>NC_053043.1:16875000-17475000 GCF_003473485.1 Medicago truncatula | reverse complement strand
GAGAACTCTTAATCCAATATCAGCATGAAATCCACAACAATTAAGAATGTTTTTAACATATTTCTCACATTCAGAGTTGAAAAAACAAGCAATATCAAGAAATATTTCCTTTTCAGTATGCTTTAGCCCATCAAAACTTAATTGCAGCACGTCTATGACATCTTTATCTGGACTCTCTCTCAATCTAGCCAATGCACTCTTCCATTCAGTCACATTACAACCAAACAAAAATGAGCCCATTACTTTAATTGCTAGTGGTAGACCATTAGCATATCTCAGTATCTCATTTGCCAAATTTTGATAATTACTCATAATAATGTTCTCAACTTTGAAAGCTTTTCGACAAAATAACTTGTAAGAATCTCTCCAATTCAAAAGTGGAACTTTGTAAACTACATCCACTCCATACTTTTTCAATATATGCTCATCTCTAGAAATGATAATGATTCTACTACCTGCACCTAACCATTCAAGATGCACATCTATTTTTTCCAATTGTTCAACTTGATCCACATTATCAAGAATCAGAAGTGCCCTTTCATGACATAGTCTATGCCGTATCAAATATGTTGCACTGTAACGATTGCATATTTGATGGTGTTCTATGCCAAGAGTTTGAAATATGATTTGCTTTTGTGCTTCAAGTGGACCATCATGTAATCTATAAATTTTGCTTACATCATCAATGAAACAAGATGCATCAAATCGATGAGAGATTTGGCCATATAAATCCAAAGCAAGGGTTGTCTTCCCTATTCCTCCCATCCCCCAAATTCCTATAGCACGAACACCATCAACCGAGTCCAAAAGTAAATGATTTTTTAATGCTTCTATACGAGAATTTATCCCAACTAAATCTTTTGAATTACATGAAGATTTGCATTCCAATATATTCATTATCTTTTGAACAATCTTTTTAATCTCTGCACATTGTGGCCTGAAAGTTTGAAAATATAATCAACTCTAAATCATCAGATAAGAAAAATAATATCACACTAAACAAAAATAACACATGTTTTTCTTCTTTTATAAAACTAGTTTGAACTTCAAATATTTCTTCTACTGGTAAAGAAAAAAAGGCCTGCAACACTGAAGTATCGGATTTGAGCCCGACTTGTGTCCTATGAGAGAGGTAAATTAAGTTATTTTTTAAGTGCAATTTAAATCATAAAATCATTCATACCTTGAAGTATGATACTTTCCCTTCACCCTACCTCTTCTCTACCAAAAATGAAAACTATAGTTTGAAAAGAGTTCGCTATAAATTACTTACTTATCACGTAGATCCCAACCAGCGATACTCCCCACTTGCTTTAGAGCTTCCCTCCATCTTGACACCTTCTGAAGGTCTTGTTGGAATCTTTGTTCATGTTTGACAAAAGCTTCATGATAAATCCCACTTTGCTTTCGCACCTCAGAAGGATCAACATCATAGAAAACAGGAAGAACATGTTTTCCTGGCACCTGAACGCATTCACATATCTTTTCTAATTCTTCCAAACACCATGTTGAGGAAGCATAGTATCTTGAGAAAACCGCAACAAAAACCTGAGATCCTTCTATTGCTCGAAGAAGCTCAGATCCTATGGATTCACCTTTTTGAAGATTAGTGTCATCTCGAAATGCAAAAATGTCTTTTCTTTCAAGGGCGTCAAAAAGAAAATCAGTGAAATTGTTGCGAGTATCTTCACCTCTAAAGGTGACAAACACATCATAATGATTTTTCTTTGAAGAAGTCACAAGAGCTGAAGTTGATTTGCTGCTACTAGCCATCTGAATATACCTAGTGTTTAGAGGATTGGATATGGCAACGTGAATGAATCTATCACTTCAAAAAAAGCATATGTTAATACTGTGAACAATGAATTTAAGCGTTGATTTCGTGGCACTTTCTTTACAATAATTGATTGATTTGTTTATTAGTGTTTCTTTCTAATAATGGAGCTTGGTTGCTTCTTGACAGCTTCCATATGGTGGTTTAGTCACTTTTAGGATGCAGTGTTGATGCCCCACGTCAACGCGGGAATATCTTAAAGCTAAAAATATTTATTTATGTGTAGCCGTAGGTCTTAGTAACCGGTCCAAAACACTCGTTAAGAAACTAAAATTAGAAAAAATATAAAATTTGCATTGAAAATAACACTTTTTAAATACACAATTTTCAAAGTAATATTTCCTTTTATATTCCTTATCAATTGCTCCGTAGTCACTAGTTAGCATTTTCCTTATATTTATCTTCTTTTAAGAGTATTAACAAGGTTTTAACCTAAGACTTTCGAGTCAATATCTGTTTTTTAACTACTAGGGTTGTGACACTTTACAATTCAGCCAAAAATAACTTATGACATACTCCCTCCGTCCCAAAATATAAACAAAAATTTGTCAACAAAAATTAATGTATTTAGTTCAAAATTTGTACCAAATACACTTTCGAGCTTAGATTTCCAATATATAATTTTCAATATGTATCCTTATGACACACTTTAAAGATTGACACAATTTTTAATATATAATTTCTACTTTTTAATATGGTCATAAAGGCGCATATTAGATTTCCTTATATTTATAATTTCTACTTGAAAGTTGATGTTTAAACTTCATAGTTTAATGAAAAACACTAGGAAATTACTCAAATGTCTCCAACAGCAGTTAATTAACGGGCATTTGGCTCTTTCACGACAATAGTTAACTGTTGTTCCACATCTATACATTAAAAAAAATATTCCAACGGCACGAAGTGTCGTGTACCTTAATATAAGCAAGATATTTAAGACGTTTATATGTACTGCCAACCCCAAACCCTGAAGCAACTTCCAACCCAGTAGTATAGATCACCCCTCCTTGAGTAGAAGAAAGCAACTCATCCTAAGAATGGCCTGCGACAAGTTATATGATTGAAAGTGAAAGATTTACAAACTAATAATAACAAAAAATGATCTTGGTCTTGTTATAAAATATAACAAGTATTTGGTTAGATTTGTGCCACTTGATGTTCTTATACACAACATCGTATATGCATACAACTTTCAGCCTATATTTTATTTTTCTCTCTTATTGACTTCGGCACTACACACTTCCGAAATGTTAACAAATGTCGTTATGATATTGTTAGAAAAACTGATTGCCATAAGGTCCCTAAACTTTCCAATAAAATAGGATTGAATTAAAAAAAAAAAAAAAGTTAATAAATGCCATTATGATCTTGTTTAAAAATCAAAAGAAGAAACTTTTGCATATATACATGTGTATTTATTACTTTGCTTGTTTAGTGTTTAACTTGTAGTATTTAAGACAAACTTTCCCTTTCTAGCTTTCTGTGACAACATATTTAGAGCACTTGTTAGAACATGACCCCAAAAAATATAATTAATGATATCTTATCTTTGTTCATTTTCATTTTTCTTTTGTATTTCGTTGTATTTTATATTTTAATATTTTTAAAATTTAAATTTGAAAAGTAAAAGTAATAGATTGTTATGTGCAAATTTATCACTCAAAAATGTTCAACTAAAAGATAGTCAACTTTTAAATTTTCAATAGTTGACATAAATTATAAAAAAAAAATGTTATACTATGATAGTCAACTTTCATTTGTTCAGTTTACACTCACTAGTTAGAAAGAGTGTAAGAACAAATTAATTTGTTTGCAGTTGGGGTAAACATTTTAGAAAGTCTCTTGCCTGCGTGCTTGAGCATATAAGTCTCCTTGTGAAACCTTGAGCACCTTGGAAGTCTCAGTTAGTTGTGATTGAGCATGGTAAAGTCTTAAGCAGTTGTGCTTAAGCAAGGTAAGTCTCTTGTAGGGGGTGCTTTAGCAAAAGAAGTCTTTAGGTAATTTGTCCTAGAGCATAGAAGTCTCTTATTGTGTCCTTGAGAAAATTGTATTCAAGATTGATTATAGTGAAATCCCTTGGAAGTGCAAAGGGACTGGAGTACTCTTGTTTTGTAGGAGGAACCAGTATAAATTGTTTTGTATCTTTCATCTCTCTCAGACTCTTTATCTTTTATTTGCGTGTTCTTTATTTCCATTGAATTCAGACTCTGATTCAGAATCTACAACATCAGATTTTGTCATCTTGTGTGCTTTTCTCACCTTCAGATTGAATATTCATGATTGTTGGTGAAAGAGGGTGAAAGTTTAGATTAGAGTAACAATGATTCAAGATTTTGAGAAAATTTAAATAAGAAGGTAATTTTGATATTATTGTAAAATTTTAAATAAATTTAAGTGTAACTCAATGTTTTTAAAAAATATGGGGGTTTTTATTTTGAAATTTAAAAAATTAGAAAAAAAAATAATTCAGAATCTTTTTTTTAAATTAAGAAGATATTTAAAAGTTCTGAAATTTAATTATCAAAATTAATGAAAACAAAAATTAAATTAAAAAAATATGAATGTTTTTAAATAATTTGGGGTTTTAAAAAAAAATCAAAATTAAAAAAAGTTCAGATTTTTTTCAAAATAAAATGATTTTTTGTGTTTATAAAAAAGTTTTTTTGTTTTTTAAATTTTTTCTTTTTTAAAATTATGCCACTTGGAAATTAAAAATAAATAAATATCGTGTCAGCACGCCATGTCATCAAATTTATCCAATCAGATGATGACTGTTGACTGTTGGGGTAAACCAAAAAATCTTTACTTTAATGGGGGAATCTCCAAGTTTTTTTTTTTTTGCATAGGAGGGTAAATCAGAAGATCCCCAAATAGCAGGTGGGTAAAAGTCTATTAATAAAAAATAAAATAAAAACTTGGTACAATTCCTTAGATGTTTTTCGTATGATTCTTAACTAAATAAATATATTTTTTTGGATATAACAAACTTTGAGAAAATTATGGTGAATTTAGTTAAGAACCATACGAAAAAGCGTATAAGGAATTGTATCTAAGATAAGTTTTCTCCTAATATATATATATATATATATATTCTTGGTTTGCAACGGTAAAAAAAATTGGGGTCAGAACTCAGTTAAAATGACATAGAAAAGCAATTAACAGTTTCATTGTCGTCCCATGTTCTTCGATCTTCACCGTTCAAACCATTCCATTGAAGAAGAAAGCGAAGGAACATCTCTACACTCCAGTTCAGTAAGGTACCTTCCATAATCCATTAATCTCTTTTCTCTCTTTCCCAAACAGAATCTTTGCAGATAGCTTATCATAAAATAAAACCCATTTCCCAAACACAGCTTTCATTTCCTTGAAATTTGATCTTTTTTTTATTTTTTTATTTAGGGTTTGATCAATCAAGAAATGGCAGCATGGAGTTCAGATGGTCCTGAAGGACCTTTTGTGCAAAATGTATCAGTTGGTACAGACATTTGTCGAAGAAGCCTTGAAGTTGATTTCATCAAGATGAATAATCAATTGAAGGAACTCAAAGCAAAACTTCGCCGGTTGAAATTTCTAAACTTATTGTTGATGATTGGAATTTTGTTGAGTTTGATTCCATTGTTGTTTTACAAATTTAAGTAAATTAGGGGGTGTGGTAAATGTAGTAGGGTTTCTGCTCCTAATCAAGTGGTTACTGTCACTATTTTGTAATCAAACGTTTGTTAGTAATCACAGTCTTGATTATTTTGATTCTAGCTGCTTAATTTCAAATCTTCTTCAATGAAATGTTATTAGTCTTAGACCGGAGACTTAATATGGTCTGTCACAGTTTTCTCTCGAGTCAAATTAGTCTCTAACATTGTTATAAGAGGACAGTATAGTCTGTGTTATAATGAACGAAGGCCTAATTTGTCCTCCATATAAAAAAATTTAAGGAATAATGACTTATTTTTTACTACAAAATTAGCTCGAACAGATTGTGCGGGACTAAATTGGGTCATTCTTGATGTTATCAATACATGTAGTATTGTAGATAACTTCACGGGACCTACCGGCCATTCACAATCATATGTAGTTTTTTTTTTTTAATGGATAAGATTAGTACTGTTAGTATTATGTTAGTTAGATATAGTTGGTGTATCTATGTTTTCTTTCTTTTATGTTTGGATTGTAGATTGTTTTCAAGTTTAGTTTTTACATTGTTTGATTAACTTTCCCAAGAGTGTCTGGCTTCTTGTAAGAGTTTGTGTGTGAAACTAATGTCGTCCGCTGCTAACCCCAACGCCATCTCCACCCGACAAACGTCTCTGACACATGTGCTGAATTTGAGACCATTTATAGTCGAAACACTCCTTTCTTCTTTGCTCTAGACCATGTCCGGAAGAATTTAATTTGGTTATGGGTTTTAGATATTGGTTTATTTAAGGTTTGGTAAGTGCTAACTTACTTGCTCTAAAAGAAATAGATCGGAGTAAATTGACAAATCTCGTATTTATCACAAAAATGACTCCTAAAATGATTGACTCATTATAGCTTTATCAATTCTCACTCACCATAATGTATATTCAACTGATGTTTTTGATTAACCATTGTATTTTACTCCAAAACACACATCTTATTTTAGGGATGTGAGATCCCTTGATAAAAATGTGTAATACAATTCTGCTGAAACATTTTTAAGTCTTACATAACCTATTCCTCCATGAACTTTCTAGTAAATGGCATTCAATTTTAGTTCAGATAAACACCAAGGTTTCTTTTAAAATTGTAAATCAAAATAAGTTTCAAACTCAGCAGCTGTAAGTGATCGAAATCAATGATCATGTTGAAAAGAAACTCAGTCTAAAACTTCACCTTGTTCAGTTGAACTTTTACACTCTACTACTCACTTAAAAAATCAGTCATTGCTTTTTCATGTTTTTTATTATGTAAGCTTTTTCATGGGCTATACTATATTCCCTTTTGTTGAAAAAAAAATTATTATCTTCACCATTTTTTATTCTTTCCGTTGGATTTTTCACTTGCGGACCGTCACAATTTCTTGAGCAGTTGAGTACATTACAGCTATAGAAAAAGAGAGAAAATAAAGAAAAGGAAAAAGTGGTAACTAGAGAGTTAATTGAGCATGGAACTGCAACAATTATAATGTTATGTAAAACATAACTAAACTTTAGATTATTGAATACTTTGCTGTTCAAGTTTCAACTGACAAAGAAACTATGTAGGTCATTGATTTCAGAACTGAAAAACGGTTCCCTGTTGATATTGCACTCTACGACTAATTTGAAGAGGTACCAGAGAACATGAAGAAATGTGCAAGTATAAGATGAAAAACAGAGAGACAAAAATGCAATAACATTTCAAGAAATTGCAACCTTGCTTGCCACCCAGTTCATTATTACCTCGTCACTTTCCTTACACTACATTTATATTCTACCTCATTCCCTCCCTTTTAGTTCCTATCTTAATCACTTGCCACAAGTGCATGTTGTTACAACTCACGTCCCTAAAAAACCTCTGTCCTTGCATTTCTGTTAGTGCACCCATGACCAACTAATTCCCTGCTACCGTTTCTATTTATCTAACATCAACTTTAGTGGATGTAAGATGCTTAACAAAGACCAACATCCTACACATGAAAAGTATAAATGGCAATAGATGTTGCCCACTTTAACACTGTGTCACCATTCACAGCTCATGCATTTCCTTTGTGTGATAGATAGGTAGCTTATTTGATAAAATATTAATCAGTATCAGCAAAAAACTTATAGAGCCAAGTGCGGCATCAGTGTATGTTGATTTTGCAGCCAAGTGCGTCTTGCACGGGTTTGCTTTAATAAGATTAGCCGTTTAAAAAAAAAAAAAACATCAGCAATAAACTAGGAGTCCAGGCATGTGTTACTATTTGCAATAAAACCATACATACTTATGGGAAAAGAGTCAAATAAAACTACAAAAGAAAACTCAAAACGAAGTTGTTCAAACTTCAAAAGAGAATTAGAAATACTTTTACAGGAAAACTCAAAGGGCAGTGCCTTCAGAATCAGAACCAGAAACAATGTAATCAGTATAAGAAAAATAAACACATAATTCTGAATTCTTGGACAACTTGTGCACAAGGGAAGATCCAAGTTCAGTCAACATCTTAAACCAAATCAGAGATGCTGACCCTCACCTTTATCATTGCATATTGGCATCATCATTCAAGACATAAAATATGAAATCAATCATGTCAAGTAAGTTCCGAAGGTTCAAAAAAATATCTGGAATCCTAGCGCTATGGATGCAGTTATCACACGCTTATTATTGAGCAAAATAATGCAAGGCCAAGTTGATATTGAAAGCTTACAAAACAACAAATACATTTTGATCAAAATGAAAAATAGAGCTTGAGTGACGACAAAGCGCTCACCTCATCATTTGGATTTGAAAAGGGGAAATCTAAATAATTCAATATTCATAAACTTAAAAAGTAAAAGCAAATAACACACACCTGACATTTCAGGGAGGCTCCACTTATTTTTGGGTGGTGCTAGTTGAGATGCTGTGGCGGAGTTAGCTTCTATAGACGATATAGAATTTGGCTGATGGACTGATGGTTCAAAATTGTCTCACAATTAGTGCACTCCAACGACAAGTGTTAATTGCACCCTCCGCATAATGAAACAGTCACACCCTCAAAGACATAAAATAAACCTTATGTTAGCAATGCTACCTATCCCTCAGTCAATTATGCTTCAAAATGAACCGCCACAATGAATGGAGGAAGCACCAGCTAGAGGCACCAGCTAGAGGCAGAGTTAGGATTTTCACTTGTGTTATATGCATTAGTTTCAAATCAAGGGACATGCTTTCGAATCTCTGATAGTACTTTATCCCAGTTGCTCTTGAAAATACACAATCATCTGATATTGAATTCTTCTATCCAATGATAAATAACCATGCTACACTTGTAAGGAACTCATTGTGTCTCTCCTTAAGATGTCGCCAATTAACAGAATCACAAGTCTAACGAAACTAAAATAATCCAAAATGTAACAGCTGAGAGAATAGATAAGGTCTGAGAATAATCCGACATTTTCCCTCTTGCTTGAACTGATTATTCAGAAGAAGAATCATCTATTGAGGCTCTAGCAGGAAACTTCAAAGCCCCTACTTATTGCCGGTGTGTTTTTTCTTTGAAACCTCTTTTGTTACAGAGCAGCCTGCAGTACACTTCGTGTTGTCTCAAAACAAAAAAATTCTATCATAATCCTTATCCAGAGATGAACTCTCCAGTTGAGGCAAGTCAAATCTTATAACTACAACAACTAGAGACCATTTTCCAGTTTTCAACTTATCCCTCGTGATTTACAACTGATCCCATCACACCTACGCGTACACTGTGATACACTTTATTTAGTTCAAAAAACAAAATAGTTCCACCTCATACTAAGTCAGTTCTAGCATAAGAATGCTAGAATGCAATTTCTTCCTATGGACCTAAACAACTAGATTAAATTAATTAAATTTCAAACCATCATTGTGTCAACAAGAATTTACGATAATAATAGTCAACTCAAGATAGACTAGAATTCCTAATAAATAGCTCTGCCCAACAAATTATTTAAACAACCAAAACCAATCTGCATTAACAGAAAAATCTAAACAACGCTCAAAGTATGCTGATTCTTAAGGTTGATTTGGAGCCATTCTAAACAAATAATATACAACAAGAAACGCATACGATTATTGCCACTTAACTAACCAAAACAACAAACAGCACCCCAAGTTAGCATGAAAAACACCTCAGATAAACAACATCACAGCACAGTTCCAATAAATGCATTCACAGCAGAAACAGTATAAACAGGTTATATTTCAAAATCCTGTGTTGCATCAACAAATAAACCAACTAGGAGTACAGTACAGAAAGTTTAAAATCAAATTAACTACATTCACTAAAGGTTCAAGTTTCAACAAGACAATCTACCAATTGAAATCAACGGCTTCAAGTTTCAACTACATGTAATCATATAACAGCTTATTCTTTTCTTAAAGACAGCAATGGAAACACAAGATTTCAAGGGTTTTCAATTACGGCAGTGTCACTGTTGTTGGAACTAGGAGGCTTCTGTTGACCAATGATACGCCCGGTTAACGCATCAACAGGACGCATGTCACGGGGTCCCCCTTTACGGGCCATGGCCACAGTCGGCGGTGGAGGAAGTAACCCTGCTCGAAACAGAAGACGCTCGACGGGATTTGAAGGCTGAGCTCCAACAGAAAGCCAATACCTAAAACATAAAAAGAAAAACAACACTATAAGATTCATACATACATACATACATACAAACGTGAATGGATCCTCTCTCGTGTGTATTTTACACATGGGAGAGTAAAGTGTGATCTCTCACCATTCACAAAGAGACAAACACATGAGGGATTTACAACAACAACCAAGCCTTATCTCACTAAGTGGGGTCGGCTACATGAATCAAATTATGTCATAATGTTCTATCATATACCATTTTCGATCCAAAGGAATTTAAATGGAACAAATTTGAATGGTAAGAGATCACACTTTAGTATCTCATGAGTAAATTACACATGAGAGAATCCATTTCCACGCACCCAGAAGGAATTGGTATAAAAAAAAGTGTTAGTTAGCTATGAAGCACTTACACAGACACCAAACACAACAGACACAACACAGACATATCGACACCGGTAATAATTTGATAAATGAATCAATTGAATATAATCACATATCTCGGTGTCGTGTCAGACACCAGACACGCATTCGATCAGAAAGGTTGATGGGAAGCACAGACACATACATCAGATACTTATAAAACATGTCAACTTTGGTAATAATTTAAAAAATTAACTAATTGAATGCAATCACATGTGTTAGTGTCATAACGGGCACTTACGAGTGTCAAACACAGGCTTCTGATCAAAGGTGTCTGTTGTAAATTCCTTCCAACATTTGGAAATTAAGGATTATGCTTTATTTTGTAAAAGAGAAATTAGAAATTCTGAAATTTAAATTAATTGTAGGTACTTAGATCAACTTGGATTAGCATCCAGATACAATACTAAGGTCTATTGCAGGCAGACCTTAATTGGAGGAAACTATGGCCTTCTTAATGTCACTACTTTCACTCCCAATCCTGACTACTACAGGCAAGTGTAAATTGAAAAAAAAAATTGTAAAATGAAGGAGACAACAGTAATATAAATCTGTTTTTCCAAATTGTTGAAGAATTATAATATGTATGGCCAATTATTTAATATATCTAATCCTATGTTTTGGATTTGATTTTGAGCAGTGCACTTTTGTGGCATAAGCTTATGGGGAAAGGTGTTCTTTCAGCTTCTAGTGATGTTTTTTCACCATTTTTACGAACTTATGCCCATTGTTCAAAAGGCAGAGTAAGTATGCTAATTTGACACGTAAATTTATAAAACTTCAGCTGATACAAAATCATATAGAACACAGCACACTGACATTTGGCATAAAATTTTTATCATATAAGCATCATTACATGTATGTGCACAAAAGCTTTTGACAGTTAGCAAATTGAATTTTAGCTCAACACATTGGAGCATTCCTATAACCATTCTTAATTTATTTCATTCTGCAAGATGGAGTAACATTACTGCTAATCAACTTAAGCAATCAGTCTAAGTTCATAATCAATGTTCATGACCGCGTGCATGTGAGTAATAGAGAAAGTGAAGATGCAAAAAGCAACACCCACATAGATAATTCATTCATTAATCAACTCAAGAGGGCATGTTCTTGGGTTGGAACAAAACTATCAGATGTCACATTCAGGGAGGAGTACCCACTTAACACCAAAAGATAATGACCTTAAAAGCAAAATCATGTTGCTGAATGGTAGTCCACTAAAGTTAACAGATGATGGAGAAATTCCTAAATTGAATCCAGTACTCAATACTCAATGGTGTATATTCTTCAATATATTATACATAGCTCCTTTATTGTATAATACCCCAACCTTGATGCTCCAGCTTGTTTTAGAAACAGTAAATTGTAATAAGAAATGTTTTTTGAATCTTGTAGAGTATTAGGAATTTGCAATTGTAAACGCATTGAAATTTTACGTAGTAGCTCTATATTTTTTCTTCCCTGCAAAATTGCAACCACCTTTACTGAATATATACTCTACTTATTCTGTCGATTACTTAACACAATGAGTAGTATAAATAATTTTGCATTCATAATATAAACATGGCAAAATTACACCAGTGGTCCCCTAACATACACCATACAGAACACTAACATATTGATCAGAAGCTCTATAATTTTCCTATAATCACGAGTGCTACGAAGTTAGTTATAAAGTACAAACACATACACCATACAGAACACTAACATATTGACATTTCAGCAATAATTTGAGAAAATGAATTAATTGAAGGTAATCACATTTCTCGTTTTCATTTCAGACACCAAACACATTCGATCAGAAGTCTCAATGGAAAGCACCGACACATACACTGGGCACTTACAGAGACACACCAACATCAGTAATAATTTTCAAATTATAAATCAATTGTCATCACATGTGTCAGTGTCATGTCGTGTCAGACACATGCCTTCAATCAGAAGTATCGGTGCTACAAAGTGAGCTAGTTAGTTAGTGAGAGTATTAATAACTACTTACTTGACTCTATCAAAGTTGATACCCATTCTTTTGCCACCATCTTGACCAGGTAAGGGATTATAGTAACCAAGAACTTCGAGGTGCTTTCCATCTCTCGGAGATCTGCTATCAGCAGCCATAACACGGTAAAATGGTTTGTTTTTGCATCCTAAACGTGATAATCGAATTCTAACCACCATTTTCCCCCAAAATTCAACCTTTCTTCTACTACCTGTGTGGTGGTTGCGATAGCACAAATCAATTTCAATGTGAATAAGGAAGAAACAAATGAATGTGAAGAATGGAGAAGGGGGGAACAAACCTGTATGTGACGGAGTGGATGACGGTCGCCGGACTGGATGTGACGGCGGCGGAGAATTGCAGGAGAGATGGGGGTGAAGGGTTTATGGGCTCACTGGTTTTTGCAAAGAAAGGTATCTCAAAGAAAGAAAAAAAAAAATGGAAAAAATGTGAAGAAAAAATATTTTATCGTGATTCAACGGTTGAACATAAAATAAAAATAAATAAAAAAATCAATGTTTGTGTATAGCAAGGGTTAATTAAGTAAGAGAATTGTTGTTCCCACATATAGTTTGGCTGTGCCACACGAGTAAAATACAAAAATGTCCCTCGGCAGTTTGCTACTGAGGTTTTTAGGAACCGGCGGCAGTTAACTGCCGAAGTTTTTAGGACACCGGCGGCAGTTAAGTGCCGAGGAAAACCTCAGTAGTTAACTGCCGAGGAGAATGTTATAAGAACAGAACTTCATATGAGTTTCCAAAACTCCATTGTTGCGTTTTTAATTTTTCAAGGTGCGATTTTGAGTCATTTGAAGCCATTAGAAGCCAATTTTAATCACAAAAACAAGTAAGTTTTTTGAATCCTATTGCATTGTTGCTTTGTGGTCGAATTGTATGTTATTTTTTGTTAAATTTCGATTATATAGGTTCGATTATATTGATTTGTTGATTTTATGATATGTTAGGATAGTTTAGGTTAGAATGGTTAGAATTGTTAGGATAGTTTAGGTTAGTGTAGGTTGAATTGATCGCCATATTTTTTTAAATGTAGATATGTCTCAGAATCAGAATCAGGGTAACGTTCACGATGATGAGACGAAAAAAGAAAAGTCACCTATGACATGGCATGGAATTGTTTGCGATGGTTCCGAAAAAAAGAAGGGTTCGAAGGTGCCGGTGTACAATCACTCGAGGTTGAGGAGGAGCGGGAGGACATGCTATTTCAGTCCTCAACCAAAACAAGGTACCGCAGGGACTGTAGCGGACAAGCCAATCGATTTGTGTGACGAGGAAGAATGAATGTAATGGCTTTTAATGCCTAATTGTTTTGGATTTTTTTATGTTTTATTTTTCTGTCGCGCACATTTTGTTTGACATTATGGTATTTAGAATAAAATTGCATTTGGAATAAATAAATTTGAAAACAAAATAAGATAATTATTGTTCCATTCAAAACAAAATATATGTTATCACATTACATTGCATTACACATTAGATTCTGAAATTTTCCTTCCAGCTGCAACAATCATCTTACCACTGAATGGGGCAAATTCAAACTTGCTAAGCAGCAGGACTCCAGTATTCGATAAGCATCTTGAATGATGGTATTCAAGTGTCAAAAGAATGAGGTGCATTCCTTGACACTTGAATACCATTGTCCAAGATGCTCATCGAATACTGGAGTCCTGCCGATTAACAAGTTTGAATTGCCCCATCCAGGGTAAGACAATTGTTGCAGTTGGAATGTGCATTCCAACCACAACAATTGTGTTACCTTTGAATGGGATAAATTCAAACCTGCAAAACAACAGGACTCAAGCATTTCGCCAAACACCTCATGTTTTCCCTTTGAAAATAATAAATTTTTGTGAGGCTTGCTTTAGATGATGGTATTCAAGTGCCACCGAATTGAGGTTCAATCCTTGACACTTAATACCTTCATCTAAACCAGCATAACAAAAATTTAATATTTTCAAAGGAGAAACATGAGGTGCTTGCGAAATGCTTGAGTCCTGTTGTTTGACAAGTTTGAATTACCTCATTCAAAGGAAGACAAATGTTGTAGTTGGAATGCACCTTACCCTAACTAATGACGATCTTGTGGCGGAATCAAACTTTTGATGATATCTTCAGTTGATCTAAGCAACTTCACCCGCATATCGATCCACTAGAACATGTTGTGCTCCCAAAACATGGTCGTCACGTTTTCGTCGTTCGTTAATTCCACCCAACTGAATGATACTCTCCCCTCGTCGAGTGTTGGACGTTTATACCAAATGTGTTCCACCATCCTTGTGTCTCTAGGGTTGACTCCTTGGTTGAATTCAGTCAGTGTATCCTTGAGACCTCTTAACGTTACACCAAGGCACCGAACCTTAAACCTCTGAGGTTCTCCGCCGTTGAATTGCGCATGAACGTCGATCCACCCCGCCATTGTTTTAAATCTACACAATAAGAAACTAAAAACAATCAATCAAAAACACATTATACATACACTCTAAAATTCATAAAAATAACCCTAAAATTATAAATCATATACTCTTACTAAAATAAAAAAATTTATATCATATAACATAAACATCATGCAAATATTTTAACAACATTAATCAACTAACATATACCCTAAAATTTAATTATAACATGTAAATCTACTAAAAAATAATAAATGTACTCAAAAACTAAAAAATAATAACATTTATAACAACTAAAATGTCAGTTAATAGCATTATAATTACTTACTTGTGATTTTGTTGAATAAAGTTTGTTGGATTTGGTTGTGTTTGTTAGAGAGAATTTGAGAGACATTTGAAGAAATTTTGGAAGATAAGATCAATAATCGATGAGAGGAGATTCTGCCAGATTTTGTAGTGCAGAAGATCCTCGGCAGTTAACTACCGAGGTTTTCCTCGGCAGTTAACTGCAGCCGGATTTTCCAAAATTTCGGCAGTTAACTGCCGAAGCAAACTGTCGAAGAAAACCTCGATAGTTAACTGCCGAGGAAAACTGAACATACTTCACAAAGTTCTCAAGTTCTCTCAAATCTTCGCCAATTCTTCTTTCACGAATTGCGAGCAAATCAACGGGACACTTATATTATGTTCTGTCAAGTTCTCTCTCGTCCCTATTTTTCCTACTCTCAACTTATTTTTATGTTTTATGTTCATAAAGCAACCTATATTAAAGCAACCTATTTTAATATAGTAACCTATTTTTGCACATTAAACAAAGTAAAAAAAAACCCATGAAATTAAAAATAATGTGATCAAAGTAGAAATATACAAATATACAAATATACATATATACATAACTCAATGTCATCAAAAGACTAAAACTAAAAAATAAGACTAAAAAAGGAAAATAATACTACTGGTCCTGATCCTGCTGATGGTGCCTCCGCCTCGGCCTCTGGGCTCTCCTCCTGGTCAGAATCGGCGCGATCTGCTCCCTCATATGGGTCATGGCCTCAAACCACTGCTGAGGGGTCATGCTCATGACCTCCTCTTGGCCTAACTGCGCATCAGCGCCACTAACCATGTCATAGGTGTCAGGCGAGCTTCTCGCCTCATACCGCTGCCACTGCTCTGCAATGATCTGCTCTTCATTTGCAGGCCTCGGAAGATCTCCTGGAATAGGTGGCAAGATCTGAGGGTGAGACACCCTAGCGTACCACAGGACATAGCCATCCGCCGCCCGCCATGTCTCCTCTCCTGCCTGCTCACCCCGGGCGTCCGCCTTAAGCGTGTGAGTGCCGAAGTCGACGAACATCTGCACAATGGAAGGCGGTGGGAGGTCCCTAACATCAGTCGGATGTCTGGGGATGGTCTGCACGTATCCGTACTGCCTCAAAACCCTCTCGGGCAAGTGACGGTACACCCTACGGACGCCGCACATAATCCATCCAGAATACCAGAAAACCTCCTCGAAGTCCTGGATCTCTCTGTGCTCCTCGTACGGCCTCCAGCATATATCATCTAACTGTATACGATCGAGCAGTGACCGATACGTGATCCCCTCCCCATGACCCTTCTGGAGCTTCCACCTCGCTGCAACCGGATAGTTTTCCAGGTAGTCAGTGTTGAGATCAACACTAAAAAACCTGGAAAATGCGCCAAAAACCATGCCTGCACAAAGCAAACAAATAACATTTATAAATTATTACGCATGGAAAAATATAACAAAAAAATAAAAGTTAACATAAATATAAAATTTAAGTTTTCTTACAGTCAGCAGTGTCACGCTCCCCCCAAGCGCTCTGTGTCCAGGCCTACATGCATCCGCCAACTCGCCGTATAGGTAGGCGAGGGTCATAGCTCCCCAGGAATAATTACGCATCCCTGCGTATCCGTCCGCCATGGTCGTCAAATATATCAGCTCGATGCACTTGTTGCTTCTATCGCCAAACAACAAGCATCCGACCAAGTACAGAAGGTAACACCGGACGCAGTATGTCCTGACCCTCGCCAACTCCTCAAGCTCCTCAGCATCCTCCGTACCCGCCAATACGTTGGCCCTACCAAGGTACGAGGTATAGAACTCCCTCAGCCTCGGGTAGCTAATGTACCCGCCGTACTCCTGGTTGCAGATCTTCTGAGCCTCATTCTGGGACACATCCAGATACGTCATCAGCAGTTCCGCTCCCTCATGCTTGGGCATCTTCTTCCCATGAGCCAACATCCGCCCCTCAATAGGAAGATGCGTCAGACATGCGACATCATCCAATGTCACAGTCATCTCCCCCATCGGCATGTGGAAGGTGCTGGTCTCCGGATGCCACCTCTCGCATAAAGTCAGCAGCAGGGCATAAGGCACGGTGGAGTACCCCAAGTAAACCAAATCATGTAGCCCGCTCTGCTGAAGCGCATCCCAAAACCAATTCTCATTCGCGTTAGGGCGTCCGAGAGTGAGAATCTTGGCCCCATGATTAATCGGTTTAAGCACGCGGGTCTTACGAACCTGAAATAATAGAAAAATAAATTTGGTTTAAACAAAAACACATATAAACAAAACAATTAAACATAAAAAATAGAATTAAAAAAATAAACATATAACAGTTTATATAATAATTAAAACAAACACACATTTAAAGAAAATAATTAAACATAAAGAAAAATAATTAAAAAAAAAACACATATAAAGGTTGATATAATAATTAAACATACAAAATATAATTAAAAAAAACACATATAAAACTGGATATAATAATTAAACAAACACACATTTAAATTAAAGAAAATATTTTAACATAAAGAAAAAACATTTAAAATAAATACACTTACATTATTTGAATTATACCAGAGTGGCAAAGCCACATATGATCGGCATAAGAGTGGAGCAATGACAGGTCCTCCGGTCCACCAGGAAATGGAGGGTCCGTAGGTAACACCTCCGGTGCAGCAGCTGCTGCAATGTCATCCTCGTCTACTGCATCCTGCTGCTGTGGTATATGATCCTGGTCATATCCACCATCCGTCACATCATGATGTACCTGATCCTGATAGTTCAGGTACTCCACCCCAGTCTGGTCAACAGGCTGTGACGGGTCAACAACCTGTGACTCCTCAGGCTGTGTAGCCTGAGAGCTTCCTGAGCCATCTCCTCTTCGACCTCTACCCCTCTTTGGGATGTGGCCGCCCTGCCTCTCCCTGCGGTGGCTCTGAGTCATGGCACGCCTACCACCAATCATCTTCGATGGATCAATGGGGTCCTGATCGGCCATATCTATAAAAAATAAAAATAAAAAATTTATATCATTTCAATAACCTAATCAAACACATTAAACCTAAACTAAACATAAACATAAACCTAATTAAACCTAAACCAAACTAAACATAATTAATTCTAATTAAACCTAATTAAACATAAACATAAACACATTAAACCTAAACTAAACATAAACAAAATTAAACTCATTAAAAGTACAACAATGAACATAATTCTCGTGTAACCTAAACTAACTAAAAAATCAAAATAAACTTAACCAAACTATAATTAACATCATTTCTATCATTTCCATAACTAAACTAACTAAATAATCAATAAAATTGTCATTGAGACATTTTATCAAACACTTGATGTGCAAAGTATAAAACATATTCAAATTGTGTTCATTTGCCACCATTCAAACCCACATTATGATTTAAACAACATAGGCAACAACTACATTCAATGATCAATTTCTAAACTACACATGCAATCATCAAATTCTCAATTTTGAAATCAACCCTAACCACATGCAAACTACTCTAATTTTTCTAAAAAAATCAACCTAAACAAATTAACATTAACATTAAAATGATTGACACAACTTACTTGTGATAATGTGCACTTGAAGGTTGAGAATTCGTGAAATGGATTTGGTAGGAAATGGGAGAGAAATTGAGAATTTTGAAGGTTTTTTGGAAATGGGAGGTTCTGGTTCTGCGATCTGTTTAAGTTCAGATTTCCTCGGCAGTTAACTACCGAGGATTTTCTCGGCAGTTAACTGCCGCCGGTTTCCTAAAAACTTCGGTAGCAAACTGCCGAAGGGCATTTTGGTATTTTACTCGTGTGGCACAGCCATACTATATGTGGGAACAGCAATTCTCATTAAGTAAAACATCTGCGTAAATATTGAGAATTTTGTTTTTAGTCTCTATAAAATAAAATCATATTCTATCAACAAAAAATTTAGGGTTAAATATGTTTTTGGTCCCTATAAATATGTCAGCTTTTCGTTTTAGTTCCTCTAAAATTTTCCTTCAACTTTTAGTCCCTATAAAATTTTCAATCACTGCATTTGATCCCTATATTTAATTTAATTTTTGTATTTTTTAATAAAATTGTGCAAAAATGTATAATATATTCTAAATAAAATTCTTAAGAAAAATTAGAATTTTTTAAGAAAACACAAATTAAATATGAATTGTTAACCGTAAAAAACATAAAAATTCATATTAAATTCATGTTTTGTTAAAAAATTTGGAGTCATTCTTATAATATTTTGAATTTTTCGGGACAATTTTATTAAAAAATATGTATTCTACATATGAGTATTACTTTAAAAGAGGGACCAAACGTGAAGATTGAAAATTTTATAGGGACTAAAAGTTGAAGGAAAATTTCAGAGGGACTAAAACGAATAGTTGACATATTTATAGGGACTAAAAACCTATTTAATCCAAAATTTTAAAAATATTAAAAATGATGACGTTAAATTTTACAAGGACTAAAATGTATGCTTTTATTTTGTAGAGACTAAAAATAAAATTTTAGTGACCATTGACTTAATTAACCCTAAAAAACCCTAAATATAATTACTTTTTATCAAATTATATATACATATAGTATAGTTATTAAAAAAAATATATACATATAGCTATTTACATTATAGATATTAGTGAGAGAAAAAAATATAAGGTCTGTTTAATTTAAGTAATAGAGAGGTCGTCGTTTCGAAGTAGCTTCGATGGCGGCGGTGCACTAGCCCTTTACTGCCGCAATGCCGTTTAACACCCTTTTAGGGCTGTTAACTCGTTTGGGTCGTCCAACCATCGTCGATTGTGCCGAGGTGGTCTCTTTCCGTTGTTTTTCTGACCACCAATTCCCCTCTGGGGGCTGTCGAAGATGTCGTCGGCCTTTCTCCGTCACGGCAAGCTTTGGGTACTTTTTGGATCTCAAAAAGGGTTGGCGTTGTTCTGGTTTGTAAACTCCTCTGTTCGTAAGAGGTTGATGTCAGCGACACTGTGTTGGTGGTTGTTTCTTGCCTTTGATATATGATTCTTCCAGATCTGTTGAGATCTACAGATTTCAAGGCGTTTGGGTTGCCTCCATCACACTAGTGGTTCTGTTTGTACGTATTCAAAAAGACAGTGTTGTTGCCTTTCCTGTGGGTAGCCATGTCATGCCTGTTGGGCCAGAAATGACTGTTAATTTGCTCTAAATGATTGCAGTAAATTGTTGGTGCGTGTGGATTCGCTAATTACCGTGTTGGCGGTCGAATTCACTCGCCACTCTCAAAATTTACTGTTGTGGTAACAGTGAACTGTAGGTGTACGAACTTGTTACTGTGTTGGCAATTGAATCGAGTTCTAGCACCATTGGAAATCGCCATTCCCTATTTGACTTGGACTGTGGGGCTCGAAAGAGCGTTTTAGCTTTGTGTGATATGCAGGGAGTTGATGGTACATGGACCTGATTTCATGTTGACGGACGGTCCAATCACCACACTTATGACCTTTGATTAGTTTTAGGATTAATTAGAAGCAGACTTATCACTTGTGTTGTTTAATTTTTTTGTATTTCCTGCTTGGGTCGACCTACACTTATGTGTGGATTACTGGGTTAGGTTTATGTCCCCCCAGTTTTATTTGTATTTCTTTTTCCTTTTTTTAATAATATATATGAGCACCTGACAAGGACTAAAATTTGTAAGACATCGCAACTCCGTTGGAGTGTCTTCCATTTCTTTTCTATTTCAGTGTGCCCTTGCCTTATAAAAAAAAAAAAAGTAATAGAGAAAGTCTTTAAATAAAAACTACACACCACATTTGTTTGTTATAGAGTCAAACTCATAACCCTAATCATTTTAATTTATTCCCTTTAGTCATGATAAAACGTGAAGATGAGAAAAACACAAGAAAGGAAGGTTGAATTGTGTTGATTTTATTGGTTTTCTTTTTCTAAGTGTTACGACGGTTAAAAATCTTATGGGTGCAAATTCTGATACAGTGGAAATACATAACACAAAGATAAAAACAGAGAGATAGAGAGAGAGAGAGAGAGAGAGAGAGAGAGAGAGAATAGACATAAGAAATTTTATATTGGTTCCTCCCACAACACAGGAGTAGTCCAGTCCCCTTGCGCTTCCAAGGAATTTCACTATAATCACTCTTGATTACAATTGCTCAAGGACTCTTTTAAGAGACTTCTGATCCTCAATCACACTTTCAAGAGACTTCTTTGCTCAAAGTCACTACCAAGAGACTTTCAATGCTCAAGGACAACTTTAAGAGACTTCCTTTGCTCAAGCACACAGGCGAGAGACATCTTTTGCTCAAAGGGCTCCCCTAAGAGACTTATGTTGCTCTGGGTTTCACTTAGAGACTTATATTACTTAATCACGACTGATTAAGACTTCTGGTGCTCAATCACAACAGATTGAGACTTTAGTGCTCAAGGTTTCACCAAGAGGCTTATACGCTCAAGCTTAAAAGGCAAGATACTTCTGTTTGTTTAAAGCAAATATAAACAAACTTGTTCCTATACCTAATTTAACAATTTATCGTGTAGACTGAACAAAGTGAACAAACTCTTTTAAACTCCTAGGATTTCTAAGATACAACAAGCAAAATGAAAATCTTAAGTGTTTATGCGCTATTTAATTTGATAGAGTAATGACACAGTTAAAATAGCAGAGTATTAGCATTGTTAATCTTCTTCATGGTCTTCAGCTCCTTATATAGACATGGATTTGAGAGACGTTGGAGAAGAGTGCCAGCGCATAAAGAGTTGTTGAGAAGCTTCATATCAAGGACGTTGAACCATTGACGATATGAATAATTATGTCGGATAGTCATTTGAAAACCCTTTGCTGAAACAGGAAGTATCCTTTGTCTTGTTTCTACACGTGGTCAGATGAAGACAAAACTATGCTCAAATCATTTGATGTGGATAGCTACAGAAGACGACAAAGCTGACATGGAGTCTGGGTCCTTCAAATGCTTTTGCAGTATGAAGGTCTTCCGAGTCTGATGGGGTCTTCTATATCCTGCTAGTACTTTTGAGTATGGTGCTCTCTTCAGCTTCTGAAGAGGTGTTCTTTTCTTCTGATCTAATGTGTTGACTTCTGATTGACATTTCTTCAGATCTTCTACCAATGTCTTTGAGCTTTTCTTGTGCTTCTGATGCTTTCATACTTGTTCAATACTTGATAGATATATTTTATGATCCTACACACTTGAACAAATATTAGTTTGACCAATTGTTCTTCAATACTTTGTTATCATCAAAACTTTAAAGGAATTGTACAAAACTCTTCTTGTTCAAACAAAATGTTTCAATGTGAGCAACTTTTAAGATTTTTTTTTCTTCTAGTTTGTTAGTGTTTTCATACATTAGTGGGTCGTTTGGGTTGGTGTAGTCATAACTGGTTTCTTTCTTCCATTCTAATCGCCCTCATTCCTTATTTGATCCATGAGAAGATTGTCGCTCGCTAAGTTTGGCCAAAGAAGTTCATTGTTCCAAGCCTCTGAAAGTGTTGTCACGAAAAAAATGAAAAAAGGTGAAGAAAAAATATTTTTATCGTGATTCAACCGTTGGTCATAAAAAATAAATTAATGTTTGTGTATAAAAAGGGTTAATTACGTAAAAGATCTCTATAAACATTCAGAATTTTATTTTTAGTCCCTATAAAAAAAATCACACTTTTTAGTCTGTGTGATATTTTCCTTTAGCATTTTAGGGATCGAAAATGTCGTCGATTTTTTTTTACAAGGACTAAAATGTATGATTTTATTTTGTAGAGGCTAAAAATGAAATTCTAAATATTTATATGGACCATTTATTTTATTAACCCTAAATATATTTACTTTTTTTTATCAAAGTTCGGTTCGGCCCGGCTCATTCCCACCCCTATTTGTGAGCAACTTTTAAGATTTTTTTTTTCTCTAGTTTGTTAGTGTTTTCATACGCTAGTGGGTCGTTTGAGTTGGACATAACTAGTTTCATTTTTCCATTCAAATCGCCCTCATTCCTTCTTCGAGCCATGAGAAGATTTTCGCTTGCTAAGTTTGGAAAGAGAAGTTTATTGTTCCAAGCCTCTGAAAGTGTTGTCACTTATTGCTTCAACGGTGGCAGAGCACTTCGCCCTCAATTAGAGCATCCCCTACCTTTTCCTTTATGGCGTCAAATTTCTCAAATCTCGTCCCCGAATCTCATATCTCATGATGAACTCAAACACAACAATATAAGATAGAGAAAAGATGCATGAAAACATAATGGCAATATTTTTTGAAGAACATAATAGCAATTATTAGTAGAAGAATTTGGAGTTAACAATGGAAAATTACAATTTGTGAAGGAGGGGAGTGAACAATTTGCTTTAGTCACTCAAAATGATCCTAAGACTCTAATTCTTTAGGAACTAGCACTCATGATCATCAATGGAATGGATGAGATGGTGAGAGAACTATACTGGCTGCTAACTAACCCTAACTGAAAACTCCTGCTCAAATTAGAAGACAATTTTCGAACCCTTGGTACAAAATTAACATTTTCCTTTTATAGTACAAGTCTAGCCTCTATCCAAATTATGCCCTTTGGTAATTTCTCTTATGCAGATTTCTGCCTCATCTATTGAGAGTCAACATATTTTCCTTCCTCGTACTAGCAATCATTGGTGACTTATCAAACTTCATCCCCAAGCTTCTTCCTTGAAGGTCCCACGTTTGTATAATTCTATAACCTGTATTGAGAGTCCTACGAACGAAGTGTGGTAAATGTATTGATCAACCCCACTGACTTTAGGAGGTACATACGTGTATCTTGGAATTGGGAATAGTTGAAAGTAAGAGTATCTTTTCTAAGTTTGTTCCACTTGCGTGGAAGTGGTAAGCTAGTTAAGTTTTGGAGTGGGAAGACAAACAATCTAAGCACGATATCCGAAAAGGTATGCTCCAATTTTTAAATTCATGTAAATTATAACTTCTAGCTATTTTATTGCTTGAGAACAAGCAACGATTTAAGTTTGGGGAACTTAGACTAAGTTTTTAGCTATTTTCTTTACTTTTGAAGGAAAATTAGAAGTCATTTAGAGGAGTTGTCAATGGGTTGAGGAAATTTTTGTATTGTTTTCATTCGATTGATTGTAATTTAGTTTTATCGTAAATAATGCAACTCTCATAGGTGTTTTATCGTAAATAATGCAACTCTCATAGGTGTTTTGAGTCTTTTTAGTGAGAAATCGTGTAAATCGGCAAAACAAGACATCACGTGAAGGATCGAGGACATGAAGATTGAAATCAATGGTTCTTAGGAGTTATTTGAAGACAACAAAAAGTGAAGAAAATTCATTTCAAGTTCTAAGACATTGCAAGACGGAAGAACGCTCAAAAAAGGGACAAAAACTACATAATTCGCACAGGAGGGGATGTCAAAAGCGCACCAGCGCTCATGCCATGCGCTCTTGTGCCTCACTTCATGTCCCATACGCATGAGCACGGCCATGGAGTGGTGATTGCTTGGTTTGTAAGGTAATTTTAGTGCACAACTCCTAGTTTTACTCTTAACCTCTAAGTAATGATGTACTATAAATATAGATCTTACACACTCTTTTATTCTTTCAGAGAGCTAACGGTACAAGACAAGGGTCAAACATCAGAGTTTCAAACACTTCTTGTGTTGTGATTTTGTTTGTTGTTATATTATCTTTTGACTTTTTCAAAAAAAAAAAAGAGGAAAAATAATTAACAAGTTATTAATTATAAAATTAGTGGATTTATCTATAAACATATTTTGTTTCCCTAAAAAAAGAAACAATTTTTGGGGGGTACATATATAAGACAGACAGGTCCATGTTTTGTATTCTTTTTGTCAAGTAGTCATACGGGGACAATCCATGTATTTTTATTCTTTTTCATATTATTTTTTATTTTTAGGATATCTTTTGTTTTTATGAAATTAGAAATTTAATTTGTTCTTTCCTAAATAATTCTTCTAGAATCGATAAAAAAAAAAAATCTTTTGAGGACTATCGTTTTTTAATTTTTAATCAGATTAGATGAAAAGGCCAGCTACCACCTGACAAAATATGAATAAAAGGACAATACTAAAAAGTAATAGTGTTAAATTGTTAAACTATTTTATCATTTAAATAGGCAACTGCAACGTCTAAAGAAAAATATAAAAACTGGAAATTATTTAAGTTCAGTATCCGATTTTATTTTGAATGCCATTAATTATTCGTACTTTGAATAGTTTACTATAAAAAAATTAAAAAAATTATATTAAAAAGTGGTATGTGTTTTCAATTTTTTACCTTATTCACCAAATTATCGGATGTTATTTTGTAAATATAGTAATAACTTTAATAAATTAAAGATTTTTATTTTAGGGAAATAAATTAAAGATAATATCGTATGGTTTTAAAAAGAAATAAAAAAAAAAAGATTAAGAAGATAAAGAATCTACCATAAACACAATGTGATAAAAGGACATAAGTTTTATTGATTTCTAGAAAGTATAAAGTTAATTCTCTTAACTAATATATTATTTTTTAAATAGGAAATTTAGCCAAAAAAATATTAAAATTCGGAGTTAGGAGATCAAGCTCCACAATATTATTAGTGGATGAAAAAGTATTTATGATGAATTATAGAAGAATAGAAGACAAACAGAAAACATATTGCACCATTAATTTTTTTTGAATGGTAAAACCTATTATCTTAAACACAATATTTATAGACTTAGGGGAACATATTATTATAAAAATTGGGATTTTTTTTTTTTTTTTTTTTTGTATTTGATATCACTTTTGTTTGTCATTATTCGAATTTAATTATTTTAAAAGTTTATATATAGTTATCAAGATTATTAAAAAAAAAAATGTATAGTTATCAAGATAATACAACATGTTGAAAGGCTCGATTTGTAAGATCCATATTCTATACAAAGTTATTAGAGGTGTAATTTAATTATTATGATTAGAGGTGTCCTCGTGAGTTTAACTCAGTTGGTTGGAATAATGCATAAAATATGTAAGATCAGTGTTCAAATCCCGACCACCACAAAAAAAAGACACATAATTTCAATGAATCCCGACTATATATTATGTGTCTAATTAGAGGTGTAACTGGTATAAATCGGACATTGAATTATGTGTACCTACAAAGGTAAAACTCAATTTTTACTTTAGAAAAGAAAGGCAAAACTCAATTTTTTCTATTACATTCCTCAAAAAGAATATAATAGAAAATAATTAATTTTAAATTAAAAAAGGAAAAAGGAGGGAGAAAACAACCTTTTTTTTTTGTTTAAAAGGAGGGTGGCACAAAGAGGATCAGAGACAGCCACTTACTTCAAAACCCTCTTCCCCACTTTCTCTTGTTCATTGCTTCTTGTTTCCTTGTTCCTTTCTTCATTTTCTCAACAATGACCAACGACGACAACAATGTTTTCCCAATGGGAGGTTTCAAATTTTGTAAGAATATTTCTCTCTATATTTCCACAATATCTCTGTCTCATGTTTTTATTAATTTTTTTATTATGCAATGTTTTCCAGACTAAATTTTTGTTTTTTGTTTCTCAGCATTACTCAATGAATTTACCAATGAAGGGAGTAGAGCTGACCATGTTGATATTCTTGAGGTTTGAATGTCTCTTCTTTAGTTACTCAAATTTTTCTTACTCGAATTTGTTGCCTCGTGTTTTCGGTTGTTGAATGGTTTATTGTGTTCTTTTATATTTTAATTGATTCTTGATTCTGAATGTCAATATTTTTTGTAGGAATTGAGAATGATTCAGGCCTTAACTCAACAACGCTATAAAGCTCTTCAGTATCTATTTGCATCCCCCATTGTGGAGAAGCGTCTTGAGGTTCTGAAAGAGATCCAGGTATACCCTAACTATTGAGATCATTTTAGGGTTATTTGCTTTTTTTTTCTTTTCTTTCTTTCATAGTTTGAACCTAACCGTCCATCATTAACCTATTTTTGCTTTTAAAGAAATGAATCTGTAAATTGTTGTTATGAATTCGAGTTTCCTAGTAGCTTCTGAACTTGTTTTGTGACTTTACAGAAAGAACATGATGATTTGAAGGCAAAGTTTTTTGAGGAGAGAGCAGCTCTTGAAGCCAAATACCAATTATTGTATCAACCATTGTACACAAAGGTATCTTGATCGGATTCTTGCCATTGATTGTTCGATTATTCACGTTTAATATATTGATCACCAAAACCTATTTATGAATGAATGCAGCGCTATGAAATTGTGAATGGTCTTGCTGAAGTGGAAGGGGCTGATATAGATGAGCCTGAAGGTATATTAACTAGAAATTTACCTCACTTTTATTATTTTGATTCTCCACTTTAAAAATTTACTTGTGAATTATGTAGTGAAGGGAGTGCCTTATTTTTGGCTCGTTGCTTTGCAAAATAATGACGAGATAGCTGATGAGGTAATTGAATAAATTTTTCAATCGTTAGCTGATGAGGTTTTATAGCCATAAAATTATATTTTGTTTACGATCTTTTCACTGCTTCTTTATGAATTAGATCACAGAGCGTGATGAAGATGCTTTGAAGTATCTCAAAGACATCAAGTATACCAGGACCACAGAACCGCAAGGATTCAAACTTGAGTTCTTTTTTGATTCAAATCCGTATTTTTCAAACACGATCCTGACCAAAACTTATCATATGGTCGATGAAGACGAGTTTATAATGGAGAAGGCTATTGGGTAAGTTGGTTCTTTTAACCTGATGCTATTATGCGATTAGCGATCTATTTTGCAATTGTTTAGGATCACGAGTAAGGTTTGCTTGCTGCATTTTTTAACAGGACCGAAATTGAATGGCTTCCGGGCAAATCATTGACCGAGAAGAAAGATCCAAACACTGCAAAACAAACTATCGAAACTGAAAAATTTGATAGTTTCTTCAATTTTTTCAACTCGCTAGAGATTCCCAAAGATGGCATGGGTGTTGATGAAGAAGCGGTATGAAAGACTATCTATAAAAACTCGTTGATATAGATAAATATGAAATACTATTTTTCTTGAATAAATTTATTTTATTTTTTAAACAGGATGAAGAACTTCAGAATGAGATGGAACATGACTATGACATTGGGTAAGCTAAATACTATGATGTTTTAACATAATTGTTGACTCATGATACCCTTTTGGTTTTTGCAACTTTGATTATGTACTTTAATGAATATTGATGCTTGTTTAGGTCCACCATAAGAGACAAAATCATTCCCAATGCTGTATCATGGTATACCGGGGAGGCTTCCGATGGAGAGTCTGGAGATTTAGATGATGATGATGATGATGAGGATGAGGAGGATGACGAGGAAGAGGTGGAGGTGGAAAAGGAGGAGGAAGATGACAACTATGGCTTGGATGATGATGAAGAAGATGACAATGAAGATGTCAACAATCCAAAAAAGAGGGTATAATCTTGATGATTTGAATTGCTGAAATATTTATTCAATTTTTTTGTTTGTTTTAAATTTGAATTTTGAACTAGAACTGATACATTTGTTTTTTGCATGTCCTTGTGTTAATTTCCTTCAGATTGCTGTTCCAATCCTCAACAATTAAGGTAAGATATTTTAACTTTTGCTGAAGTTGTTTGCTTGACTCCTTTAGTTAACATTGTCTTTACAAAGAGCGATGACAATATTCTTCTATCGGTTGAAATCACAAGTCCCACCAAATTATGTGGATTTCACTTCCATCAAATTTGGTGAGATTTGTATGAATTTCGACAGATAGAAGTCTGTTAGAAACTGCGCACTAATCACATAGTTTTTATATTTTTTTTATTTTCTATGTCGCTCGACATTGCATTTTTTATTTTATTTATGTATTTATATATTTTTTCAGCTTGGCAAGGGTCAAAGAGAAGCAAAGTGCAAGCAACAATAAAAGATGGATGTTTTTGGGTCCCAAGTTGCATGATGAAGAATTAATTTCATTCATTGTGATGTTGTCTTTATATGTTTGTATTTTATATAATGCCCATTCTCCTATTTTGGTTAGTATTTTGGAGAAATGTGGTTATAGATGGGGATGTATTGATTTATTGCTATGAATTATAGGTTTGTCCTGGATACTTATTTTTTGACAATATTCTGCCCCCAATAATATCAATATTTATTGGTAAAATCTGACTTCCAATTCATTTCAACAAGTTTTTTTTAATTGAAACATGTTCGGATTGTGTGTTTAGTGTTTTGTAATATGTTTTAATTGCAAATTTATGGAATATCAATTGTGAGTAGAGGTATCATATTGAATGGAAAATTAGATGTTGAACACATAAATGAAGAGACTCATAAATGTTTTAAAGATTGTTCGTAGTCGAATTTGAGATTCGAATTGCACTTGCGTGATTGTTCAAAGTTCAATTTGATGATTTCCCTTGCCCTTTCACTACTCAACAATGGAATCAGAGTCTTGTTCAACAACTCTTTGTATCGTAACTATTCTGGTTAGAGATGGTTAGAAGGCTTGTCTCGTTGATGTTGAGTATCAATATATAGTTGTGCAAGTGTATGTGGATGAAATATTTTCTACTTGAGGGAGAGAAATACCAAATTAATGAAAGGACTCACTTGAAGGAGAGATTGTTGGTATATTAAATGTGAGTAAGAGTCTCACATTTAATGGAAAAGATCTTGTTGACCGGTATATAAGTGATGTGGCCCATACACCTAATGCTCTAATGTTTTGGACTAAGATGTGGTGTCCAATTGCACCAAAAAATAAAATGTGGTGTCTAGTTTTACCTATGTAGTTGCTTAAATTTCAACGTGATGATTTTCCAGAACCCCCAATAGTATCAAAGTTTGATTTTTACAAAAACTTTGTATTGGAAGTCTTCTTGACAAAGGTGATTAAGAGGTGTGTTCATTTGATGTTGAGTGCAAGTGTATTTTTTGTCTATGTAATACGAACCTACTAATCATCATCGTTTAACTGTCTCAATAAATTTAGCTTCCATCTACAAAACAATGTTTAAATGCACTTTATCGCGTCTCCATGCACTTTGGAAGTGAAAGTTGAGAAGCCACAAATAGTTGCATTTGCGTGCATGCGAGTTCAGACCAAATCTAGTTGCGGTTCTAAACGAAGACATGGAAATTGTTGTCGTTTAGCTGTCATTGTAATTTGCATTTCCAGCCTTTGCCTCTCGAGCCATCCTCTGTGCGAGACAACGCTCTTTCCGCTCTCTCCTAACAGATGCGTGACATGTAACATGCTGATGCACATCATCATCCATACCTGTCACATGCATAACACAAAAGGAATCAACTTTAGGGCACAACACAGCACAAAAAAAAGGAAAAAAAATACACACCGATTTGTCCAAATTTCATTTTCCGAATTGCAACAACCTATTCTGGAAAACAAAATCCGGACAGCTTCAGTACCCAAGAAAAAAAAACGCCCAAATTAACTTGCAAGCATAAGGATTTCGAACCAACCTTCAATTGGATGTTTGATAAGGCTTGAAATGCGGTGATTTTGAGCAAGAAAACTCCAAATTTAGACTGATTCGTACAATTCGGATTTTGGGATAAGGGAGAGAGAGAGAGAGAGAGAGAGAGAGAGAGAATAAAAAGTGAAACTGTTAAAATGGGGGGTGAACTTCCTTTTATACTTCGAATTTGTCCGGATTACGTAATTCGGATATTATTTGGGTTTTTTCCGTATAATGTAATCCGGAGGGCATGTTTGTCATTTTTGCAAGGTGCGTGAGTATGACATAGGTTGGGAAAAGTAATAGTCTATATTTTTTTGACTGAAATAAATTGTTTAATAAAAAAAGCAGTAAACGCTAATAATAATAATAATAAAATACTTTTTATATTTTTTAATAAAAATCAGTAAACGCTAATAATGATAATAAAATACTTTTTATATTTTTTAATAAAAAAAATCAGTAAACACTAATAATAATATAATACTTTTTGTTACAATAATAATAATATAATATTAACTTAGTCAAACTAAAATAATACAATATGATAAATTCTACGGTACACCAAACTACTCCCTCCGTCCCTAATTATAAGACCCTTTTGAGAATTTTTTTTGTCCCTTTTTATAAGATCCCTTTGTTATTTCCAACTACATTAATTATTTCTTTACATACATGTCCCTATTTATTATACATTTTTTTCTTCAATCAGCAATAAGTAGTATATGGAAAACATAAACTAACTCTCTCTCTTAAGGATAAAATTGTAAAAACAATAGTGATTACAAACAACTTTAATACAAATATCCGCTTTCTTAATTCCCGTGATTTTAGCAAAAGGGTCTTATAATTAGGGACGGATGGAGTAATATAATACTTACGCATTAAATTTGTCAAAAAAGAAACTAATGCATTAAATTAAATTAAAAGGAAAAGGTGGGAGAGAACCACCCTTTTTTGTGTTTAAAAGGAGGGTGACACTTAAGCTTCAAAATCATCTCTCCCCACTTTGTTTAATTCTTGTGTTCCTTTGTTCTCTTGTTTCCTTTCCCTCAACAATGGCCAACGACAACAATAACCAAATGCCTTCATTGGAATATCCCTCTGGTTCGAATGTTCTTCTTCCCTCTCTCTAAACAATTTCTTTATGTTTCCCTAACCTCTTATTTTTCATGTTTTTCTTGATTGTATTTTGATTTTTTGTTTTTCTTACCAGTTCAAGATGGTGGTGCTCGTGTTGACCTTGGTGAATATTTCAAGGTTTGAATGTCTCTTCTTTATCTTTAGTGACATAGTTTGATTTTTTTTTTCTTTCATTTTCGCTTCATTTATAGACCTTTTTTTTTCTCTTTCAATTTTTTTTTGTAACGTTATGCTTTATTGTTATCTATAATTTAGGGTTTACGTCTTAAAGGTTGGTTTGAGATATTATTTATCAATTAAATTTTTTCCTGGTTGAATTTGAGTGCAGAACAGGATTCAAGACTTGGCTGGGCAGTTCTCTAGGGTTATGGGGTATCTATCTCTGTCCCCCAATCCTAAGAAACGTGTTGATTTTCTCAGAGTGATTCAGGTATATTCCCTAAGTTTCATTGTTATTGTTATGCTTCTAAATTTTATTTTATTTTTTAAGATTTTTGTGTGTTTTTTTTTATGCTTTATTGAATAATTTATGCTTGATGTGTACCATTTATCATATGAATATAATATATCACCTTAATTATGACTACGTAGATATGAACTTTAATATATACATTTGAAAATCTATGCTGGACTGAGGAAAGATATTCCATTATTTCATTTTATTAATTCATTTATTTTAACCTAACGTAAAATATTTTTTAACACTTGTAATATTGAATTTGTCAATTGCTCTTATAATTTTTACCACCTAATCTCCAGAGAGAACATGATGAATTGAAGGAAAAGTTTTTGGAGGAGAGAGCAGCTCTTGAAGCCAAATACCAATTATTGTATCAACCATTGTTCGCTAAGGTATCCTGAGGATTCTTTTCAATGATTGCGCAATTATTCACACTTAAAATTATCGAATCTGATTCGTATGGGAACATTCAAATGTAATATATTTATCACTAAACCTATTTATAAATGAATGCAGCGTTATGAAATTGTGAATGGCCTTGCTGAAGTGGAAGGGGTAGCAATGGGAACTGCAACTGATACAGCTGAAGGTATATTAAATAGAAATCAACATTTTGCACTTTTATTGTTTTGATTCTCCACTTTAATAGTTTTTTCTTGTGAATTATGTAGAGAAAGGAGTTCCTTGTTTCTGGCTAGTTGCACTAAAAAACAATGAAGTGGTAGCTGATGTGGTAAATTGAAAAAATTGTTCAGTTGTTAACTTTTTTTACTCTTAAATGCTTGAGTTTTTATAGCCATAAAACTACTTTTTTGTAATGATCTTTTCACTACCTGATGAATCAGATTACTGACCGCGATGAGGAAGCTCTAAAGTACCTCAAAGATATCAAATATACCAAGATGGTAGAACCGCTAGGGTTCAAACTCGAGTTCTTTTTTGATCCCAATCCGTATTTTTCAAACACGGTCCTGACCAAAACTTATCACATGCTTGATGAGGACGAGCCTTTACTGGAGAGGGCTTTTGGGTAAGTTGGTCTTTTTAATCTGATACTTATAATAGTATGGTGAATAAACCATAATTAGTTGATTCACTAACTGTGGTTTATTCACTATACTATTATGCAATCCATTTTCAATAGTTTATGATTGCGAATAAGGTTTGCTTGATGTATTTTTTAACAGGACGGTAATTAATTGGCTGCCCGAGAAGTCTTTGACTAAGATTGCAAATGAAAAGCAAAAGAATGATTTGAAGAATGTGGAACCAGTTATCGATACTCCTCCGTGTGAAAGTTTCTTTAACTTTTTCGACCCACCGGAGATACCTGAAAATGACGTGGATATTGACGAAGATGCTGTATGATAATAAAAACTCATTGTTAAATATTGAAATGAAATAATGTTTATTTTTATACAATTTTTATTTTTATTTTTTAAACAGTGTTATGAACTTCAGGATGTTATGGAACGGGACTATGACATTGGGTAAGCTAAATAATATGGTGTTTTAACATAATAATTGTTGATTCATGATGCTCTTTTGCTATTTATAATTTTGATTATGTACTTAAATGAACTTTGATGCTTGTTTAGGTCAACCATAAGGGACAAGATCATCCCCCATGCTGTTGTATGGTTTACTGGGGAGGCTGTTGATGGAGAGGGCGATGAGGACGATGATATGTACGACGACTTGGATGATGGCGAGGTATAATATTTTGGAGGAACGTGGTTTTTATAATTGGGGATGTATTGATTTATTGCTACTTTAATTCATAGGTTTGTCCTTGATATTATAGTTTCTTGACAATATTTCATCCCTGTTGTTATCAATTTTGTGGTATTTGTTTCAACAAGTTTTTTCTTTTTAGTTATTGGTGCATGTTTTGATTGTGCGTTTTGATTTTTTGGATTCAATTTCATTTGCAAAAATGGCTGGTATATCAATTGTGGGTTTTGGAATGAAAAGTAGGCGTTGAGAAACATATAAGTATTGGAACTCATATACCTACTAATTTAAGGTTTTGAGTTAAAAGTGGTGTCCAATTTCACTTACGTGGATGTTCAAAGTCCAATTAATGTGATGATCCTCTTGGTCTCCTGTGATCCAACTGTGGTGAGAGGCATGTCATGTTCATGTTTTGTGACATTGGCAATGTAAATGTATGTGGGTGGAAAATCCCCTACTTGACAGATTAATTCCAAATTAATGAATAAGTCTACACTTGAGAGAGACATTTTTTGTATATCAAGTGTGATTAAGAGTCCATATTGAATGGAAAAGTATATATTGAGTAACATATAAGTGAGAGACTCAAATACCTAATACTTAAAGGTTTTGAGTTAAGATGTGATGTCCAATTTCACTTATGTGGTTGCTCTAAGCTCATTGTATATTTGCGTGGTTGAAAAAGCATCTGCTTGAGGGAGAGAAATCCAAATGAATGGATTGACTCACACTTTTAGGGAGTTTGTTGATGGATCAAGTGTGAGTAAAAGTTCTATATTTGATGGAAAAGTTGTTGTTGAGCATCATACAAGTGAGGGAACTCACATATTTAATGTCTTGAGATTTTGGTTTAAGATATCAATTGCACTCGTGTGATTTCTCTAAGTCAGTGGTGATCTCTCAGGCTCCCTCATGATTTAAAAGTGGTATCAGAGTTTGATTCAATCAACTCTTTCTATCAAAAATCTTTCATATAAAAGTGGTTAAGGGGTGTGTCCCATTAATGTTTAGTGGTAATGAAGATGTTATAAAATCGATTAAGAGGTGTGTCGCATTAATGTTAAGTGGTAACGATGATGCAAGTCTATGTGATGAAAAAACACTACTTAAGGGGGGAGCAAAAATCTAATTAGTGAATGACTACACATCTGATGGGAGATTGTTGATATATCAATTAAAGTGTGAGTAAAAGTTAGATGGTATTGGTGGAACTTTCCCAGAAATCCTAGTGATAGTAGCCATGTCTAGAAAAGTAGGAGTCAACATACCACATTTAAGTTGCATGGTATTGGTGGAACTTTCCCAGAAATACATCGCAGCCAGTATCAAGTTCTCATCATATTCTAACATCGTCTTAGAAAGTTGGATGAGGTTGAAGATTCCTAATTTTCTACAAATATGGGATTTTTGGGTTTCGACCTTTTCTAACCATTTTAGATATATTAGAGTGTGGTTGACTGAAGGGGACGGCCTTAAAATCATGTGGCTCATGAAAGACATGTTGAGCGAAGCATGTGAAAGGACTCTAGGTTTGCGACCTTCGCTGCCAGGAAAGTCTTCCTCAACCTTTTCAGGGTGTAATTTGGAATCTGGGTAAGGCCCTATAAAGGCGTAAACAGTACCAGAGACAGAGTATGGAATGAGTACCTGAGATTTCTAAATCTTGGTCTTTTCTGCGTCTAAGTCGGGCTCTGGGGCGTGAATTTGGTTGTTTCTTCTTGGGAAAGCCTCAACACTAACTACAAGGGGGGGATCTCTTGGCCGTTAATTGTCATGTTAGTCAAGTCGTTACCAGAAGCCATCTTTAGGTCAGGATTGACGAAATTGAAGCAGGTTAAAGAAAAATTGAACAATGTTTTGACGAATGGTGCTAAGAAAATCTGGAATCTTTTGAATTTTTTTGAAAAGGAAACAATGTTGGTGAATAAGTAAAAAAATTCGGAAAGGGAAGGTTTCAAGAAAGAGGGCTTCAGGTTGAAGGTAAAGTTCTTATAGAGCCAAAAGAGAGGAAATGGTTAAATTACCAATTCACTAAAAAGTCACCACATGGACGAACTTTTTCGCATGAGCTGATGCGACTTGAGGCCGACATCTGTGCTTTGAAAAGACAAGGTGTCCCACTACCTTTTCAATTGCAGAAGTGGAGGAACAGCTGAAAAGACTACTTTTGGAAGTCATGATAAAACATGACATCATGCTTTGAAATACTTAGAGTTTCTGAAAAATGTCAATCTTCTCCTTCGAAAATCTTTAGTCAAAAATGGCATTTTTTTTTGGGAAATTTTTTAGCTGGTAATTTTACCAGCCTCATTTAATGTGGTCAACATTAGTTAACTTTTACCTTTGCAGCAATTGAAGTCTTTTCTTTCAAAATTGAGGAGTTCGACGAGATGTGGACTTAGTGGGAAAAGGCCTAAAAGCTTTAGTGTTTGACAAGACATGGGTCAAGGATGCAATACCGTCGAAGCCAATCAATTCCTGTTGAGGCGGGAAGATTTTGAATTTCAAAGAGAAGCGGTTTCCTCAATGGAGAATGTGGGAGACAAGGTTGTCTACGTGGAAGGAGTGTTGATCGTGGGATTATGCTTTTTCCAGTTATTTTCTTATGTATAAATAGTAGTTCTCCATAAGGAAAACAGGTCGCAAATCACCTATATAGAATTCTAAAACACTCTAAGTACCGGCACGAGAGAAAAAAGTTATAAAGAATGTATGTAAAGGATTTGTATAACCACCTTTATTTTTAATGCATTGTATTTTATATTTCCTTTAAGTTTCTGCAATTTAAACTTATTGCCTTTACTTTGCTTTTAAAACCTTTTTTTTGTTGAAAGACATCATACGATCCCGTCTTGTTCGTAAAGCAACCTATGAACTTGATGAACGCTTGAAAAAAGAATCCTCATTGATCCTGCTTGTAATAAGAAAAACAACCCTCATTGTTTACCAAAAACACCGGTAAACAGCAACATCATGTTATTATTGATAAAGATGGAAAGACTACATCTACCTTGAAGCCAAAAGAAGAGTGGTCAGAGGATAAGGACGAACTTTCTCTTGGAACTTCCAAAGCATTGAATGCATTATTCAATGGTGTTGACAAGAACATGTTTAGATTGATAAACACTTGCATCGTGACAAAAGATGTGTGGGAAATCCTCAAAACTACTCATGAAGGTACTGCTAAAGTGTGTATGTCAAGGCTCCAGCTCCTTACTACCAATTTTGAAAACCTTAGAATGAATTATGATGAAACCATTCATAACTTTCACATGAGTATCCTTGATATTGTTAATACATCACGTGCCTTGGGAGAAACGATGTTAAAAGAAAAACTGGTTAGGAAAATTCTAAGATCCTTACTTAAGAAATATGACATGAAAGTCTAAAAATTAAGGAAGCCCAAGACATAAGCAACATGAAGGTAGATGAACTCATTGGTTTTTTTACAAAATTTTGAGTTAGCTATGATTGACAGACATGAGAAGAAGAAAAAAAGTATAGCTTTCATATCCAACACTAATGAGGAAGATGTTCAATGTGAATTGGATTTTGATGAAAGAATTTTAGATGCAATTGTGCTTCTTGGTAGGAATTCAACAAGGTTTTGAAAAGAATGGCCAGGAATTCAAGGCATAATGTCAAGACATGTCATTCGACATGCCTAATCTCAAGAACATGTTGTTCGACAACAACAAGAACAGTGGTTTCAATGCAAAGGAAAAACTAAAGAAAAGCAAAACCAAGGGAAATGTGTCCAATGCCATGAGTGTGAAGGTTTTGGTCATGTCAAAGTTAAATACCCTACATACCATAAGAGGCAGAAAAAGGGAATTTTGGCCTCTTGGTTAGATGATGATTCAGAAGGAGAGCATGGTTGACCTCTTGGTTAGATGATGATTTAGAAGGAGAGCATGATGATGAAGTAGCAAACCATCTGATGGCTTTCACTGTGAATCGGATGAAGAATCATGTGATGATGATGTATCTTATGAAGAACTTGTTGATTCAAACAAAAAGCTATATGTTAAATGTGAGGAGATTTGTCAAGTAGAAGTTAAGCATAAAAAAAAATCATAGCAAATATGCGGATTGAAAAAGAAAAACTCTTATCTACCATCTATGGTTTTCAAAATAAGGTAACCTTATTAACTTCCAAACTTTATAACATGACCAAATCTGTTAGAATGTTAAACAATGGTTCCGATATGCTAGATGAGATTCTTCAAGTTGATAAGGGGTCTGGAAACTTGAAAGGTGTAGGTTTTGATTACCAGTCCCTAAAGAAACAAGGTGGAACCTCTATGACTAGGTTTGTTTCTCCTGAAAGTAAAATTGAGTTTGTAATGTCGGACCAAATGTCTCAACATCCTGTCCAACATCTGAAACCTCAAGCTAGAACTAAATTCTTACCTTAGAAATGTCATTATTGTGGGCGATATTGTCACATAAAACCCTATTGTTATAGACTATATGATTATCTTCAACATCCAGCACAACCTAAAGTTAACCATGTGATGAGCCAAACTAGAAAAGAATGGAAAATTAAGGTTGTTAATACTAGTCTTGTAGCACATACATCTTTTAGAGCCTCCTCAAGATAGGACGGGTATTTTGATGGTGGATGTTCCAGACATATGACAAGAGTCAAGAAATATTTAGTTGACATTAAGTCTTATTCTAGCAATTATGTCGCCATTGGTGATGAAGCTAACGGTGTGTAGTGGCCTAAAAATTCGAGGGTTGGTTGAAGACAGTGAAGTCGACACCAAAGTTTATGTAAATAGGGAAAACATCGGAAAAAAACCCTTTAAAATGAAAAATAATCTTTGAAACCATATTTTAAGTTCGGCAGTCGATTATTCGTAAGGAAAATATTAGCACCCTTTGACATTTGTTAAAAATAAATTGATTGTGAAAAGATGATTGTGGCGAGTTTGTGTATTGATTGAAGTTTGTGATGATCAAACTAAAATAAAATTTAGCGTTATCATCGATTTTCCAATGAACAAAACAAAAGATGAGTTGGAGTATTCATTGAATTTGATTTTTTTTTTTGCGATGATCAAAACAAAAGTGGATTTGACTGACGTGGTCATCGACTAGGAGATTTTTGTGATGATCAAATCAAAAGAGGATTTGACGTGGTCATTAACATTGAGATTCTTCAGGTGAGTTTGATTTGCCTTAAAATGCGTTTGGAAGTTGGAACAATCAAATCTCACAACCTGTGTCCTGACAACTCGAGGATTTAAAAAGATATACATCCGGTTAACCCTCTTAAAGGGTTTATTTAACTTAATTTTTCATTTTATTATTATTTATAACAGTTAATTTTTTTAGTTTGATAAAGTGATTAAGCCAACTCACTGTGTAGCTAACACAAACCAAATAAAAGCAAGTAAAAACGTGAATGGACCGAGCACCCAACTCACTATGTTTTAATAATAAAAAATAGTAATAGTAATAATAATATAATAATAGCTAATAAGTAACATAGCAAAATACCTTAACAAATAATACTCCCTCGGTTCCAAATTGTAAGATGTTTTGGCCATTTCACACGTATTAAGAAATGTAATTAATATTGTGTGGGGAAGAGAAATTATAAATTGTTTTACAAAATTATCCCTAATAAATGGTATGGAAAAGATAAATGAAATAATTGAAAGAAGAGAGAGTAATTAATAGTTAAGGATATAATAGGAAAAGTAACATAAATATTTCATTGGTATTGTAAAGCTACATATAATTTAAGACAATTTTTTTTCCAAAGCGACATACAATTTGGGACGGAGGGAGTAAGTAAAAAAAATAAGAAATGCATTATTCAGAAAGAAAGAGAGAAGACAACCGTGAGAGAGAGACACGAGCCAGAGCAAGAGAGAGCAAACGTGAGAGGGATGAGAGACGACAGAGGCGGTTAACGACGGCTCTACAGTGGTGCGCTGCTTTGAAACTGATGGAAGGTGAAAGATGGATGGAAACAGTGACATTCACGATGGCGGGCGGCGAAGACTGTGGTTAGCGGAATAGACTCAACAGAGAGACTCATGAGTTGTGCGAGAGGGAGATGATGGTTATGAAATGGTGGTGAATCGACGGGTTTGAAGACATGGGTTCCGACGGAGATTGTGGCGGTCTGATACATCGGCAACGACAAGTTATTTTGACAGTGGTAGTGTTATATGGTGAGAGGGTCGATGACAGTGGCTCTTTGATAGTCACGTAGGATCTCCCTTCTTTCTTCTCTTATTCTTTATCTATAACAATGTGGGTTTTAGTGTTGTTGTTTGGATTTGTTGTTAATTGTTGTCGTTCTTTCGTTGGCAAAGTTGGAAGAATGAGATTATGAGATTAATTACATGGTTAAAAATGGTGGAAGTTAATGGTGTTTTAGAGATGATGAATATGAACAAGTGTTCTAGTAAGATGTCGGACATGTTGGTACGATATCATAGTGTACCTTGTTCCGCTTTTTTGGAGATTGCTTTTAAACGAGAGATCTTTGAAGATTCTATGAAGATATGATTCACGTAAAATGTTGACGAATAAGCATGTGGTTTCTAGAAGCAGTGATAGGAGGTTTAACTTTGTCGTGTTTCTTAAGCGTGATGTTGTAACATTTAAGAAAACATTTTCTTTGCTTCAGAATATTACGTTGAAGACTGTAACGCTCCTATTTCTATTAAAGCAATTAAACATGCGAATAATACATTTATTCAACAAATAGAGATTATGTCTTATTCAAAATTCAAAAACCGATAGACATGTATGTAATTCTCAACAGTTACAGCGGAATATAAATCAGAGTGATCAAATATATACATGCCATGAGTAAATAAATCTTATCCTAAAGATAAATCTCAAAACCCAAACATACGGGTAGTCATCAACAAAAATAATAATCCAAAGGAAATATAACAACCTAATCTAGACCGACACGACAAGCCTAGATCAGAGCCGACACGACACCGATATCGGACGAAGCTCCCGATATCCCAAGCAAAGACTCACCGAGACTACTCCTGCACAACGTCTACTTACCCATACAGACAAGTAGGCGGTTAAAACCACTGGGGGTAAGCATTACATTATCATAATCCAGATAATAATCAAATCAAATAATATCATGTACTTGAATAATAATAGTCATGCATAAATACTTATATCACAACTTGATAGTTCGTATCCACATATATCAATCACATGAATAATTATCCAATCAAAAATATTCATTCTCGACATCAATCATAGACAATCATTATCAACATTCATTCATCTCAATTCATCACCCATCACATAATTCACATAGGACTCATGCTATGATATGCACTTATGGACACATAAATGCATGCGGTACCAAATCTCAACAAGGTCGTCACCTTTCGATGCCACTTGCACATCGATTGTAAGGGCTCACACCTGCCTTACAATAATCTCGAAGTAAAAGAGTCATCCATTTTACAGCAACAACGACTATGATGCATGGACATGTGTAATGACTCGATAATGCGACAACAATTCTCAATCTCAACTCAATATATAGGACAACACCCAATTATATTGATTATCTCAACAACATTGCATTACCAAGAAAACATGCCCACACACAGTTAAATCATAGTATTCATCATCACAGAAACAACTTGATTATCAACAATCAACAATATCTTTCACACAATTCACTTATCATATGAATATTTCACCACACCATCTCGGAACGAAACAACTAGAACAAGTCGAACACTATTAACCAATCTTATCCAATAATGTTTACATGAAGTTAAGTCGTCTTCGGACTATCATACAAGACCAAGCACAACTTAAGTTCATAAAGGAATTCCGTTTTCACAACCTTTCATTTCCCACTCAAAAATATCATTTTACTTTGATTATGGTATTGACCACCCTTGCAAGCATCACCTAAGTCTATATGAGCTGTAGGTCCACTTGCAAGCCTCATTGGATTACAAAATTTGTTTTTCGACAAAGTTTGGAACTCTCAAAATCTCACAAGTTAAGACTCATTTCAAAAATCCCAAGTATATGCGAACAATCATCGTTCCAGCAGGCTTTGGGGAATTAACAGTGGTTTAACATGTTTAAAACATCATTTAAGAAAACTCGGATTGGTCCCCAAAGACCCGGAACGAAAGATCAAGGTGGTTGAAACTAGAGCTGTTCGCTTAAGCGACCCTCTGGTTCGCTTAAGCGAACAAGTTACAGTAGCAACTCGCCTTGTTCGCTTTCTGGTCGCTGACTGGTCGCTCACCAGTTCGCTTAAGCGACGACATGTTCGCTTAAGCGAATGAGTTCCAGTAGCAACCAGAAATCCTCGCTCACTCGTTCGCTCACAGTTCGCTTAAGCGAATTGAACCCAGAAAAATACTATGAATATTCGCTTACCAGGTCGCTTAAGCGAACCTCTAAGCGAACCTTCACAGGTTTGCAGAAATTTTACGGGTTTGGAACCCCTTTCACTCAAAATCCCCCAATTTGATTCCCAAATTCCAAAATATGTTTCCAGAACATGTTTACAGGTCACTATGATTAAAAGACTCATAAAGACACAATCAACCTTTAAAACACTTGACATTTGAGCTAACTCTTCATTTTCACCAAAACACCAACACAACTCAAATTCTCATCAACAATCCATGAATATGCAAACCCAAGCAATTATCCATTAATCATAATATCAAATAACATTCATAACATCATTTGAACAAGCATCACATCTCAAATTAATGACAACTTAGGAGAAATTCACCAATTGAGCACAATATTCATAACTTATCATTTTTACTTATTTAAACATGTAATTTCACCAACAATCATACAATCATCAACAATTCATGCATACAACATATCATCAAAGTTGGAGCACGAATTTAGCAACAATTATCCATTCATTCATGTCAACCCATTTCATACAAATCATGAAAAATTGCAAAGAATGAACATGATTATGGTAAAGACTAACCCCCTTACCTTAGATGAAGATTAGACCAAACCTAGGCTTTAATTTAGCTCCTAAGCTCACCCAATTGGATTCTTCAAGTTCTTCTCTTCAAACCCTTATCTTCTCTTCCTACTTTCTCTCTCTATAAATGTTTTGTGAAAATGAAATGAATTGGTTCTTCTAACACAACCCTAGTGTTATCTCCACTAATGGGCTTAACTTAGTTTCTAGTGGGCTTAACCCATTTCTATTCAAACCAAAAATATTACTACACTCCAAACAATATTTTAATTAATAACGGTAAAATGTAACCAACGGTCACTAACGGTAAAAACTAATCACTACACTAGTGACTTAGTAAAATAAGGGTTCTCACTAATTGCTAAAAGCAATTACCACTAAAATTACAATTTTATCCATCTTCACAAAATTACCAAAATGCCCTTCTAATACGGAAACCCACATAAATGCACCCGATGACAATTAAATACACACAAGCACAAATAATCACCCACAAACACATAATAAAAGTAATTAAAATAAACCTAGCTAAAAATCGGGCTGTTACAAAGACCGTTTGGATTAGCTGTATGTTTAGCCTGCTTTATACATCAAGACCATTCTGCATTCAGGCTATATAAAGGAATACTCAATACCTAATTCTTTACTGAAGCCGTCATTTACAAAATTGTTTTTTAGGGTTTTAGTATGTCGTTGTTGTTTGTGAGCCACTCTTGTATCACCTTAATGCTAGAGTTGGACTGTTAGTTGAGTTGTAAGCTTTTAAGCAAGAGTGGATTATGTTTTTCACGAAGTGTGTCTCCAATTCATTTGTAACTGCTGATTACCACTGGTGAGTATTTGAGGGGAAGTGAGAGGGGTCTCATATCTAGGTGTGTCTTAGATAGAAATTACACGGGAAGTGATTAGGTGCGAATCTAGTAAACCGGATGTTGTTTATGCAGGCTTCAAACTAATACTATTATAGTGGATTTCCTTCCTGGCTTGATAGCCCCCACACTTAGGCGACGTTGCACCGAACTGGGTAAACAAATAACTTTTTGCCTTTGTCTTTAAGTTGTTATTTGTTATTTTGTGTTGTCACGATGTCTTGACATTCAAATAAAAAATAAATTGTGAAAATAGATCAAATTGTCCATATGAGCTTAACAACATCGGTAGGTACAAACAGAGTCGTTCCTATGTAATTGGAGGCTCGGCTCTGATGTAAAAATGAGTCCCTAATAAAATTAAAACATAATTTTTTTAAAGGAGCAATTATTGATTTATTTTGAGAATAAGATCCGCAAAGATAAAAAAAGAAGCTATTATTGTAACTAACACAACAAAAATTAATATTGTAATCAATAATATAAAAATACAACTTCAAGCGAATATTTTATCTATCTTCTAGGTTGTTATTTCCTTAATTCATACAAAGGAAAAAATAAAGATAAATGATATTTGAACATCTAATTTGTAACAACCTTTGTGACAACTTTATTTCTCATACTCACATGATATTTTACTTTATCTTTCTATTGTTTTGATTTTCGTGTCAATACCTACGTTTTCTTTATAAAACTATGGTTGTCAAATAAGTTGTCACCCAAAAAGTTGTTCAAATAACACATCTCAAAAATAAAATGTTTTTAATATTTTTTTAGAGAATAGTTATAATGTTTGTTCTTTTAAATAAAAAAATTAAAATATTTGTTGTTAGTGCTTTACTATTTTATACTATAAGTATGAGTTGAAAATTACAAGAAGTGCTCTAACAAAAAGAAGAAGAAAAAAAAATTATGTTGTATTTTTATTTTTAAATATGAGCAGTGGGAACTCACTTGGGTTGGTCTAATGACGATGATTCAAACCCCGAACCTTACATATATTATGTATTATTCCTATCAACTGAACTAAGGTTCACGAGGACAATTTGGATGGGTTAATAACATGAGCAGTGGGTCCTATGTTAAATAAAGAAGAAGTGCTCATAATATATTTGTTGTTAGTGCTTTACTGTTTTATACGATAAGTATGAGTCGAAAATTACAAGAAGTGCTCTAACAAAAAGTAGAAGAAAAAAAAATTATGTTGTGTTTTTATTTTTAAATGACGATGGTTATGCATTGTTCACAAGGACAATTTAGATGGATTAATAACATGAGCAGTGGGTCCTATGTTAAATAAAGAAGAAAAAAGGAAAAGAAAAAATAAGTAATAAAAAACATAAGCCTGCAGAGGAGTTGAACTAATGTCGAAGGCAGTGCAAGCTGGTACCGCTAGGCCATTTGAGCTTATATGTTATGGTGGTTGCGCCACTCATATATATTGATTATTTACAAGCAGTATATATATATATATATATATATATATATATATATATATATATATATATATATATATATATATAATTGGGCCCCTAAATTTTGAAGGTCTAGCTCCGTAGAGCTGTTTGCATCCTTCACGGGCTGGCCCTGAGTACAAAGCATTGTTATATGCAATAATTATGCTTGAATATTAGATTCTTCATTTATTCATCTTAAACATGAAATTTTAACCATTATATTATTTGATTCTTTAAAAAAAATAATATATTATTTGATAAAAAAATGTTGAATTTACTCGTCGACCAGCTCACATAAACCATTAATGTTTAGACGAGACTCATCTTTGATAAATTATGTAAGAAACAAATCAATACAATCAAACTCATTTATATGTACTAGTCCACCAACCATGTAACAAACGAATAAATACAATCAAACCTATTTACATGTACTCGTCCACCGAATTAAGACAAGCTCACCCATACGACCAATCAACCAGCCCACATAAACCATTAATGTTTGGACAAAACTCATCTTTGACATACCAAGTAAGAAACAAATCAATACAATCAAACATATTTATATGCATCGGCCCACCGACCATATAACAAACAAATCGATACAATCAAACCTATTTACATGTATTGATCCACCTAATTAAGACAAACTCGGCCGGACCGACCCATTTGACAGCTACACTAAAAAGTAAAGAAGGAAACCCTAATAAGAGAATTAATGAATTAAAAAAGGAAGAGAGGGAGAAGGGCATTTAAAAGGAGAGGAAACATAGGATTAGAATCAGTTTGAGGCAGTCAGTGAAATCTATCAAAACCCTCTCTTTCTCTCTATCTCTTAGGTTTTCTTTTCTCCTTTTTCGCTGTCACTTTCTTCTTCTTTCTCAACAATGACTAGCAACAAAGAAGGTTTCAACATCGCAGATCTCAGTTCTGGTAAACTCTTCTTCTCAATCAACACTCGTTTTTTTTTTCTTCCGAATTTTTCTGTTTGTTTTTTTGTTTAATTGAGTTTGATTTTTCTTTGTAGCTCTCAATGAAGAGGATCGTGCTGACCTAGTTAACGCTCTCAAGGTTCGTGCTTTTTCTTCAATTTTTTAGACCCTTTTGTTTGTTTTGTTGTAAAGTTTCGTGCTTTTTTAGTCTAACCCTAATTTTGATAAAACCCCTAATTTTGATTAAACCCTAATTTTGAATAAACCCTAATTTTTATAAAACCCCTAATTTTGATAAACCCCTAATTTTGATTGATTAAACCCTAATTTTGTTTTGGGTTTGAGTTTTGATGATTTTTTGGATTATTGTTTATTAAGGGTTTTTATTTTTGATTGAATTTGTGTGCAGAGTAAGATTCAGAGTCTTGCTGGACAGCACTCTGATGTTCTAGAGAGTCTATCCCCTGTTGTAAGGAAGCGTGTTGAGGTTCTCAGAGAGATTCAGGTATATTCCCTAAATTTTGGAGTATTGAATGTGTGTTGTTTCATGCTTAATTGGATTATTTATCCTCCTATGTGTATTGTTTATTGGATATTGCTGCTTTATAAAGTGTGAAGTGAGACGTTCAAGGGTTGTTAATTCAACAAACCCTTGATTTGTTTTGTTTCACTTACGATGTCCATCTTTTATTTGTTAATTGATTGTACATAATACTCACTTTATTACTCTCTAAAAAGTAAATTGATCACTTTAGAGGATTGATCCCTCTGTTACATGGATTGGAGATTTAGTGGAATCATGATAAGATAATTTGGTGTTATAAATCTCTTGTTGTATCTGTGTCAGTGAAGGGTTGGATTTGTCTTTTACGATACCTGTAAAAGGCTGATATCATGACCTGAACTGTGATCCTCTATTCAGTCACATGGGGTCGCCTCCAATTGTAACCCTGAGGCTCTCCTGCAAGTTATACATAATTAACATTCAATAGGGTGAACTGATTACTGAACTTCATATTTCTTTTGTTCGTTACTTTTATTTGAGTGTTTGGGGATCTATTTGGACTGAAGCAAGCTATTCTATTATTTTCATTTTATTAATATACTATTTTATGATTTTTGAAAACTTGACCCTGACTTTATATCTTGTAGGTAAAATTTTATTCTTACGTTGAATTTTTGTTTTTTCATCTGTGAATAGACATTTTCACCCTTATATAATGTTTAATGAGTCTGTCAATTGCTCTAATAGTTTGTACCTGATCTTCTCTTATATTTTTCTGTTTTTGATTTTTTATTAGCTACCCAGCAAAGATAAGGTTTCCGCGTGATATAGTCTTCTGAAATTGTTTTATGACTGTGCAGGGTGAACATGATGAATTGGAGGCTAAGTTTTTGGAGGAGAGAGCAGCTCTTGAAGCCAAATACCAAAAATTGTATCAACCATTGTACACAAAGGTATCTTGAGGATTCTGTTATTGATTGTATAGAGAAAATTGCATATCAGGCATGATGCTTTAATGAGTGCATCACTTGCTCTGCTGTCCAATTTAATCATACTTGATCTTTCTATTATTCAAGTTTATAATTATTGAAATCTTATTTGTATGGAACATTTGATGTAATATCTTTTATCTTTAATTACTGAACTTGTCTATAAAATGGATGCAGCGATATGACATTGTGAATGGTGTCACTGAAGTGGAAGGGGCAGCAATGGAAACTACAGCTGATGCAGAAGAGGACAATGGTAGTAATTGAGAACTGTCACGTTACACTTTTATTGTCACAATTAGTCATCTTCAGTAATTTTCTTTTAACTTATGCAGAGAAAGGAGTTCCTTCGTTTTGGCTCAATGCTATGAAAAACAATGATGTGTTATCTGAAGAGGTAAGTTGAAAAAACCGTTAATTTGTTAACTTCTTACTCTTAAACGCTCGAGTTTTTTTGGCCATAAATGTACTTTTGTAATGATGTTTTCCCTGCTTCTCTACGAACTAGGTTACGGAGCGCGATGAAGCTGCTCTCAAGTTTCTCAAAGATATCAAGTGGAGCAGGATTGATGACCCGAAAGGGTTCAAGCTTGAGTTCTTCTTTGATACCAATCCATATTTTTCAAACTCGATCTTGACGAAGACATATCATATGGTTGATGAGGATGAACCTATATTGGAGAAAGCAATTGGGTAAGCTGGTCATTTTTACCTGATGTTGTTGGCTATTAGTTTTGGTCAAAAGTGGCTTGTTTAATCATGAATTAAGGTTTGCTTGCTTCATTTTGCTTTTACAGGACTGAAATTCAATGGCTTCCTGGAAAATGCTTGACACAAAAGGTTTTGAAGAAAAAGCCCAAGAAGGGTGCAAAGAATGCTAAACCAATTACCAAAACTGAAACTTGTGAAAGCTTCTTCAACTTTTTCAATCCACCAGAAGTCCCTGAAGATGATGAAGACATTGATGAAGATATGGTATGGAAGGCTATATAGTTAAATACTAATGCTAAAATTTCTACTTTTGCTTGAACTCTTTAATTTATTTTTTAACAGGCTGAGGAACTTCAGAATCAGATGGAACAGGACTACGACATTGGGTAAGCTTAACTGCCTATTTATCTGTTATAGCACAATAACTTAGATAGTTTTTTGCATTTGTAATTTTTGAATATACCCTTAAATGAATTTTCATGCTTCTTCAGGTCAACAATAAGAGATAAGATCATCCCCCATGCTGTATCATGGTTTACTGGAGAGGCTGCTCAGGGAGAGGAGTTTGGAGACCTGGATGACGAAGATGATGATGAAGACGATGATGCTGAGGATGATGATGAAGACGAGGACGAGGATGAGGACGAAGACGACGATGAAGATGAGGAAGAGACCAAGACTAAAAAGAAGGTATGAACTTGTTTGATTTGAAGTAGTGAATTATTGGTTTGTTTTCTATTTTTTAATTTGAAGCTTGAATGCGAATTAACTTGCTTGTTTTTCCACCTGCCCCATGTTAATTTCCTTTGGAACGTTGCTGCAGTCATCTGCTAAGGTAAACTTTGCGACCTTAATGCAATCGTGTTATAGACATTTCCTTCATTTTGGATTTGTTTACTTCATGCTATATTTGCTATGGAGTGTTACCAACACTCTCCACTTTTGGCTTCATGAACTTATTTGGTACCCATATCAAAATCAGTGGGGCCAACATATTTCAACTAATAATAGGAGTTTTGAAAAGAGTGTTGGTAGTAACCATAGCATCCCAATAGCACAGCAGAATTCCAACAATGTAAAGTGATACACTATTACATGGTGCTGTCAAATAGTGGCACTAAACACTAGTGTAGCAGAGCTCGAACAAACTGTTTTTTTTTTTTTCCATGATTGACAGCACCTCCATGGCTTTGGACGTTCAATTCTAATTTCCTTTTTGTATTGTATGTTTTCAGAAGAGCGGAATAGCTCAGCTTGGCGAGGGTCAGCAGGGTGAAAGGCCACCAGAGTGCAAGCAGCAATAGTTTGTTTCTTCGGAGTATTATGCTGCTGAAAGTTGTTTTGGGGTCCTAGTGCCTGATGAAAAAGGATTGCAATTTCATGTGGTTTTTCATGGCCCTTGATTCATTTTCCTACCCTTAGTTTTTATAGTCTGAATTTATCGAGTCTTTTTCTCTTTTTCGTCTCTACTTTTGGAGATGGTTGTTATATAGTCAGGGGTGTTGTGATTTATTGGTACTTCAATTCATAGGTATGCTTCCCAGATACTTAAAGTTTGTGCTTCATTATTACCAATATTTCTGGTATACACTCAGATTGGCAAATCAATGCTACAAGTTTTTGTGTGGGAAGAAAATTTGTTATAATTTTTTTCGTAATGAGCATGTTTTGATTCTGATTATATTTTTGGTATTCGGCTTTAGTTACGAAAATGAAATTTTTGTATTCAATATTTTTTGAAGATGGGAAGATTTTTTTGTCATTGTCATTTGTAGAACAAATTTGAAAATAAAAAACCAAAGTTAAAAGTAAGTTTTTAAAAGTTTTGTTAACCAACGTCCTTTTGAGTGAGAAATGTAGTTTTTACCTCTTAGTTACAATAGTTTATTTATCTTTCCCACATAAATTGTGAAATTTTGGTGAAAGTACTTTTGGTATTGAAATGAGAATGATTACACTTGTAGGAATTTGAATTCATAAAAAAAATGTTAGCAAATGTCATTTTAGGATATTGTTTTTGGTGGTGGTTGAGATTCAAATATTGCATATATTATGAATTGTAACTAAGTTCACGAGGACATTAAAATATTGTTTAATTTGCATAAAATGTTGTGTAATTAAACAAAAGTCATTTTCCAAACCTTTTATTTTATTATTATATAAAAGAGGTTATCATTCGATTGAATGTTAAACATGATACCATAAATTGTTGTTGATACTATAACCTCACTTTGTTTTGTTGTTGAGCTATCAACATTTCAGCGAATATCATGATAAATTTTTTAAATAAAAATGGAAAAATTAATTAAATTTTAATTTATGGTTAAAGATTAATTTTTAATTTAAAGGCTTATTATAGATTAGAGACAAATTTCAAAATTTAATTATATCTTTTTTTAATAACAAAAGAGTTATTCAATTTTTTTAATTAGATGAAATTAAAAGTAAAGAGAAATGATATTTGAACAATCATTTTTTGCAACTTTTGTGACAACTTTCTCTATACTCACATTATCTTTTTACTTTTTTTCTCTATTGGTTTTTGTGCCACTACCTCATTTCCTTTGTAAAATTTTGATTGTCACATATATAGATGTTCAAATAACACAACTCAAAAGTAAAATGTGTAATTTTTTATGTAAAATTTAAAAGTGTAACATTTTGTTAAAATGGATTCAGAATTTTGTTTTGCAATTTAATTTCCAAGTCTTCGTATCCATATTTGTTAGTCGTTTCTTTTGTTATATATAGCTACACTTTTATATTAATCTTATCGATGTGAGATTTGTCTTTGACACAATTTGAAAGACAAGGTCAAACGAGTCAAGTAAAAGTAAAATCAAATAAGAAAAGACTAAAAAAAGATTTATAATTTCATGTTCATTCATGCAAGAATCTATGCTGAAAACTCACTGATAAAACATACTAGAAGAAGATGAAAAGGGAAGAGGATTCAACCATTAAGCTGAAATAAGAGAGTGCACTCAACAGGGAGAATAGTTATGCTTGCAAGCAGGGCCGTTTCTGGGGAGGTGCAAACAGCTCTATAGAGTTGGACCTCCTCAATTTTGGGGCCCAATTTTTTTTTTTTTTTTTTGATATATAATGCACAAAAAATGTTAATATATACTTGTAGCATTGTAAATTTAATAGAGTAAAGGCGTGGCCGAGTGGTAAATTCGAAAGACTCTTACATAATTAAAGTAAATTGAAAGGTACCATTAATTCTTGTGATTGCTGGTTAACCAAAACCCTGTAACTTGACTCTATGAAAAACTGAATGTGGAAAATGTTGCAATTAAGCAAAATCACCATATCAAACACACAAACAAAAGAAACAGAATAAAAGACAGTCAAACACACAAACAAAATTCAATATTGGTAGCAGAAATGCATATCAAATAACATGATAGCATGAAGATAAGCTTTCTGAACTATTCATTATATCATGATAAATTTTTTAAACCGGAGAGACATAATAATAATAATAATGTAATAACTTCTAAAATTTCGCCAAAATGACCCATTCTAAGACCAGTTCCACTTAGATGATTTTGAGTTCGACGACTTTATTTCTATCTATCTTCTAATCAATTATCCTTTATTATGTAAATGATTTATTTATTTATGTTTTTTATTCAATAAATTAGTAATTAGAATTCCCTTTTTAACGCGAACAATGCATTGTCGTTGAACTACGCTGGTAAATAATATTTCTCAATGCACTAAAGCCACTCAAGTATTTTTTTTGTGGGACTAGAATGAAAAATATCCCGACACAAAATGGCCTCGAGAATGAAAAATAAAAATGGAGGGAAAATAAATGTTAAACCCTAATGACCAGTAAACTCAAATTCGTGGTACATGTCTCCATGCAACTTCAACCAAATCAAATAGCAAAATAAAGAAACCATTTTTGTGCTTCTATTCCATGGCGAGGCTTCTCCGAAGTACCTTTTTCCTTAATCGCTCTTTCTTCCACCATCACCTTCCAACGGTAGTACATTTTATTTATTTATTTATTTTTAAATTTGGTTACTTATTTTATGAACAACGAGTGATTTATTGACCCTTTTGTTTGCAGCGCTTTTGTTCCAAAAATGGAGTTTTGGGCACATCTCAAGTTTTGAGCTTTTCAACCAATAAAGGTTTTTTAAACTTTTTTCCCCCTTTCAGTTTTTTGCTTCACTTGTCTGAACCCTAAAAGCTTAAAAACTCAATAATTGTATTCAAAATAAGTCTTTGTGCTGTAATTGGAATTATAATTATCATGAATATGGTGTTGGCTTTTATGTAACAACACCTCAAATTGAAGACGTGTACGGTGTCATAGCACCGATCGTAGCACCGATATTTTTGATGGAAGGTGTGTTTGGTTTATGGCGCACATCTGTGTCCGACAGTGACGCGTGTGATTACAGCCAATTCCGTCATTTTCTCAAATTACTATCGGTGTGGACATGTCCGTGTATGGGTCGGTGCTTCATTATCAGTGTCGATGTGTCAATGTCGTGTCTGATGTTCTTGTCTGTGCAGTGCTTCATAGCCGGTGTCTGACACGTGTCGATTGTCAATGTTTGATACCAACACATGTAGTTACATTCAATCATTTCCATTTTCATAAATTGTTGCTAGTGTATGTGGTGTGTGAGGTGTCCGCATCTTGGTTTGTGATTCATAGGTTGACTTAATGGTCTAATGTCTCTAATGTAACACTGTGACATGAGTCAGTGATTCTTATTCATTTTGTTGTGTTTAATCTAGAATTTGGTAGATATTTGTTGCTGTTTTAGTATTATGTGAACCAAACTGGAATTGAAAATTTTGGACTTTTTGATTTTGCTAGTTTTGTTGTGTATTATAGTCATGGTATTACAAATATTGAATTAGGTGTTTGTACTCTTTCCCTTTGTTGTGCTGATTTTAAGTTAGTAACATGTTTTTGTTTTCATATCTGATATATGGGAAGGTAAGAAGCGCTCTAAATCAGATGGAAGTGACTCGGGTGAAGAGAACATGTCTAAGAAAGATTTGGCCCTACAACAAGCCATGGATCAGATCACCTCTACATTTGGAAAGGGATCGATCATGTGGCTTGGTCGTACTGTCTCACCCAAAAATGTACCTGTGGTGTCAACCGGTTCTTTTGCTCTTGATATAGCGCTAGGAATTTTCGGTCTTCCCAAGGTATATTCACATCTTTTAATTTTGTAGCACCTGAACCAACATTGGACCCTTTTGTTTTTAAATATAAGTTGCTCTCACTGATGATTAAAGTTTTTATTTTTGGCTCAGTTTGTTAAGATTCATCCCACACTTCTAATTTATCTAATCCATAAAAAAAGATGGTTATTACTGTTTTGTATGGCCATCACTTGTTAATCTTCTTGACTGAGTGTCTGGGTTTTGAATTTTGATAGTTTACTCCAAATATTTTGTCTGGTTATGAGATGGTACTTGCATTTTTGCTTTCAAGTATAATTTGATATATGCACTGAGCAAGAGTGAAGAGAAGATGAATCGTTTGTTTCATTATGCAACATATATGCATTAATTATTAAACACAACTGATGTCTGTAGGGACGTGTTGTGGAAATATTCGGTCCAGAGGCTTCTGGGAAAACAACTCTTGCTTTGCATGTTATTGCAGAGGCGCAGAAGCAAGGAGGTATTCATTATATGCAATTTTTGAAGTGATAATTGTAATGTTTATACTTCTGGTTGTATTAGATTTGGCATTAGCATCTCAACTCTTGCCTTGTCTTGTCTATGGTATACACGACCATAATAGTAATGTAGTAATCATTGCTACGGAGCCAGTCACATTTGTTCTGCTAAGGATTTGTGTTCAACGAGTTTAATAATGATGAAAAATAGGCCTGTATAATATATTTGTTAGTGTGGTTAACTTGTTAAGAATATCTATTAACCAGTAAGTTTGTACATGCAGGCTATTGTGCCTTTATTGATGCTGAGCATGCACTTGACAAGTCACTTGCAGAATCTATTGGCGTAAATACTGAGAACTTGCTTCTCTCACAACCAGATTGTGGTGAACAGGCACTTAGCCTCGTGGATACCTTAATTCGGAGTGGTTCGATTGATGTCATTGTTGTCGACAGCGTAAGTGTGAGAGACTCCTTTTTTTATCTTTTAACAATAATCCTTATGTGTGTGCGCGCGCGCATGGATCATGAAATAATTCTGTTGTTACTTTTGTGCCTTGAATGATGTATTTAATAACTTCTCAGGGTCCTGAAATATGTGATGTTGATTCAGGTCTGGAAGCAACACATTTCTTATCTCCCTCTTTTTCCTTGATGTGGGGTCTTGATTAAGTTATTGGTATCTTGATTCTTGTAATTGAGTAAATGAATTTAACTTTTTACCCTGTCTCCTCTTATAGGTGGCTGCTCTTGTTCCTAAAGGTGAGCTTGATGGTGAGATGGGTGATGCTCACATGGCAATGCAAGCTAGGTTGATGAGCCAGGCTCTTCGGAAATTGTGCCACTCCTTGTCACTTTCACAGTGTATATTGATTTTTATAAACCAGGTATGAGGCACAGTTGCTGATTGCACTGTCATAGTATTTTCTCGTGGTTAAATTATGCATATAATTTTTTTTTTCTCTGTAGCAATTAGGATGCATAGCAAACATAACTTAACACTAGCTTGTTTGCGTTGATACTAAAATTCAGTTCCCTCTAGCGTTGTTTCCTATTTAATGCTATTTCCTAGCTACATTTTGATCCTGTTTCTTTTTTATCAGTCTGACTCTGCATGTGTGCAAAGTTTAGTGAATGTGTAAAATTTGAAGACTAGAAATCAAAAGCTTAAGCTACCTGGCCTGTAGACATTTAGTGCTTCTTATAGTAGCAGAATGATTATATGGAAATTAAGGAACATGAAATTTCATTGCTGGTAGTTACCTAAATAAGAAGATGAAATTTATTGATGCATTTTATAGCTTTCCTGATCATCTAAATTGTTTTTATGTGATACTACTACTCTATTCTTGTCATTTGGTGTGGCGGTTTTCGTTTGCTGGTTTATGAATTTTGTAGTGTTGTGGAGATTGACCTTACTCTGCTCCTAGGGATGTTTTTGACATTAATTTTTTTATCACTTTTATTTAGATATTGTGTGAGAATATACATATCTTCTATTTTTGGTATGATTAATTAATTTTAGAGGAGTGCTAGCAACACACATCCCATCACACTTTCTATTGGTCCAAATTAATATGGGTCCCACCAAATTATGTGGGTCCCACCAAATTATGTGGGTCCCATAGAAATTTGGTGGGACCCATATGACTTTTAACCAATAAAAGAGAGTGTGTTAGAGAGTTCGTTCTTAGCATTATTGTTAATTCTATTCCACATTATCTGAGGGGAAAACTTATCTTCTAATTGTGGAAACTATATTGTCTATGCTTCTCCAGGTAAGGTCGAAGATTTCTACTTTTGGCGGATTCGGTGGGCCTACTGAAGTTACTTGTGGTGGTAATGCTTTGAAATTCTATTCTTCTGTGAGGCTAAATATCAAAAGAGTAGGGTTTGTCAAGAAGGGTGAAGAGGTACAGTTCATCTTTCGTTGCTCGTCTATTGCTTCTTGTTCTGGTATTTCCATGCCTGTTCAATTATAATGGTTTAAAAAGAGTTATGAATTGCTTACAATACCATTGCTATCGTGCTGTTGCATTGCATTCCTCGTCTGCGTCTTTTCTGGCCAACCCCTTCATTTTCTGGCCGACTATCAACCAACTCAACATATTCCTTCACACTTTATTTTGTTCACATTGTCCTAATTTTTGTCTAATGTGCATTCTGTTTTGTTATACTAATCCCATCATCTTCTCTTCTTTCTTTAATAACTTCACTCCTACGCTCTTATTGCTCGGCGATGATGCCTTAGATTGATGGTGATTGTGTGGTTCAACTTTTGATTATTAATTATAATTGTCTTTAAATTTGGATAGATTTTTCTTTTTAACCATTTATGCATAATATAAATTATTTCTCCTGTATCTATTTTTAGTTGTTAAAGTTAGTTTTTTGTTGTGGGTGGGGTTGAACCCACAACCTCCCTTACCCCAACCACCTTATAACTTCCATTGATCTTGTATCCATGATTTTTGGTATAGCAGCCATTCTGGTGTCCACTATTATGCTATAACATTTTTGTGGTTGGTTGCTCTATGCTACAATACATAAGCTTTGTTGAAGTCACAGGGTTTCCAATCGCAATAGGGGGGGGGGGGGGGGGGGGGGGGGGGGTCAAGAGAGAATAAAGGGTTTGAATTATATTATTTCTATGTTTGTACTCCCTCCAGACTTGGTTATAAGCATAAAAGTGTCTATATCTGTTGAACTTAAATCAAATATAAACAAATCTATCCACATTTATGTTATTAATCCAAAAGTACCCTAATTTAAGTCTTGAATGTTTTGAGTAAATGACCATTATATTCAGAGTAGGTTAGTAAATGTATTTCTTTTTTACATGAAATAGATTTCCTTCCTTTTCTGGGCCAGCATCAGTGCAAGAGGTTTGTTTCCCATCAACACCCAATTTTAATGCTAGAACTAATGCGCATCCATCAAGATTAAAGGACGTATATATGCAACATTATCTCAAGCAATCCCTTGAAAATTGTCAAGTTTGTATCAATTTAAGGACTAGAGTGCAAGGACGTAGGGAGGGATGGTGTGTCAGGTGGCGCTTCTTTTCCTTAGTTGATAGGAACATGAATGATTGCCAATAAATCAAGAGATACTTCTGAGAAAAATGACTTGCCGGTTTGGAAGAAATTTATAGACTCTTGGTTCAACGTGATTCCCAGATTATTGCGGATTATTCTAGTGGAGCTTCTATTTCCTTTTCCAGTATAGCCGAATTCAATATCCATCAAGAAAGTCTAAAAACTGCATTTACACCACACCCTTCCCTGATACTTTGGGATTTCAGTGTGCAACTACTGCTGGTATTGGACACTCCTAGTCACAATTTTAATGCAAAGAATTATGAGCATATCATGAGGTATCATTTCATTATTAATGCATAGAATTATGAGCATATCATGAGGTATCATTTCATTAAACTGCTGCAATATTTGGAATGGTGCATTAATTCGTATGAGAAGATTCTGGAACTGATAGCCAGCACCTGAATGATGTATCTCACAATCAAAACCCTCTCTAATATACACTTCTTGCATTATATCATAAATTCCTTGCTTACCATCATGGCATTACCCGCAACTCTTGTTCACAACGCTTGCCACACAAACACTAACCAAACAAATACCAACCCTGATCTCTTAGATTTCTGCTTTATTGGTAGGCTTCTATTAACAAGCCTATTTTCACTTCAATAATTTCAAAGACAGAATGACTTTTCTCTGGGCAACCTGAGTACAAGGTGGACATCTCCATGATGAACACCAATCGTTTCATGTTTGAATTTTACCATCAAGGAGACATGGAGCGGATTTATCACAGTGGGTCATGGCTGTTCGATAATTTTCCTTTTGTATTGCGAAAGGTTACCTTTGGCGAGGATCTAGCCACTATGCCGTTGGATACGACTAAAATGTGGATTCAGGTGCACAACATACCTTTCAGTTTCATGACGGAATAGATGGGGAGTTGGCTTGGAAACCATGTCAGTAGTCTTGTGAAATATGACTTCCAAAATAATTTTGGAACCTGGAGAAAGTATATGAATTCGGCCATACTGGAAAAGGAAATAGAAGCTCCACCAGAATAATCTGGCACATCAAGCTGAACCAAGAGCCTATAAATTCCTTCCAAGCTGGCAAGTCATTATTCTCAGCAGTATCTCTTGATTTATTGGCAATTATGTTCCTATCAACTAAGGAAAAGAAGTGCCACCTGACACACCATCTTTTCCTACCTCCTTGAACTCTAGTCCTTAAATTGATACAAACTTGCCAATTTTCAAGCGATTGCTTGAGGTAATGTTGCATATATACGTCCTTTAATCTCAATGTATGCGTGTTAATCCTGGCATTAAAATTGGTGTTAATGGGAAACAGACCTCTTACACTGCTGCTCTCAGAACGAACTTCACGTCTGATTTAGTGAACTCTGATGTGAAGTTTATCCAGAAACATGCCAATGGTGTTGCTTATAGTTTTAGCTTGAGTAGCCCCACGTTATTCAATTTTTTTAATTGTTCATAGTCAATGTAATTCCACATTGAGCAGTTACTCTACAAAGTAGCTTTAGTGTCTCTGATAAATGTGGTATGCTTTTCGTTAAAAGCCTCATTTTAGTGGTATAATAATTTATATTGCAATGTGGACAGAGACATCAGAATTCAAAATTTCAGACCAAACTTGTTAGTTTTGAGGAAGACCTTTGGTAAAACTGTAAAATGCAAAATGCATTGTATTGGGTTGGTTTATTAAAACTTATCTATTAACATGAACACTTGTGATACTCTTGGGAGATCTTATGTAAACAACTTGTGACATGTCAATAAGCTGTTTTCAGCTTTTTTTCAATAAGCTTTCTAGGGTAGCTTATGAACACAATTCATAACTTATACGAAAACAATATGAATTTATTTCATCTTTTGTTGTAAAAATAGTTCATGCATAAGCACTCCTATGATTAACGCTTATCCAAAATAGGGCCTAAGTACTATAACTGTCTATGTGGTCCCGGCCTTTTGATTGATGGATCTCTTTAAGGGGGAGCCTTGGCGCAATGGCGAAGTTGTTGTCATGTGACCGAAAGGTCACGGGTTCAAGTCTTGGAAACAACCTCTTGTGTATAAACAGGGTAAGGTTGTGTGCAATACACCAAATGATGGAACCCCTTCCTGGACCCTGCGGATGCGGGAGCTTTGTGCACCGGGCTTCCCTTTATTTATTCATTGGATGCAAATTGATATAATGCTAACCCTCAAACTGGTCAGCTTCCCTAGATATATATCTTGGATAGGTCTCTTTTCACATTTGTTTGATCTTTTGTTTGTTATATATCTGTCAGTACAAAATTTTGCATCTTTGGATCTTAAGGGTGTGTTTGGATTGAGGGTTTAGGAGGGGAAGTGAGGGGATGGTTTGATTTTCATTTTTAAATTACGGACACTATGTTTCTTCAAAAAAAATTACGGACACTATGAAATGTTTTTTAAAAAGTTAGCATATTAACATGATAAACAATCATATAATACTCCAATCACACTTAATTTATTTTAGAAAATCAAACCCTCCCCTCCCTTCCCCTCCTAAACCCTCAATCCAAACACACCCTAAGATTTCTATGAATGCATTAAGGTCTAATTAATGGTACTTTACTCTGCAGACTGTAGGAAGTCAGGTTCTTGTCAAGGTTGTGAAGAACAAGCACGCCCCTCCATTTAAAACTGCACAATTTGAGCTTGAGTTTGGCAAGGGCATATGCAGAGAAGCAGAGATTATAGAGCTGAGCATAAAACACAAATTCATAAAAAAGAGTGGTTCGTTTTACGAATATAATGGCAAGAATTACCATGGCAAGGATGCACTAAAAAGTCACCTGATCAACGGCGATGGCTTACAAGATTTAACTACAAAGCTTCGAGAAAAGCTTCTCAATGCTGAGACGGAAACCGTTTCAGAATCACAAGAGATGGTTGGAGATGTTACGGAAGAAATGTTATCACCCGATTCTACTGATGAAGAAACTGCTGTTGTTGCAGAAGCTTGAATTTACACATAATCTTGAACACAAGTTAACAACTGATGCACTCAAAATGAAGGTGGCTTTAAAACGCAGCTTGTTTTGATTTTGGACTGACATTATTCCTTACAGCCACTTGGCACATTGCCTTTGTAAATTAGATTTCTTTTTGTTGGCAATTTTATGATGGCCATGAGTCACGTGGCATGTCAAAGTTTTGTGGGTATGGAATCAAGTTTTGTGACTATCTCTAGTTAGGAATCAAGTGTCAATGCTAGTCAAGATTTTATTGTGGATGAGTCATGTCTCAAATTGCAGTATTGGTGCATATATCTCATTCTGGCATATGATTTTATTCTGGGTAATGCTATTTGTTGCGATGTTTCAAACTCAAGCCTGCTGCACCGCTTTTCCAAAGTATCGTCTTGTTTAAATCTTGTATTATCTCTACGTTGAAGAGAGCGAGTGTTGATTAATTACCATTAATCTCGATTCTGAACCAATTTGAGACTTTTTGGTGTAATGCTTTGAAATTGAAGCTAAGGTTAATTTATAAACTACTTCCCTCAATTCACCTAGACATCATTTAATCAAAGACAAAATCATAAAGACTTGGATGCCTTTTAATCAAGACAATATCATAAAGACTCACACAAGATCCAAAGCGGACAATAACTTGAAGATGCGGTGTAGCAAACTTGAGTTTGGAACATCAGAACATCGTTGCACTATGTAAGGAGGCCTATGCCACACACAAGGTCTTAGCCTAGGCTAGATCTTGAAGATTAATTGTACTACAGGATCATTTTTTTAAAAGTGATTTAAAAATATTTGAAATTTGTAGACAAACCTTTTTGTTTTGAATTTTTTATATAGGAAACAAGTTTGAAACTATTAGACCATGATCAAACTGAAAAGGATTTCAATTTTTTTTTCCGTTTATAGTAAAATAGAAGAAAATTACAATATTTTTTTCCAACCGTTTGATTACTTATTGTTTTTACAAGAGCTATGTAGAAGAACTTTTATATATACATAGAAAAAGAGCTTGTCTTATAATTTCAAATGTGAAATAAATTGTGTTTAGATAAGTTAATTTTGAGTTTCTACACTCAATTTAACACTTTATGCAAGACGAATTTTTAAAGTATGCAACTTAATCTGAATTCATCTAATAAGAAAGGGAGTGTTAATTAAATGCGCTAGAAAACAATGTTATTAATTTTCCTCTTAAATGATACTTCATCCGTCGCTAATCATAAGCAAATTTGATTTTTTAAGTTCATTCAATTAATGATGTATGTGGTTCATATTGTAGACCACATACATCATTAATTGAATGAACCTAAAAATTCAAATTTGTTTGGTCAGCTGCTAAAGACTTCACGCCAGTCCTTACAAGGAAGCAGAAACAAAAAATTAAATTGCAACAAGTCTTGGCAAAGCAGCCTCCCAAAACCCGTGCTCGGGGTGACAATCATACGACTGCTCAATGAATTTCCTCTATTGGAATGTTAGAGGTATCGGTGATACTCGGATTGCTTTAAAGAATTTATACATGTCTCATAAACTTGTTCTAATTTTGCTTGCTACTGTGATGTGCAAGGAACGATTTGGTTGTCTTCTCTCCCCAATGAGGTTGTTTTCTTTAGGGATAGTTGTGGTTTACCCAACTTCAGATTTCCATAATCTGTTGTAGGTTGTTGTTTTTTTTTTTTTTTTTTTAAATTTTATTTATTTTATTTTTTTATGTTGTTTTCTTTACTCTTGTTTTATGTTTTCTCTTTGGATGGTTTTGGCCTAGTCCCCCCTCCTTTATATTTATTTTCCCTTTTTTTTTAATAATATTTTAGAGTTTGGCGTCATAGGATGGAGGTTTCTTGGGGTGCCAACCTAGTTGAGATATCGTTGTTGCCTCTTGATGCATGTCCACTCTCCATGCTTATATAAAAAAAAAGGAATAAAAATATTTACTTTGTTATAATATGGCTTAAACATACAATCAAACAATCATGCAGTTTTTAATTATAAATTTAGTAAATTGTCCGGTAGAAAACAACAATCTCTATTGAGAGGATAACTTACTACTTTATTACTTGAAATAGTTTGATGTTTGTCAAATTTATCATCAAATTTTTAACATTGTTGTCAGAGATTGTAGATTTTTTTTTTGAGCTTTTAAGAGTATAGAAGGAAGGGAGGTTCACTAAGAATAAACTTCAAATGTCTAAATAAGTTTAGATTTTTAAAAAATTGTAATTGAGTTTTGTAATTTTTTTATATAAAATTGAAAAATTTAATTAATTTTAATCTATTTTTTGAATGGCTAAAGATTAATTTTTAATTTAATGGCTTAATTATAAATTATTGACAAATTTTAAAATTGAATTATAATTTTTTTTTTGTTTTGAAAGAATTATAAACTTTTTTTTATATAAAATAACTTATTGAATTTTTTTAATTAAATGAAATTATAAGTGAAAATATTTTAATATTAAATTTAAAATGTATCATTTAAAAAAGGAACGTCGACAAAATTTAATTTTTGAATTTAATTTCCTGCTCATTACATGGCTATTGGTTACACATTTATTTCGATATATATAGTTACACTTTTATGTTAATTTTATTGATGTGGGACTTGTCTTTGACATGATTTGAACGACAAGGTCAAATAAGTCAAGTAAAAGTAAAATTAAATAAAAAAAAGACTAAAAATGAGTTATAATTTCCATGTTCATAATAAAAATTCACTGATAAAACATTTTTAATCTCCATGAGTGGAGCTATATTTAAACCTGAAGAACATAAAAGATGATGAATGAGGAAGAGGAGTCAACGGTTCATATGGAATAATAGAAATGTACATGATAAAACTCATAATAACAATTCATTTTATATAGAAATTAGCAAGGGATAATGTGTATGCAACGGTTGGAGTTCGAACCCCGAACACCCTATTTATTTATTTTTAAGGTGAATTTCTCTAACCGCTAGGCTACTTAACAAAAAAAAAAAATTAGCATGAAAATTAGAACATGATAAAAATTAGCAAAGGGAAAATGAAATGCACATGAGCAGCAAGCTTTAATTAAATTTCAGAGTATATTTATCTATATAATTCTATATGCTCTTTCAACAAGGAGGGGAGATTCACTAAGAATAATTAAACTTCAAATGTCTAAATAAGTCATTGAATTTTAAAAAAATGTAATTGAGTTTTGTATTTTTTTTTTATATAAAATTGAAAACCTCGATTTATTTTTAATTTATTTTTTGAATGGCAAAAGATTAATTTTGAATTTAACGACTTCATTATATATTATTTACAAATTTTTATATATGAAGACTTGTTTAAAATTACTAATTAATTTTTTTTTTGAAAGAAAAAATTACTAATTAATTAAATAGACTTAAAACTGAAATGTGTAATTTTTACGTAAAATATAAAAGGTATGAAAGACTTCGAGAATTAAGTTTTGCGCTTTAATTTCCAAAATCTTTACACCACCAGATTTGTTACACATTTCTTTTGTTATATATATAACTACACTTTTTTTGTTGATGTTATCCATGTGGGACTCGTCTTGTTAAAAACTAAAACTTCCATGTTCATTTATGTAAGAAGAAAAACAAGTTAAGTAAAAGTGAAATGAAGAGAGATATAGCGCGTTATAACAATAGCAGCCGCCATACTCCTTTCTCTCTAAATCTAGGACCGCCGTACTCCTTTTTGCCTCACACAAATTCTAAATTCGTCGCTGCCATCATGTGGATCAAATGGATGGTGGTGCGACGAGGGTCTATGTCCTCCGCACCTCTGTACCTTTCCGACGTGTAGTTGCTCTCTTTGTTCGTCGTAAAGGCTGATTTGTGTTTTTTTATTTTTTTTCGTTTGGTTGAGACGTTGGTGGGTTTCGTGGTGTGTCGTTGGATGCCTGTCGGTGGTTGTTTGGTTTTCGTGGCTCTCACACTATTTGATTCGTTTTCTCTATTGGTTGTGGTGGAGGTTATGTTTGCTCACAACATAGGTGGTGATGGATCGATCACGATGGTGGTGATGGATCATATCTAGGTTCGCTTATGAACTGTTATGGTTTCGATGAATCTTTGGTTGTGTTGGTTTGTGGTGCTTCATGACAGTTTTCATGGTGGTGCTGATTTTAGGTCTTTTGTGGTGGGACTTGTGGTGGTTTTTTGGTGGTGTTGCGCGTGATGGTTTTGGTGTTGCTTTTTGGTGAGGGTTAATTGTGGTTTTTGTGGTGGTCAATGGTAGTTTTGGTAACCATGGTGGTAATGGTGTTGATTTTTGTGGTGGTGTTTGTGGTGGTTTTTGGTGGTTGGCTTTGCCGTTCTTTGTGAGGTGTGTTTTGGGTGAAGGTGCTTGGGATAGCTAATGTGGTGTTTGGGGTTTTATTCCCGGCTGTTTTTCAAAGGTTGTTGTGGAGGTTTTTAATTTGGTGTTCAGGGGTTGTGTGCGAGCAGCGGAATGTGGGTGGTGGAAGTTATTTTTGTGGCAGTTGTACGATGTTTGAGGATTTTGGTACAACTTTTGTTTATGTTGTTTCGTTGATCGTGGTGTTAGCTTTGTTTTGATTTTTCTATTTATTGATTTCGGAGATAGCCCTCTCTTAGGAGGCGTTTCCTATAGGTTTTTTGGATTTTTTCTTTGATTCACGGGTGTATGAGTTTTTCATTAGGGGCTCCCCATCTATCCTTTGTATATTGCTCTTTAAGACTCCTAGCTTAACACTCCTTGTGCTGGTTAAGATTCATTGTGATTTTAATAAATTTCATTTTAGTTTTTTAAAAAAAAATAAAAAAATAAAAGTGAAATGAAATAAGAAAAAAGAAAAAGGATTTATAATTTCCATGTCATTCGTGATGTTAAAAACTCACTGATAAAACATTTTCAATCTCCACGATTGAGTGTTAGGAAAAAGGGTGTTCTTAACTTTCCTTTTAATACTTATGCGAGTAATTTATTCAAAATGTTAAGACTTGCAATAGTGAAATTGCATAGATAATTTTGTACGAACTTACTAGAAAAGACATTTTTATGCAATATGATTTGAATATTCAGATTACCAACAATTTTTTTTTTGTTGTTGTCAAAGGTGTTAAAAAATATCTCTTATAAACGAATTTGTTTTCTTCCCTCGTTCTAATGTTTTAGTTTGAATGTCAAGTTTTTAATATAAGGTCAGGGGTTACATGGATGTGACTTTGGTATATAGGGTTAACTGATTTTGTTATTTTTGTTCAAAGATTAGGTAAGTCAATCTTCAAAGTTTTTCCTTAATTCTTATTATTAATAGGTATAGATAATTAAGTCTAGTCAAACTGATGTTATAATCAGTATTAGAAGACATGGAGCTTCATCCATTCTTTCTAATTATCTTGTCTCATTCCTAAAGAACGCAATTGTCTTGACTCTTATGATCAAGAGAAGCAAAGAAATTATATTCCGACTTTTTTTTTTTTATTCCTTTTCAAACATCAACCTTGTAACTTGCGAAAAGACGACACTCACTTGTCTGTCTTTTCGCTATTTTTATTGCACTAACGTTTGAAAATTATGAATGTTATTTTTTTTTTAATTTTGATTAAAATTGAAAGGGTTAATTGTTTAAATTGAGCCTGTAAAATACCCAATGTCTGAAAAATGACCATGTAAAATAAAAAATAGATATTCTAACTCTGTAATTTGAGATTCTTCGTATTTTTGACCTTATAATATACGCGAGGTCCAAAAAAGTGATCTAGAGATTGAATTTTTTCATGATTTTTTTTCAATTTTTTTAGGATGTTAAAACAAGGCTTTACATAAAAAATTAGATTTTTACGACTAAGGACAGGTTTATTATGAATTTTCTGCATAATTATGAATTTCCTAAAAAATTCGTAATTAATTCGTATCACATTTAGAAACTCCAAAATTTCATGGTGAATGTTCTTATGATGTTTTTAACCATGCCTACAAAATTAGAGAATGAAATTTGACCCGTGAGTATACGCTTATTTGGAACAAAATTGCAATTTCACATGTTTTGATTGAAAAAAATCGAAACATCTTTTAAATGCTATGAAATTTATCATATCCTTTTTATGTATTTCTATATATGTCTCTGCAAACAATCAACTCAAAATTCAATTTTTAGGTTGTGTTTTTCATTATTTTGTTTTTTGAGTTTTTGGCGCTTTGAAAATTCATAATTAATTCATCCTTACTTGAAAAAATCTGTTTTTTTTTTTTTTTGGGTAATGTAATATTTTAATGTGCTAAACATGCATGAAAAAAGCATAAAAAAATTCAACTTTTGAACAGAATTTTTGGACTTTAACTATATTATCGAGTCAAAAATAATCAAAAATAATAAGAATATAAAATTAGAGGGTTAAAATATGTGTTTTTTATTTTACATGGTCATTTTTCAGAATTCACATATATTACATGGTCAATTTCAATAATTAACTCAAACTGAAAGTATAAATGTTTGTTGATTTCAAGTTATAGCAAACCAAACTAAATGATTATATATTTCATTGACACCAACAATATAGCAAAAAAAATATAATCTAAATTATTTTTTTATTATGACACCAACAACCATCTTTACTATAGAAAAAAAATATTCATTTAGATTTATTCTTATCTATTTGTTAGATGTATTATTTGTATTGAAAATTGAGAGCATTTTTTAAAAGAGAAAAAAGTCAGCCCAAAAGCTGAAAGGGGTTATTTTCTTTATATATACTAGCGAAAAGATGAGCACTTATGTGCCCGCCTTTCCACTCTTTTATTGCGTTAACGTTTGAAAATTGTGAGATATTTTTTTTAATGAAATTTTAATTTTGATTAAAACTAAAAATATAAATATTTGTTGCTTTCAAGTTATAACAAACAAAACTAACCGCGATTATCTATTTTAATGACACCAACAACAATCTTTATTATAGAAAAAATTATTTAGGGATATAATATGAAAAAGGAAAAAAAAAGTTGTTACACTTTTTAAATGATAAAGAAAAAAACCAAACATATATATTCATATCATGTTTGTTACATTTTTTAATATTTAAATTTATTCTTATCGATTCGTTACATATGTTATTTGTATTGAAATTGAGGACGTTTTTAGAAAGAGAAACAATCAATCCAAAAGAGCTGAAAAAAGTTTTTTTTTTTTATATATATATTATATAGATAAGTATAGATGACTTATTCAATTTTTGTAATTAAATGAATTTAAAAGTGAAACGTGCAATTATAATATAAATAAATTTATAAAAAGAAACATGCAATGGAGATGGGTTTTAATTTTGCCCCAGATCATCACATGCCTATTTGTTTTAATGAAATGCACACTGCCTCTGTAAAATAGATTTCTTTTTGTTGTTGGCAATTTTATGATGGCCATGAGTCACGTGCCATGTCAAAGTTTTGTGGATAAGGAATCAAGTTTTGTATCAATATTCAATGCTAGTCAAGAGTTATCTGTATTGGTGCATATATGTATCCGTGGGTTGAAGAAAGTGGGTATTGATTAATTTACTCTTAATCTCGATTATCAATGCATATTAGACTTTTTGGTGTATTGGAATAGTAGCTCTCTGGTCTAGGCTACAGCCTTGTGTGTCGCTTAAGCCTCCTTACATGGCACACCAATGTTTTGATGTTCCGATCTCAAGTTTGCTACACCATTGTTTTCGAGGTATTGCCCGATTTGCATCTTTTTTTACGGTATTATCTCGGTTTAAATGCGGTCATTACGATATTATCTTTGATTATGGCATCCTAGTGAATTGAGGGAAGTAGATTTTTAGAAATTACTCTTAGAGTACGTTTGATTTGCAAAATAGTAAGTATTTGATATAACTAACACGTGACAAAACAATAAAGATTGAACTATGCTAGAGAGATATAGAGATAATGTTTTTTTATGTTGGAAAATAAAAAAGATATTTTGGTATATATTTTTTTTAGAAAGGTACTTTTGGTATTTTTGATAGTTTGTATTTTGGATAAAAAGTTATCCCATAGTTTAATGAGAGACAAGATTTCATGTTTTTGTCTACATATTTTCTCCAATTTCATGAACAATTTCTCAAATCCAACAATGTACAAAAAATTTGTCCAATCTTGTCCTCTGTTTTTAACTAATCAAATGAACTCTTAGCTTTAATTTCAAAGCAATATAAGATTTTTGGTGCAGTGAAATAAATATCAACAATAAGTGGATTATGCTACGTGGGTTGAATCATTTTTAAAGTGATTTAAAAAATTTGTAGACAAACCTTTTAGTTTTGATATAGGAAAACAAGTTTGGAACTATTGGATAATGATAAAATTGAAAAGGGATTGTATTCTTTTTTTGCTTATAGTAAAATAAAAGAAAGTTACATTTTTTTTTTTTTCAACCATTCGATTACTTATTGTTCCTAGAAGAGCTATATATAAGAACTTATATATAGAAAAAGAGCCTATTTCATAAATTCAAATGTGAGAAAAATTGTTTTTAGATAGGTTAATTTTGAGTTTCAACACTTAATTTAATTAATACCGACTTTATTGTTGAATGAAATTCAAGTGAGTTCTGAACTTTACGTGCAATTCATTTTCAAATTATGAGATTTACATCAATTTCATCAAATAAGAGAATGACTGTTAAAGTAAACTAGATTTTTGACCCGTACTCCGCTCGGATTTATTGTAAAGAGATTGACATACGAATAATAAAATACAATATATAATTGGTAACAGTGAAAAAAATAAGTTGTAATGTCATGTCTTTCCATTTACAAAACTCTAAATATCAAAATATATGATTTTTGTGTTGTGTGTGAAATTTTTACACGGTTTATGGGATTTTTTTTGTTGAGAGAAACATGTTTAGGGCTTGGTATATATAACCAAGTTTACATGGAAATTAGAGTAGCCGAGTTTTCAAGAAAATTAAGGTATTCTGTTTGTAAACGTATTGAAAAGGTGTAGAAAATATTGTCAAAAAAAAAGTCAACATGATAGGAATGAAATAAAGGCATGAAATTGGTTAAAAAAAAGTGTACAAAATATTGTAAAAAAAAAAAAGGTATAAAATTAATGCGATGAATTTTTCTAGTATTGTGTACAAAATATTGTCAAAAAAAAAAGAAGGCAAGAGGATAGCAAAAAAAAAAAAAAAAGGCAAGAGGATAGGAATGAAATTGGTGCAATCCATTTTTTTTAGTATTGAATAAGTGTACATAATATTTCCTTAAAAAAGAAAGTGTACAAAATATTGTCAAACCTAATAAAACAAATGAGCGGGAGAAAATTAGGTTAAAATTGTTGAGACCTAACAAAATTACATGAGTGAAATTAAAAAGACAACATTGAAATGGGTGAAATTGCTTAGATAATTTTGTATAATGAACTTACTAAAGAAGACAACATTTTTATAAAATATCTTATTTAAATATTCAGCTAAGTTTTTATTGAAATGGTTGAAATTAAAAAGTCACATATGTACTTCACATTGTTAGATCAATTCTTATAAACTCATTTGGGAATTCTTGTTGAATGTTACAATGAATGCTTCAATTGATTTTGTTCTTTTAGGGATCGGTAACATAATCCTCCAATAGTGAGGATTTTATGGTCAGTTAATAAAACTGTACTTTGATGAGTATAAATAAAAAAAACTCAATTGTTCTCCACATGCAATTCACGATCTCCAGCCATTGAAACAACAATAAAAGAAATTAGTATTCATGTTTTTCGATTTGTTTCTGATTGTTCACATGGCAAAAGGAACCTGATTAAATAAGCTTCGTAGATGGTTAAAAAAATAGAAGAATTCTTACCATTTCTATTATTAATAGGCTTTGTAACAATAAGATTGGAGAATCAATTATGCAGAACATGGTGGGGAGAAGAAGATGAAAAAGGAAATGAGTTTATGAGAAATGATGTGATAAGATGAGGTATATATGTGTACTTGGAGTGAGTATAATGTTAGAAATTAGGGTTTTCGTGATGCCTTAAAAATGATGGTATTTATAGCCCTTCGTGAGCTTGTTTTCTCATGACTAAAGTCCCAAGCAACTTGGGCCTTAAGTCATTTTACTGTGCTCTAGAAGTTTCTAGAAGCCTGTTGAGGTGGCGCCTCTAGGGGAAGCGCGCCTAGCCTTTAGAACCCCTTCTGGAGGGCGCCCGAGCCTTTCTGAAGGGCATTTGTGCCCTTAGAAATATATCGATGGTCCAATATGTGACTTTTTAATCTCAACCATTTATTTTTGATCTAATGATATATATATTATCGTGCCACGTTCAACTCATTTACTTAACAAATTTAATTTTCAACTCAAGTTCGACTCATTGGTTCATAAACTAAATTCAACGAGTTAATTGTCGAGTTGAGTTCCGAACTATATTCGAGTTGGCTCGGTTCATTGTCAGCATCCTGCGTATTTATTGCGTAAAAGACTTTTTTAGTCCTTATTTAATGTTTGTCTTTTTAATATTAAGGGCTAAATAAGTATATGGTCTCCTTAAATATACCAACATTTGATTTTGGTCCCTCTAAAATTTTCCAGCTATGAAATTGGTCCCTAAGTCTTACTCATCTCATGTCTAAACTTCATAATTTTTAATGAAATTTTCGAGAGATTCGTAGAAAATTATGACAATATTTTCCAAAAAAAAAAAATAGATTTTTTTTAACAAAACATGAATTTTTTAGCACCAAAAACTTAATAATTAATGTTTTTTTTTTAAAATTCTAATATTTTTTGGGAGAGATTCTCATAATATTCTATCCATTTCTGAAAAATTTCATGAAAAAATATGAAGGTTAGACTTGATTTTAGTAAAGATTAGGGACTAATTTCGTTGATAGAAAATTTTGGAAGGACCAAAAACCTAAGAAATATTTTGGCTAAACAACACTTTTCGCCCCCTATGTTTCAAAATGTTGCAATTTTGGCCCCTATTAAAAAAATAGCAATTTTGGCCCCTTTCATCCAAAAAATGTTGAGAAGACGCCACGTGTCCCAAAAAAGGGGCCATAATTGCAACTTTTTGTAAAGATAAGGGGTCAAAAAGCATATTTCCCTTATGTTAGGAGGTCAAAAGAGCATACCATTCATTTTCATTGGCAGCATGTATAGAGAACTCAAAGTTGGATAAATGTTGACCTACTTTTCATATTGACTTCAAGCCGGAGACGACTGTGATTTCCACCATGACAGAACATTTGCAAACCCAGTCAATTACAAAGTATATGTATCTACCACCAAATTGGGAGCAGAACCCCAAATTGGGAATTGACAGAGACATGTATAAATTGAAGAGGTGGGTAGGAAACAGGATGATGGAGATAGGTCAACATCCGTGAACGACGCTGCACATATGTGTAAACAATTTAATCAACTAAATCAAGTTATTATATGAAATTAGAACACACTTACTTAAAAACCATGATCACTGGACTCGCCGAGATTTGAGACAAAGTCTTCCCTTGCCTTTCGCATGCTCCAAACTTAGGGTTTTCAATGGGGCAAACCACTAATGAGCAGGATAGTCAGAGTGATGGCAAAGAGGACCTAGCCTCTCTATTTATAACCGTGCAACCCTAGGTACCACGCATCATGGGCCCTAGTGTTTAAGACTACACTAGTTTTCTACACAAATCATATTAAAAGCCCAAAATGTAACAACCCGATTTTTAGCTAGATTTATTTTAATTACTTTTATTATGTGTTTGTGTGTGATTATTCATCATTGGGTACATTTTCATGGTTTCCGTGTTAGAAGTGTATTTTAGTCATTTTAGACTTAGGGTATTTTGTCATTTTGTGAGAATGGGTAAATTATAAGTTTTGGTGAGAATTACTTTTAGTGGTTAGTGAGAATAGTTGTTTTACTAAGTTACCAGCGTGAAATTAAGATTTTACCGTTTAGTGACCGTTAGTGACATTTTACCGTTACTTGACCGTTATAAGTGAATTACCATTAGAGTGTAGAAACATTTTGAGATGTAAATAGAAATGGGTTAAGTCCATTGAGTGGAGGGTTAGGCCCATTAAGGAGACTTGGTATAAAAACCTACACTTATGAGAAATTTCCTCACACTTTCACTCCATAAGATATTTTTGAGAGAATAGAGAGAGAAAGTGGGAGCAAGAGGAGAAAAGGGTTAGAGAGAAGAGGACTTGAAGAATCAAGGGTTGGGAGAAGAGCTACGAGCAAAATTGAAGCCTAAGCTAGAGAATTAACCTACTAATTAGGTAAGAGGGTTAGAATTCATCATAATCACTTATTGTAATATTCAATTTTGCTCAATTTTGCTAATGATTAATACTTGAAGGAGGTTGACTTCAGGGATGCTAAGTGTGATTATGAAAGAATCTGAAAGAATTGTTTAGCACTTGCCGAATCTGAAAGAATCGTTTGTAAGGGGGTTAGAATTAATCATAATCACTTATTGTAATTTTCGTCCCTAAAGTTACTAATCCTTCCAATCTGCCACTGCAAATATTAATCAATTGACTTTTGGTCCTAATTAGGTTTTTTTGCTGAGGTGGGTTGTCATTAGCGACGTGGTGCCCATATGACAAGTGATGATTGGGCGAGTTGGCTTAAATATGTCTTTCGTCCTTGCAAATATAGTCCATTTGAATTTTCGTCCCTGAAGTTACTAATCAGATGTAATTAGGACCATTTTTTAAATGATTAATATTTGCAGTGGCAGATTGGAAGGATTATTAAATTCAGGGAAGAAAATTCAAATGACCTATATTTGCATGGATGAAAGACCTATTTAAGCCCTCTATTTATAACTGTGTGACCCTAGGTACCACCCATCATGGGCCCTAGTGTTTGAGCCTACACTGTGTTTCTACACAAATCATATTAAGTGCCCAAAAGCCCATTATTTATTGATCACTTTCATTATTGCCTAAGCATCATCAAATGGATCACAACGTCAATCTGTTTTCATTAAAACCAAAAGGTGTAATTGATTGCAGTCCACAAAATATTAGAAGAACTTTAACAATATGTCGATGTTGGTGAAGAGGTCGAGAACATGGAAAATTGAAAGAAGTAGGTAGTGGGTGTATTCTAAGATGTCTAATTTTAATTACTATGTTGTTCGTGAGTATTCATGGAATTTAGTTTGTATTGTTAAGCTGTTTTTTTTTTCTTCTTATATGGAGGACCAGAGGGAGTACATGTGTAAAGAGGACAGATGTTGGAATGGAGAGATTTAAGATTGTGTTATGGGTTGCCGCCATTCTCAGCCTTTGATTTGCTTCCATGCTTCCAACATTCGCACCACTCCACTAGTAGACAAATTGGTAAAAAGAAAAATGGTGATCTCTCTCTCTCTCTCTCTCTCTCTCTCTCTCTCTCTCTCTCTCTCTCTCTCTCTCTCTCTCTCTCTCTCTCTCTCTCTCTCTCTCTTCTCTCTCTCTCTCTCTCTCTCTCTCTCTCTCTCTCTCTCTCTCTCTCTCTCTCTCTCTCTCTCTCTCTCTCTCTCTCTCTCTCTCTCTCTCTCTCTCTCTCTCTCTCTCTCTCTCTCTCTCTCTCTCTCTCTCTCTCTCTCTCTCTCTCTCTCTCTCTCTCTCTCTCTCTCTCTCTCTCTTCTCTCTCTCTCTCTCTCTCTCTCTCTCTCTCTCTCTCTCTCTCTCTCTCTCTCTCTCTCTCTCTCTCTCTCTCTCTCTCTCTCTCTCTTCTCTCTCTCTCTACATCATTATTTATGGTATCTATCTATCACTTTCTATATGTAAGGTTAAAACATATATACACGAAAAGAAAAAAAAACTATTCAATTTTAGGGGTCTAATTATAGTTTAGTCCCTCATATTTTAATCTTTTCATCAAACTTGCCTCTTCATTTCAAAATTATTAAGTTTTGATATCTTCTCAAGTATTTGGGCTAATTTTCTTTTTAAGCTAAATAAAACATGAGATTTGATATTTATTTCAAAGAACAAAAAAATATGATCGTACCTATAATAACAAGCCAGAATGTTTGTTTTGCAAATAAATAACAAGTCGGAGTATTTTGTAAAAAGAAAAAAATAACATGTCATTTGGAGCTCAAGATTTCAAGATTAAGATAAGTTAGTGAGGTAAATATAAATTTATTTGTAAGTGTTATTACAACTTATCTTTTCAATCTTAGACCGGACACCATCTATCACCGTAAAATTACTATAAAAAAAAAATTAATAATATACTATTAAATGATCAAAATTCGTATTGCATGTTTGAAATCACAATAAATTTGAACAAGTTGCAGTAACATTATACTTATACTATGATTATTTTAAAGGGCTTATACAAAGATTTTGTTGAAGCTTAAATTATAGTTTTTGTCAAACGGTAGATCAATGCAACTGTTAATCAAAATACAACAAGCTTTTAGTAGTAAGACATGTTTAATGTTTCTATTAAATCATTTAACGAGAGAAAAATACACTCTCCTCTCCCAAGGTTTCTCTAAATGACACAGACACCTCTATTTTATCACATGACACTAACCTTTCCTCCCATTAGAAACGTTTGTTGTAATTTTTGTGACAATTTTTATTTCACAAATATTTTTGTGTTAAGTGACTTGACCATGTGAAACTATTAAACTCAAGGATTAACTTGCTTGCTTGGTCAAAGAGTTATGTGGCATTTATTAATGTTTATAATATATTATGCACATGTCTTTCATGCTTAAAAGTAGGAACTGCCACGAACTAATCAAGTAACGCGTTGTCCTTAATTTTCTCTTCAGAAAAAATGGTCATAGCTATATATTCTTGCAATCAGTAACACAAGATACATAAAAAGAAAATACATGTATACCTTCAAAAAAATTGTTTTCTTCTCCTCCATTTTACTGCCTGAGATAAACATTTGTCTGATAAATTTGTGATTCATGTTGTTCTGCAACCTCCATAACTAGGAGAAGGGCCTCTTGAGTTATGGGAAGTTTGTTTACATTAAGGCGGATAAATTTCAAGTATGGTCCTCGTGATGCTTCAGTTTAATACCAACGTTTCCAATTTTGCAAGTTTACTTTCTAGTTCGTGCAGAATCTGGTTCGTTGTTATTTGAAGTTGCAGTTGATGTTTACGTTCAAATTTTCCATCAAATGAAAAAGAGAAACGCTAACAAGCCTCTTCTCATTCCTTTCACTCTGGTTATAAACTGCATACAAACATTTTCAATTTCTCTTCCCATTGTTGTTGTAACTTGTTCTCATTTTTTCATCATCAATGTTGTTTCTCCATGGAAACATTGCTTTCATACTTGTTGGGTTTTTAGACATGTGTTGGCTACATTTTTTTAAAACAATAGTTCTAGGAAGATGTTAGACAAGATGTCTTAAACATGTTGGTACTACATCATAGCGTGCCTTGATCCGCTTACTTGGAGATTCTTTTTAAACGTGAAGATTCCTGAATATTCTCTAAAGATTTGATTCATGTGGATTGCTGCTTAAGAAGCGTGTTTCTAGAAGTAAGGAAAGACGGTTTATACTTAGCTTAGTCCTTAAGAATATTGTTGCGACATTTAAGGAAATAATATATTTGCTTCTAGAAAATTGTGAAGACTGAATATATGATTTGGTCTGCTGATTCTTTAGCATGTGATGAAAATGCCCACGCTGCTGAATGGTTATATAAAGGAAGACTCAAACCCTTGTGAATTACCGAAGTCGTCATATCAAAGAAATAGTCTTTTAGGGTTTCGTGTCTTTGTAAGCTTTGTGCTTTATAGTATACCTCTCTGGTTGCTGCTATTGAATATCAAAATCACAGAGTTGGTTTGATGTAGTCGAGTTGTATTGGATCAAAACCATTGATTTACAAAAGAATATAATTAGGGTTTTTGAGTCCTTGATGTGAGCCACTATTGTATCATGCTGATGCATTGAGTTGGACTGTAATTGAGTTGTAAACTCTGAATCACTTAAATCTTGTAAGCAAGAGTTGATTCTTTTTTTTAGAAGAGTGTCTCCATTTACATTACTTTAAGGACGATCACCGGTTCAGTGACTAAGAGGAAGTGGGAGGGGGATCTCTCATATCTAGGACCAGTGAGAGTCTTAGGTAGAAATTATACGAGTAGTGATTAGGTGAGAAGGCAGTGAACTGGGTTGTTCACGTGTGAATCGGGGGTGGTTTACATAGTACTTTGAATTGATACTATCATAGTGAATTTCATTCCTGACTTGGTAACCCCCAGATGTAGGTGAGGTTGCACCGAACTGGGTCAACAAATAATTTGTGTTATTTCCTTCATGCACTTTACATTAAGTTATTTATTACTGTTATTCGTGCTGTTACGATGTTTTGACATTGTAGTTCGTCATTTATGATATCCTGATATCGTATACGACATATGCCCTCTACGATTCCGGAATTTTAATACTCATCTTTGTTCCTCCAATCCGACCATCACATGTATCTTGCTCATGTGGTCATGAGAATATATGATGGAGTAGTAAGATTCAAAAACTTTAATTTTTTGTGTTATGTTTTTAATGCAAACAAATGCTATGTTTTTTTTTTAATTAATGTATACTGATATTAATTTTTTGTTTTTAATTTTTTACACTAGTGTCACAATTTAAATTTCATAAGCAACATGAAAAGTTGATGGCTATACATGATGATCGCAATAAGGCTCGAATGCAAGAGACATGGTTCAGAGATTCCCTAACAGCTACCGATCTTTAGTGGCTACAAGATGTCAACTATGGTATTCTTGATCGCGGCCTACTTTATGCTTTTGTTGAGAGATGGCATAAGGAGATGTTTAGCTTCCATCTTCTGATGGGGGAGATGACAGTGACACTTGATGACGTGTCATGTCTGCTGCATCTCCCAATCGAGGGCACACACGTGGACCCTAATGACATGCTCTACATGCCTGATGTTGTTGATTTGATGTTGGAGCTGTTGGGGATGATGTGGTTGAAGCTGAGAACCATGTGCGAAACACGAATAATGCTCATACACATTTTGGTTGGTTGAGGGAGAATTTCAAGAGGCACCTAAAGCTGATGACGATGGTGATATTGCAGAGATGCAGGTGAAGTGAGACTAGGTTGTCAGCATCTATCTGCTCTACTTGGTGGGTATCACACTTTTCACTAACAGGAGCGCAAATTATGTGGACGTGACATACCAAAAGTACTTTATAGATCTTTGGATCTTGTATCCGATTATGCATGGGGGAAAACTGTCCTTGCTCACTTGTACAAGGAGCTTAAAAATAGATTCCATCATAAGACTAGACACCTTGATGGATACTTAACTTTGTTACAAGAATAAATAATGATGGATTGCTTGTTTATTCACCTGTATGCTCATGTTTTTTTTTATACTCATACTTAAATGTTGTTGCTTTGTAGGCTTGGATATTTCAACATTTTAATGGAGTCTAGGATTATTGAGGTGGATTCTTGGACGATCGAGATCCGCGTGCTATGATATTTGTACCGTTGAAGGGTCATTCTACACCAGATCCTACAAGAGCGCATCTGGATCATCTGGATATTGGGGGTGTTCACTTGAACCTGTACCGTGAATACTTTCAGATATGTCCATTTGAGCCAATTAAACTTTACTCTAGATGGCTCGGATACTGACTTTGTAGGGTGCGATATCTGTCGGAGCGGGTGTTGCATCAGTTTGGTTATGTCCAAACCATCCCCATGCATCCGCTTGAGAGTGCAAGTCCCCAAACGATCTTAAGGGAGATCATGACTTGGACCTGCTTGTTGCGACTAGTATTGAGGCGCCACTTGGCTACATAAGATTTTTTATTTCATTTCACATCCACACATCTGAACTACTCTATCGAGTGTTCATATCCTGAGGCCACCTGCGAGGAGGTCCTTTATGAGATTACTGATGCGCAGGAGGGAGATCATCAATGACTAGACATTACCGAAAGGTTAGGGCGTGTAGAAGACCATGTCTTATCCGTTTTGGGCAGTGGTGCGGTGGAGAGGGGGAGTGCTGAATGGGAGAGTTTGAAAGCAATTCTTTAAGAGGTTCATGGAGGGCGGATTTATTGTCGTAGGCGTGTTAGGGATGCTAGGGACTACCGAGTAGTTTTATGTTGTTGTTGTAACAATTGAACAAATGATGTTTTTAATCTTGTGTTTGAATATTTCGTTGTAACTTATGGATAATTTGTGTTTAATTTGTACAACTTATGTTTAATTTGTGTTATTTCATGTTTTTTCCATTAAAGTATTTTCTTATAATTTGATTGAATGCATGTTTATATCAATCTGATTTGCCATTTTATAAAAATATATGTATCAGCCAAAAAACATTGATTTTGTCTCTATGTTGAGACAGTTCGAATTAAATAATCCGAACTCATTATTAAATTTTCAGATTATATAATATGAAATATACGTATGTGTACACTACAATTTGCCTCTAACGTAGTTTTTCAAGGGGTTTGACACATTTCGTATTATATAATATGAAGTATATTATAAGAGGCTTCAAGTTATGTTTTCCAAAGCGTATGTTTGCGTGCTCTGTACAAACACAAGCATAATTCTTTGTCTTCCTTCAGTTTTTATCTAATTCGAATTATAGAAGACAAATCACTGTTCAAATTCTATAATCCGAACAAAAGTTTATTTTTGAAAAAAGTAAAACGCGTGAGAAAGTTATAAAGTGAAAAAAGTAATAGATGGTTGGTATTTCCTACTAGGTCAGCATCATTCAATCCAGCATCCACCTTGAAGTAGTATAATAATCTTTTGTTATTATTATACATATAATAACAAATCAATCTATTTGGGTTGTCCTAGTAGTATTGATCTGAAATCTGTAGTGTGCTCCTCCTCAAAGTTTCATTAGGTTCAATTCTCTATGGTACCAATTTGAGGGGGTTAGTTTAACTTCTTAAAAAAAAAAATACATATAATAATAAATCTGAAACGTGTGTTGGTTCTGTCGAGAAAAAAAAAAAAATCTGAAACGAAGACACAGATAAAAAATATTATAGACTAACTTACAAAAAATATACAATCATGCCCTTTAATAAATCAAATTTTTTGTCAATGAACTTAACTCGGTTACTAGGACAATGTATAATATATGCAGGGCCAGAGTTCGAACTCTGAACATACCATTTCTACCCAATTAAAATATGCGAGTTTCAGCCACAAGATTACTTGAAAAAAAAATCAAATTTTATGAAACAAGCTTAAATATAGAATCTGGTGGGGGTAGTGAAGCTAATTTCATTAATATAAAAATCTAATTTAATAATTGGCTTACACATTTTTTTTAAAAGAATAATTGGCTTACAGATACATCAATGATTTGCTACCACCATAGAATAATTAATTAATTAAAGATAATAAACAAAGTGATCATGTGAGTCATTTATTTTGGTCCACTTGGGACTGTATCAAGTCAGCAACCACTCTTCTCACTGCTTCCTGGAAGGCTTCCTCGTCCCATTCACTTATCTGCACAAAACCACCAAAAGTGATTAATATTCTTCCATAAAATTAGTTTCCATTTTTTTTCCTCACCTAATGAAGATTTTGTGGTATGTATTATAGTGTAGTTTTCAAAAGTAAAATGTGACGTTGATTAATGATGACAAATGAAATGGCTCACTATTCTTGCAATATATATCTCAAATTCTCAATCATATAACATTTTCGAAAGAATTCAATTGGTTTAGGTATAAAAATTATTTACATTATTTAAGCACATTTCACTAGTAGATAGATATTTGTAAGAAATAGTTAAAATAAATAAATTTTATAAACCAACATTGCAGTGAGACATCCTTACATTCCTTCAAAAAAAATAAAAAATATCCCTACATGTTTAAAATATTCTCATACACGTCCCTCATAAAAAAAAATATTCATACACTCACAATGAATATAAATTAAATCCTCTACAAAAATTAATATAAATTAAATATAAAAATTAATTATAAAAATATTTATATATTTGTTTTTTTGACAGAATATATATATATTTGTTGTAAAATAAGTATTTCTAGAAATCAATATATATATATATATATATATATATATATATATATATATATATATATATATTATTTGTTATATAGTAGGTCGCTTGGTGGTGCTGAATATTGATTTCTATAACCAAATTGACATTTGACAGACTAAAAAAAAATGTGACGTTATCCAGGAGTAAAAAAAAAAAGAATGTGACGTTTATTCATTTGTCTCAATTATAAACTAACTCAACAAGCTCTGCCACAAGTTTTTATAATAGAATTTATGGTCATAATTTATCTATGCTGACTTGTTTTCGGTGGCTGCCAAAATAGAATTCACTTTTTGAATTGAATATATGACTTGTGTAATCTTTGGAAGGTGACAAATTCAGCACACCAATCGACCTAATATTTGAAGTTGTATACTAAAAAAATTAATTTTCATCAACATAATAATGGGGTTCTAGGATTCTGTGATAAAGTTTAAGTAGCCGCCACTATTTTCAAAACCTAATTATCTGAGTTATCAATTATATTATCATAGTGCAGATCGAACTATAGACTTATCAAGCAGCCACCATTTTTGAAAAATTTGATAATATTACCTACTTATGTAAATAAGGTAATTGTTAGGGTGGGAAAGTATTTTATATGGTCTATCGTGGGTAAATACTAAACCAACAGTTGCTTAAATTTTGACGGTCGATGACCGACATAATTATCTTTAACTAAAAATTTAGAGTCATGGTTGATCTTATAATAATGGTATGATCGACGTTGATTTGAAAAAAAATAATCTTTTTTACTCAAATACGAAAAATATATGTATTCGTTTAGTTTTGAGTCACCATGAGTATCACAAACTTATTGTGAGTGACATCATTATCGTTGTTAGAGTTTTGAACGATTTTTTAAGATGGAACTGATTTAGAAACGTATAATCATCCTAGCATTTTGCTTACCAAAAAAACTATAAAAATTATAAACGGGAAAAAATTAAATAAATGTATCTCTAAAATTTTAAAATTGTTACATTGAAAAGCCATAAATATAAAAATTTAATTTATACATGAAGGCAGTGTAAATACTTTTTACACTTATAACTCTGGGACTATTAAAATTGTTTGATTTTAATCATAATATAAATCTTTATATTTTGTTGAAGATTGTAAGTGTATAAAAAACATATAAAACTCTAAATAATATCAAATGTTATTGAATCTGTCCCTTAATTATTTCACAAATTAATTGTATGTTATTTATTTATGCATGGATATAACATACCTGAGTAATCCTTAGCCTGAAGGTTATTTGATGAAGTAAATCATTCCCTGGTGCATGATTTGTATTTGTTGCATCCATTGAAACCAAGTTAACATGTTGATCTTGATTTAAGAATTCCAATAATCGAATCAATACATCAACTTGAGAAATTTGTCCCATCATGTTCACTTGCAAGTCCACTACCATTGATTCATCTTCTGATGAACTCGACCCCGTTACATGCAAAACTCGAACGTTTAATCTTTCGTATGATGAGAATTTGACAATTTCTTTAGTCTTTGTAGATTCTTTATTTGCTGCTGGTAATTGTTGTGACATCAACTCTTGATTTCTTTTGCTTAGTTTGTCAATTTCAGCCATCAAAGATCTCAATGTCTCCTTTGCTGTTATCAGTATGGAAGCTTTGTCTTTCTGATCAAATTTAAAATGTTCAATATTTAGACATTGATTTGAAATTATTAACATACAAAAAAACTACTACTAACATTGATTTGTCGGTTGAGCGTAATTTTTGTTTGTTTTTGGTAACGATGTTGTTGTGAGAACTATCGACTTTGTTAATAATTAATCTCTAGTCAACAAAATAGGTGGTTCCTCTTCTCAATCACGTTTATTTTATTTACAACACTCGAACATGAGATCTTGTTTAAGGGATCTGAGTTTAGTTCCACTCGGATCAACATTATGTTCGTTATTATATATAATCGTTTGCAAGAAAAATTCGGATTTATGCGATTGCATTTAAATAGACATTAAAAATCTTGACGGCTAGTGATCATTGCTCATTTTTCAAAACATTGTTCCTTATACACATAATAATGCATTGATTATAAAACAACATGATGAGATTAACAATTTAGTACGTACCTTTGTTCCTTGAGGAAGTAATGCTCTAAGTGCTTGAAAATTCTCATTAAGCTTCTCTCGTCTTCGTCGCTCTGATATCATATGATGAAGTTGATTACTCGAGGGTCGTGCAGCTTGATTTCGATCTCTCATTCTCATCAAATTCAAGCTTCTAAAGAATGCAAATGATCTCTTCATCAAACTTTGTCTTCTAAAATTTGACCCTATATTAGGACTTTTATCATGTCTATACCTTCCAAATGCACTAGCTTCTGGATGTGCCACATAATTTTGCTGAGGTTGATGTTGATGAGAAGGGGGTGTAGATAGAACATTTTGGATTGCTCTCATTATTACATCATTCTCAATTTGTGTTGTAGGGTATAATTGTGTTGGTGTGATTTGAGGTAATTGTTGAAGTTGAAGAGGTAGTAGTGTGTTTGAAACAGGTCTCATTGGTGGAATATTTACTCCTCCAAGTTGGGTAAGATCAGGTGAAAATTGAGGTGGAGAAGTTCCAGGTGGAATGTTGAATATGAGAGATGAGTATTCAGGACTACCTGCTGTTGATAATGATCTCATTGAAGATGAAGATGATGAAGGTGGATTATGATTAATTTGTTGTGTCTGTCTTGAAAAATCTTCGGGAAATAAACTGCTAAGTGCTGTTTGAATATCCGCCTGCACCGCAAAAAAAAAACGCGTTTAGTCAAAGTTTTACTTTAGTCGAATTGTAAGAGTCTGACTTTGTAACCTCAGAGAATAAAGTTCAAATTCCCTTGGAGTTGTAAAAAGACTATTAGAAGCAAGAAATTACGGGTTTGAATTCGCATATCCCATCCAATCTTTTACCATTTGAACTGTACTTACGGGACTCCTTTTCCCTAATTTTTAACGAAAGAATATTTACCGACAACTTTTACATTATATGTGATAATATACATTATATATTTGCTTACTTGAGACATATTTAAGAACCCAAGCTCAATTTCTCCTTTGTTGCACCCCATGAAAACAACAGTCTGAAAAGAAAAAAAAGGAAAATACATATAGTATTGTAGGATTTTGGTTCATCATAAGCTATGAAATACAAATATATATAGAGAATTTTCAGTTTCTTGGACAACAAACAAACCTTAATCCTTGCTTCCTGTAAAAACAAAAACATGCTACCTTAGCAAAATAACCATAATATATACTTTGTGGTAAATAATTTTCTTCTATTAGGACAACAAGTATTAACCTGGTAGAATTGTGTCTGTATTTCTGTTGATGACAGTGTAAGAAGTTCCAATTGTTGTAGCTCTAAGTAGGGACGTTGATTCCTAAAAGCTAGTCCAGGAACACGGCTAAACAAATGTGTGAAATTTTGTCACGTATCCTTAGGAAAAAGACATTTCTTAAGATAAATAGAAAACATAATAATCTCTGATGCTAAGTCTCGAACCGAGAACCATAAGGTTGAAGAGTGAATCTTGCAACAAGGTGATCTCTCACGAGACCGGGGAAAAAAAAGAAGAATTTGTGATAACATGCAAGGAAGCATACCAATATAATTACAATATAATAAACTTTATAAAATATTTTTTTTTTAAGCAAATAATTAAATAAATATACTTACTCATCATTGACATCAAATGATAAAATTCTGTACTGATTAAAAAGCTGTTGTGCTACACTCCCCAAAGAAGAACTTGGTAATTGGTCATTTATCACATTGTAGAAACCATCCAAGAAGGACAAACGACTATTCCAAAAACAAAAAAAAACCAAGTTGTATAAGCACAATCAACAACTATTATGGTTCAAATATTATACTTTGGAATATAATAATGTAGGTAGGTAGGTGTATGAATATAAATAAATATACTTTGATAACATGATATCATATGCCCAAAGACAAATGTAAGAGCATCCGAGAGATTGCATTAGAGAATGGATAAATTCCGTTCTGACGGCTACAGGAAGGGAAAAGACACCTTCCATAATATATGCAAGGTTCGGGGTTCAACCTCGACCACCACCAAAAAAAATATACGTGCAACTTTATGCTAATATTGATTTTGCATTATAAGAGCATAGTAAGTGTATGCATATGTGAATTCCATCTTTCATTTGATTTGATTTATTGCTATATATGCTTGCAAGAACTCTTTGACAAAAACAATCTATGGAAAGCATTTGAAAATTAAGAGACAAAGTAGTTATGACTAGTATATATATTGCAAGCGCATAAATAATTTTGGTATTGAAAAATTCAAGGTACTTGGTAATATTGTGTGAATAGAATGGATTTGAAAAGTAGTGAAGTGGGTGATCCCACTATAAGAAGAAAAATAAAAAAGTTGACATGAGAAAAATATAAGTAGCCCCACCTGAATAAGGAAGTTGAGGGAACATGTAAAAATGTCTTGTGTTCTTGAGATGATAGAGATTGAAAAGTAGTGACAAACAATGAATATGTGATGTATATATGAACAATATTATGAGTGAGAGAGGACTAAAAGGAAGGGTTGGTTTAATGAAACATGGAATTTATGTAAAGTGAAAAAGAAGAAAGAAAAGTAGTGAAGGAAGCAGCCAAATTAAGAGAGAGAGAGAGGTTGGAAAAGTAGTGAGTCAAAAGTCAGTGCTTGAATGGTTTGAAAATTAGTCAAAGAGTGGAAGGAAGGCACGGTGTTCTTTCCATTCCACATACTGTTTATTGCATAATTTTAAAAATATTTTATCGTTCCTAAAAATATACAAAACTATGATTTTAGTTCATTAAAATAAGATGTGTTGTTTATTATTTTGCTTGCTTTCCTATCCAATATGGGGCAATGGGAGCCCTTAAAAATAAAAAAATCAACTAGCGTAGGTCTAATTTGGGAGATTTTAAAAAATTTTGCTACAATTTAAGTGTTCGGTCGATTCAAACGTCCACCAATTGGTTTAGTGGTTCATCTGAAAAATTAAAAAAATTAAAAGTCATAGGACTATTTTGCGAGATTTAAACAATTTTTCAACTGTTTAGGTTTTCGGCGGTTCTAAAATTGACATATGTGATCTTTTTATGCTTATATTTGGCTGGTTAGTTAGCTGAGGTTTACAAACCTTCTAATTTTTGGGGGTTTCAAATCTCTTTTATATTGTCTTGTCAACTGAAAATTCTCCCAATTAAGAGTTGTATTATAAAAAAAAAAAATCATCATAATTTATAGCATTATTAAACTATGTAATTTATCTTTTTAAAACATCCATCCAGGATTTTTATTCAAACTTTGCAATTTCAACTTCATGCTTAATGATTATTACTACTTAAATTTTATGTTTACATATTATTGTTTATAGTTTATTTTAGCGGCCCACCCAAACTATTTTTTTCTGGCTCCATCACTGTCAACTGACCCCACTTGCCTCCACTTGTTTATTGTATTTTTAATCTAAAATTTGGGATTTATTCGGTTCGACTCCACTTATATAATATTATTGTCTTTCACATGGTTCATTCATAACATTATAATAAATTACAAAACTAAGAAGGATCTTAATGAGTGTTCTAAGAGCACTAGATAAGAAATCAAAAGAAGTAACTTTTTTTTATAAAAAGATGTTGTAATTATTATATCGACAAAAATAACGCTTATTTTTAAGGAAAAAAAATTCTTTTATGAAATCTTTAACCAATTTTCTTAGAGCATGTCGTTAGCAAGGTCATAAAACTACTATTATATTCTAAATTATTCTTATATTTGTTGAAAAATGCTATGTGATTGACGTTGGTGGTTGAAAAAAAATTAATTAAGGTTATATTTTTTATACTCTGCTAGAAATAGAAAAATATCTTACAAAAATCAACATTTTAGAGCAATTATAAACATAACCTATACAATTTTTGCACGCATACACGTTTATATAGTTTTATATAAATTTTTATGATATAACTTTGACCCCACTTATTAAAATTTATGGATCCATCACTAGATGTTCATATTAATTATTTTAAGATGGTTAAAGTAACAAGTTGACTCATATTCTACAAATACCTGAATTAAACTACCGTTGCTAAAGTAAGAATTTTTTCGTTGATGGATAATACAAATGTCGATAACTATATCAGCTCCTTTTGAAACTTAAATTTGACCTAACTTTAATCAGTTCTTAAACTCAGTTCACCTAAACTTTTGTTTATCAAAAGAATGTATTTTAAATGGCATCAACTTTGGGTTCATTAAAGATTTTTGGGAAATTCTCAAAGGTAATTTATGCGGTTTTGAATGAATTTTATACTCATAGTAAATTGGTTCGAGGCTCAAATTGAAATTTTAAGCTTTGATTCTCATGGTGTTTAGTCTGCAAATTTTGTCAGATTTTCGCCCCATATCTCTTGTTGGGTGTTTGTATAAGGTTTTGACAAAGGTTATGGCTAACAGATTACATACAATTTAACAGTGTAATTTCAGAAGTCTAGTCAACCTTTGAAAATGACAGACAAATTTTAGATGGTATTACAATTGCAAATGAGGTGGTAGAAGATGCAAGGAAAAATAAAAAGTAGGTTAATATGTTTAAGGTTGATTTTTAAAAAGCTTACGACTCCATCGAATGAGAGTACCTGGAAGCTGTTAAGTTTAAAATGGGTTTTTCGATTAAGTGGTGTAAGTGGATCATGGAGTGCTTAAGATCAACCACAACCTCAGTTTTTGTTAATAGGAGTTCAACTGATGAGTTTCATTTAGGAAGGGGTTTGCGTCAGGACGATCCGCTATCACTGTTCTTGTTCCTTATTGCAGCAGAAGGGTTCAACATCATGTTAAATGCAACTATTCATGCGGGTATCCTTTCTAGATATAATGTGCGGGTGGATTCCATTTTCTGGATTTCCCACCTACAATTTGTGGATGATACACTCCTTTTGGCCGAGAAAATTGGGGTTAATACTAGAGCTATAAAGGCGAATTTGATTATGTTTCAGATCATTTATTGTTTGAAGGTAAATTTTCACAAGAGTTTATCGATAGGTGTGAATATGGAGGAGTCATGATTGTTAGAAGCTTATGTGGTGTTGAATTGTAAAGTTGGTCAGCTACCGTTTATTTATACGGGTCTTCCTATTGGTGGAAACTCCAATCGCTTGTCCTTATGGTACCCTTTCCTAGACAACACTCGTAAAAGATTATCTGGTTGAAAGAGCAAAAATCTTTCATTGGGGGTCATCTTGTCGTCTCTTCCGGTTTATTTGCTTTCCTCTTCAATGTAGGTGAGATTGAGGGTAGGTGGTTTGAGAATGGAATGGGACGTTGTTTGAGAATAGTGAAAGCTCTTCCTTTTGGAACTATTATTGACTGGATGAAGGACCTTTACGAGTAAAATTCCCTATTCACCTTTTATTTTTTCTTGTAATGACACACTTTGTTATGATTCTTGGATAGGCACACCTTATGCTTTAGCTTGATATTCGGAGTTAATATTATCCTTTAGGGCTTCTAAAAAAAAATCTTAATTTTCATCATATTATAATGAAGCATCCAAGACAATTCAAGGATAGTTAATTGAAGTTGGAAAATTTAATCTGTGCATAACAATGTTTTAAAAACCTAAGGATATAATTCAACCAATTGAACATTGAACCAGTACCGTTTACGGTTTAAGTATTTGAGAGATTTGATCCTTGTTTCTTTAATTCGAATGGTTCAAACTTCGAAGTAGTTGAACCATGCTCAGAGTACATTTTGTAAATTTGTTTCTGGTTCGATTATTAAATATTTTGTTCACATATATAATAGACTCTTCCATCTCAATTAAATTTTCTTCATATAGGCACAAGCTAGCTATAGAGTTCATATCGGTAAAATCTTACTTAGAATTTTACTATTTTTAAGTCTATTATACTACTCACACTTGCACCAACCACATGTTGTTCATGCATATTTTATTTTGATCATAGAATTTATTATCATAACCTAGTTGTCATTGAGAAGGATATATTATTTTTTTGTTACATACATAAAAGGATATATGTTTGATGCGTTATAATGATAATGCATAAATATTTCTCAACATAATTAATGTCTACTTGACTTCATCAACTACCATTGAACCGCTGACAAAATCCAATTGTCTGTTAACTGCATGCTCCTATCAACCTAGTTTTTGAACTTATTTGCAACATAATACTTATTATCATAATGAATAAGATATTACTCAATTTATATGTTAAGAATCAATAAAAGTGAATAAACAATTGTCTTAAGGGATGTCACTTTTTATGAAAATATGTCAGGTCCACTATGGAACTAGCTATTGTGATCAAATGTCATGAAAACTTTATTTTATTTAAAGAATATTGTAGGAAAGAAACCTAGTTAGTAAAAAGTAATGAAAAAGAGGGGAATCAAGTATGACCTAATCATTTTTTATCTTTATTTGCATCAACTTAAACATTGCCAAATGCAACCCCCTTTGGTTACATAATTCTTATTTAATCAACTTAAACATTGCCAAAGAGTAGAAATTTTACATCACGTGGAGACAAACTTATTAGAAATGTTATTAATTGCGCCATGTTTAGAATGTGATGACAAGTCATCTTACGTTATTCTTAACATATTTTTCAGTTATTTTCAGTAGGTTTTAGCAACAAAAATGAGGAGTATTAGAACAATTGTCTATGATTTCAGGACTTTTGTAATGTTTTCTATATTTGAGTCCGTAATTCTAGTTTTCCCGAAACATAGCAATTTTAGGGGGTTTTTGAATTAATTCACGAAGAAATCATGCAAATCGGCAAATCAAGAACTTCTGAAGAATTTTGAAGATTTAAGAAGACCAATAATGAAGATTCAAGAGACTTACAAGAGGGAGGAATTACGTTCCCAAGTTCCGAGGCAAGTTATTTGAAGACGAAGACCTAAAACGATAGAAAATCGAAATTTTTTGGCCCAGGAACTGATGACATGCGCCTAGGGCATGAATTGTGTGACACTCACATGCGCCTACGGCATTTCTCATGCCCCCCGTGCATCAAAAAATGCGGGGCGCAAGCATCTTTTCCTCCTTTTATTTTAGGTAAAGCCCACACTTTTAGTCCAAACCCAGGTAGAAACTCTCACTATAAATACTAGTCTTCCTCATTCAGAATTTCTGGTTCAAAACTGTGGCAGTTCAAGAGGAAGGCAAGTTTGGAGCTTCAATAATTTGTTTTTAGTTACCATGTGTAACTAATTCTTTTTAGGTTAGAGTTCTAAGATGAACCTCTGTTTATTTTTGTTAGATATTTATTTAATGTAATGTTGTTTTTGTTTTATTTATCTTTTGTTCGTTATAAGTTTTATTTAGGAATTATTTATTTGAAAGGATCGTAACCATAGATTAGGTACTTATGTTGTGACAGGGCATGATATTGTTATTACTATCTTGCTGCTTATATCTTGATATTTATAGCATTATACTAATAACTATCTGTCTAGGAATTAATTAGTTAGTAACTAGCGAAATATACCGAAAGCGAATTGACCCTAGTAGTATAGTAAGTACTTAGGAGGTGACATTAATATAATAGTGAGTAAAATCTGCTGAACTTAGGAGGTAACTAGTTAGTAATTAAGGAAACAAGCGACTCCAGGGAATAAACCTAATAGAACCATTCTCTTATAAATCATTGGTAAGGTAGATGATATAGGGTTGCCCGTTTGTAGAACTACTAAGTGCGATAGAGAGTGTGTTATGAGTGTCCTAAGATTCCTAGATGAGCAGACCTACAGGAATCTTGGCCTTCATTACCTTGGGAAATCATGGAAAGCTAATTTAAGTCTATGATTTCAATTATCATAGAGACGGTAAGACCCCACACGTAAGGATCACCGTGTGATCAATAAGTGCAACTAGACTTAGTAGAGATAGACCTAGTTAACCGAGATTTATAGACCCCACATGTAAGGATCACCGTGTGATCAGCAGGTGTAGTTTCCAACCTTCTAGGTTAGTCACGTCCCAACAGCCCCATCACTTGTATAGTACTACCTAAGATAAATAAGAGTGACATGTCTGTTATTTAATATCCAACAATATAAATAGAGGGGATTCGAAGAATTCTGACCGCTGCTTACTTTTTTGCAACCAAAAACAAGTAAACTTGCTCTGTTGCAAACAGATAAAAATTGCAACCCTTATCTTTTATTATATCGTCAACTTACAAAATAAGTAACGCGAAATGTTTGGACGAAACGACAATCTTTGTGGATACGATACTCTACTTACACTTTATTACTTGGTAAACGATTTAGTACATTGCCTAATCTGCACATCATTATGCTTGATAAACATCACATCACCTATGAAACCAATTTATAATGTTTAAGAGAAGAAATAAACTTAATCTACTTCAGAAACAACTGCAATGGCCTAAGCTGGAGGTATGTACTGAAAATGATTCCTCTAATGGTGATTCTTATATTTATGATACTAATCCAATTGGCTTACTCATTGTTTTGAGAAAGGATAAAATATCATGTACCTCATTATATTGGATATTATAGTTCTCAATATGTCTCCACTAAATAGCTTCCACAAAGTATTAGAGTTTTATTGCAGATGTTGATTTTGTGAGAATCTCATCATCTGTTAAAGAAACATTGATACATAGAAATTGGGTTGAAGTCGTGAATGAGAAAATGAAAGCGCTTGAAAAAATGGTACTTGAGAGATTGTTGAGCGGAAAATAGTCAAAATGTCAGTTAGCTGCACTTTTGTATATACTATAAAGCACAAATCAAATAACACCCTTGATTGTTACATGTCAAGTCTAGTGGAAAAAGGGTTATACTAAAAAATATAACATTGATCATGAGGAGACATTTGCACCAATGATATAAACATGAATTTAATTCAAATCTTACAATCTTTTGTTGCTTCATTTGATGAGAATTGCATTAATGTGATATTAAAAATGCGTTCTTGCATTTATACTTAGATAAGGATGTATATATGGATGGATATTCTACCCGACTTTGGTCTTGCAAATGGAGCCAACAAGGTGTGTCAATTAAATATGACCTTATATGGACTAGAGCAATCCCCTCATTCATGGTTTGGAAGATTCACAAAGGCAATGATGTGCTTTGGCTATAATCAAAACCAAAGAGATCACTATTTGTTTTTTATTCATAAGGAGGAAGATTGATTGTACTTCTTGTTTATGTTGAGGATATTATTGTTACATGATATGATTTGACTAAGAGACAACTGCTTAAAGAGAAATTAATAATAAAGTTTGAGATGAAAGACCTTGGTTAACTTAAGTATTTCTTGTGAATTGGCAACCTACTCAAAGAAAGGCATTTATATGTCTTAGAGAAAGTATGTATTTGATCTTTTGCATGAAATAATAAAACTTTGATGCAAACCTACAAGTCTTTCCATTGAGAAAAATTGCAGGATATGCCTTGAGGAGGAAAGTGCCAAAGTTGACAAGGGTCAGTATCAGAGATTAGTGGAAATGTTGGTTTACTTGACACACACATTCGGCGTATACAGTTAGAACGTGTTCTAAAAAATCGCAAAGCCACTCTTGGGAGAGGAGTCTTGTTTAAAAGAGGTGGAAGTTAAATTATGAAGGCTTACACTGATGTTGATTATGTAGGTACAATGAGTGATAGAAGATATACCTCAAGCTATAGTACCTATTTGTGTTGAAACCTTGTTGCTTAAATGAGTAAAAAGAAAAACGTAGTTGCTCAATGAAGTGCTAAAGCTTAATTCAAAGCTATGACAGAAGAAATTTGTGAACTATTATGGACGAAACAAGTGCTAGGAGATTTAAAGATGAAGTGCGAAGGCCATATGAAGTTGTTGTGACAACAAATCGACTATTAGTATTGTACATAATCTTTTTCAGCATGATAAAATAAAACACATTGAGATTGACATTCATTCCATCAAAGAGAAGTTGAATAATGTATTGATAACTACAACATACATTTCTTCTCGGCATAAGCTAGAAGATGTGTTAGTGAAAGGCTTATGAAGCGAAAGATTCAATCAACTTACTTGCAAGCTAGAAATAATAAATATTCATTTACTAGTTTGAGGGGAGTGTTGTAAAAAAATGTAATTTTAATAGTAATTTATATTTGACCAATTAGTCTATTAATCCGACCTGCAAAACTTGGAAATAATCTTTATATTCAAAATGACACTTGTACATGATTCAGAACTTTGAAATAAGTTTTTTTTCTACGACTCTTTTTCTATATTGAATGAGATATGACATGATCATGTGTTTATAAGTGGAAACAGTTATCATCTTTCAAACCGATTTTATAAGGTTAAGTTAAATCTTAACATAAATTCTAACCTAGCATGTAATTTGTACTATAAATGTGAAACAAATTAATAAATTTTGTCATAATGCAGTTCATTAACCTACAAAAGAGGGTACCAAGCCAAGGGCCCATACTTAATTAGCGCCCTTAGATTTGATTGTGTGCTGAACACATCGGTCATGTGTCTACAGTATCTTTGGTTTGGTGGGTTCTAACCGCAATGTATGAACTTTCAATTCGTATGCTCTTCAAGTGGCTGTTTAAGTATCTTGCTGTCAGTTTCATACACGTCCTTGACATATTCCAAAAAGTCCCAATAAAATTGATTTTGATGACATGTCCATAAATTCCAAACAAATATCATGGTCCCTCTTATTAGGGCCCTACTCCAACTCGTGGCAAAAGTCTTTATTTTGGGACCAGAGTCTTGCACTGCCAACTAGGATTTGACCCAATTTTTCAAATTTTGAATATGACCATTCTTTCATCCTTTTATGATTGTCGTTGATCAATTTAGCCTAGCCCACCAATTTAGAAGATCATCATAAAAAAGTATAAGTAAAATCAATGAAAGATGGTAGGATTATTTTTTTATTTTTATTTTTTGATTTTAAGATGGTAGGATTATACTATTGTATGGTTGTGAATTAAGTATAATTTTCAAAACTTGTTGAAGTCCCTAGTGCCCGTACAACATATTATTATTTGAGCAACAGGGAAAGTGTATTAGCCTATTAGGCATAAACTCCCTCCATTTCAAAATAATTATTTCTTTAGTTTTTTTTTTTTTTTAAATAATTGTCACTTTAAAATACCAATGTAATATATATCACTTTTCCATTATTACATCTTTATTTATTGAATTTCTTCCAACTTAACTACTCCACTAACTACAATTAATAAAAATATTTTAATAAATGATATTAATTTTACTTTTGAAATCAAAATAATTAATATTTCTTTAATAATCGTACGCAAACTTAAACGGCAATTATTTTAAGACGAGGAAGTATTTATTTTCAAAGACCATTTAGTAATTTTTATACGCAACTCTCTTTGAGTACCTATTCTTATGACATACATTGTTGGACAATTAGCATGAGAAAAACAGTGTACCGAAGGATTTTGCTTGCGATTGTTCAACGGGACACATTATTTCCCACGACTTTTAGTAAGTACATGATGTAGGATTTTGTTCATCACATTATGTCATGTCCTATTATAGTCTTAATTTAATTAGGCTTAATTGCACTTTTTCCTTTATCTTTTGCTAATTGTGCGATTTTGCACCTCCTCTTTATTTTTGAGCGATTTTGCATCCCATATTTTGCCAATTGTGTTTTGTTCAAAATCATCATTAAAAGAGAGGAAAATGGGCTAAAGATAAGGTGCAAAATCGCTAAAAAAAAAAAGAAGAGGGGGTGAAAAATCGCACAATTAACAAAAATATAGGGGGCAAAAGTGCAATTGAACACAAAGATGGAGTGCAAAATCAAAAGGGGGCCAAAAAGATAGGGTGCAAAATCACTCAAAATAAAAGAGGGGGTGCAAAATTGCATAATTAGCAAAAGATAGGGGAAAAGTGCAATTAAACCATTTAATTATTAGACATGTATGGAAATAGAGGGACTTACGATTAAGATGACTTAGCAGGATAGTCTACAAAAGTCCCATGAGATGGAAGAGAGTGAAGTTAAGAGGTGTTGATGTATTAATTTGAAGTTTGTGCTTGTGTATTTCCATTGAGGTTAAAAATATTTTTAATCTTTGAAAAATTTCAAATTATCATTTTTTATCTCTATCAAAATCTTCACTTCTAATCTCTACAGTATATTTTGTCAATGGTTATAATTCTTTAAAGAATCAAAATAAACTAAGGTCTTAATACGATGCTCTCAAACTTTACAGATACATTATATGTGTTATGATAGGAAAATAGCTTAAAATTTGGTTTTTAAATCTAAATTTTGATGTTAGCAATTTTACTAGCAAAGACGCCGTCCCTCCTAAAGCACAACTTGTTTTGGTGAGTGCTCTTTTTAGTAAAAGTGTTCAGCATATGGAAGTTAAGTTTGACATGACCACCAGACAAAAGACAATTTTTGGATGTTTGCAAGAACCACATGCTCAAGATTTTCTTCTAGCTATCCCAATTGATGGGTTAGGTCGGCATATGTCACTAGTGGAGTATCGTACTATCCTTAGATATCGCCTTATGAATCCACTATTTCCTATTGATGAGGTGTGCCCTGTTTGTCGTAAGGCGTGCCTGGATACTTTTGGGGAGCATGTCGTTCATTGTAAGGAACTTCCTGGCTTTAAGTACAGACACGACTTTGTTAGGGATGTACTTTTTGATATATTCAGACGGGCAGGAGTATCAGTGAAGAAGGAGGCGCCTGTGAACTTTCTGACTGACCCGCTAGAAAGAAGATCAACACTCAGGCATGCGGATGTTATGGTGTACGGATGGGTAGGAGGAAAACATGCATGTGTAGACTTGACTGGGGTTTCACAACTTGTGGGATTAGGTGTCAGACCTTTTACCGTAGGAAAGCCAGTCCTTAAAGCTGCGTCAAGTAAGGTGGCCAAACACGAGAAAACGTGTTTTCACAATCAACATGCTTTTATACCATTTGCTTTTGACACTTTCAGTTTCCTAGCACCATAGGCTGTTGACCTTCTACATAGAGTTCAAAAGGTCATGCATAACAATGTCATGTCTCCTAGGTCCATGAATGTTGTGTTTACGAGGATTGATTTTTCGATCCAAAAAGGTCTATCGGCGCAGCTTGTTGCCGGCTTGCCTTCTATTCAAGTGTAAATAATGATTTATATATATATATATATATATATATATATATATATATATATATATATATTTAAATTTTTGTTATTTTGGTTGTTTGAGCTTTTTTAGATCATTCCTTTTTAATTTTTTAAAAATATTGTGGGAAAAATTTTTATAATATTTTTTTAAGAAGGCAAACTAGCTTACCAAAATTGGGATCGGAGAAAAACAAACTTGAGATCTTAAGAGGAGCATCCTCGATGATTCCAAGGCAATACCATAAGACCTACCCAAATAAGTTAAAATGTTTATAATATTCTAAACATGAGTTGTCTTAATATCAAAGAGTAAAGTTGGTAACGAAAAAGATTTTGGATACTAAGAGGGGAACAAACTTTTATAGGCCCTAAAAATAAAATTTTCTGGTGATTAATAACATATTTAATCGTCTCCGTGAGCATATATCAGTTTGTAGGTACATTACATAATATATATAAGGTTGAAGTTTGAACCTCCAAATTCTCCACTTATTCATCTTAAAGGATGAATTTCAAACCACAACGCTACTTGATAATTTTTTTATTTTTTATTTTTATTATATATTTGGCGTCTCAAAGAAGAAAAAAAAAACGTCAATAATCAAACCAAATCGTTAAATTGAATCGATAAGAAACACTTCAATTGACATCCATGATCTCAAACATTTTTAATGGGGTGGACTAAAGTGAATAAACTAAAATATTTTTTGTGCCACTAAATTGTCATTAGGATTTAAGCAATTTATAGTGGATATAAATAATTTTTATTTTAATGGTGGTTGTTTATAAAGAATCCAAACTTGACCCATATGTTTATATTTTTTCTTATTTATAATTAGTTTTATTCAAACTTAATATTTATTTACCTATTTTAATTAAAAAGCATAAAAACATTTTTTTAGCAAAAAAAATAATTATTAAAGTTGTAGAAAAAAATTAATAAATTTTACCAGAACAAGTTGTAAATAATAGTAAATATATAATATTATAAATTAAAAATGATACAAAATATACAACAGTAATGCATAAAAACTAAATTTACCAGACACAATAATAGAATGTTTGAGATTGTAATATAGCGAATGGTTAGTTCTGTAGTTGCCAAACACTAAGTTTTAGTACAATCACTATTATGTCATGCTCATTCCAATGCAAATTATCTTTAGTTACCGTCATTTATAAGGAACTTGACCATAATAACATCATGTGCGAAAGTTGCTCTCAGAATAAGTATAGTTAAGTTCTTTTGTAAAAGTAGTTTCACTTCAGAACCATAGAATCAATAGTCTAATTTTTGTACCAATTCAATTTAGATACCATTAATAATTTGGTTTGGTTTCCTTTCTAGACCATGATAGAACAATTGCAAGAAGAAATTGGTTTTAGGGTTTATGAGAATTTAGGGTTTATGAGGAAATTGAGAGAGAAGAGAGAATTGGAATTAAAACTGAATTTTATTGATAGTAATGAATCACACTATGTACGTCAAGGGGATGTAACAAACTCATAACAAACTAAAACAAACGGTTTCTTAATCCACAAGTAAGCTAATTAATTTGTTACTTCATTCACAAGTTAACTAACTAACTTGAAAACTAACTTTGTAACTAATTGAATTAACATTCTAATACACCTCCTAATTCATTAGTTAGAAGTTTTTGACATTCCTAGCCTATTCCTCAAGTACTCAAAGCTGCTAATCTTTAATGGCTTTGTTAGCAAGTCTACAACTTGATCTTCTGTCTTGCAGTGCATAATCTCCAGCTTCCCTTTGTTTACTTGATCCCTTAAGAAGTGGAAACGTGTCTCAATGTGTTTACTTCTTCCATGAGCAACTGGATGCTTGGATAGGTCAATATCAGATTTGCTATCAACCATCATTTTGATCTTTTCATTCTCCTTTAGCTTCAGTTCAACTAGTAGCATGTTGATCCATTAAGCTTGACAGGCTGCCATAGAAGCTGCAATGTATTCAGCTTCACAAGAAGATACTGTGCAACCGTTGATTCCTTCTCTTCCAAAATTCATAATATTATAAGAATCTCTCCCAAAACAAATTAGAATTTTTTAACAAAACATGAATTTTTATATTTTTTAAGGTTAAAAATTAATATTTAATTTATATTTTGTTAAAAAATTTCTAATTTTTTTAGAATTTTGTTTACAATATTTTGAACATTTCTGCACAATTTCATTAAAAAAAAAAAATACAAAAATTAACTTAAAAATAAAAACCAAAAGTAGTGATTGAAAATTTTATAGGGACTAAGAAGAAAATTTTTAGAGGAACTAAAACTGTTCCGAGTTCATTGCAACTCACTCGTTCAATCTCGAAACGGTAAGATGCATGGTTGGAGAACAAAGTTAACTGTGTTTACATTTACGTTTTAGTTTGATTTTTGAAATCTCTTTTTCTTGATTCGTCAAATTCAGTGGCGAATTCACGATTTTCTTTGTTGATGTTAAGCGTGATTAGTTTTTGGCTTTGGATTTTGGTCGTCAACTAATGCTTCTGAATATTCCGTTGTTTAGGTCAAATAGACACTCTCACACTCTTAAGAAACACTATCTCAAAGTCAATGGATTCTACAATTATGACAGGTATATTTACATTCTTGTGTGATGTTACATGTGATACATTGTAACTATGTTTACATAATCTCTCATTTGTTTTTGTAGCTGATCAGAGTCATCAGAGAGTGATAATACCCAACAAGCACGGCGAAAAACTCGTTGGCATATTACATGAATGTGGAGCAACCAACGACATTGTTATCTTATGTCATGGCTTTCGTTGCACTAAAGTTTGTTCCTTTTTCCTTTTTATTTTGACTTAAGTATTATTCTGAAGTTTATTCCTTTGCGAGATTATTTTCATTGATTAATTTTCTATTTTAGGATACCAATCTCATGTTGAACCTTGTTGCTGCATTGGAAAAGGCACAAATTAGTTCTTTCCGTTTTGACTTTTCTGGAAATGGGTATGTTTATTTATGATGATGATGCATAACACGACAATATTGAGTTAATATTCAATTTTACTATGTTTGGATGTATAGAGATGGATGATGCAATTTGTGTTATTTGATTCCATTTATTGATTTTAATTGATCCATGTGCAGTCAAAATGTTTGTGAAATTGAACTATACTACAAATAGATACATGTATTCTCTTGCTACAAAAGCTGAGAAATATAGAAAATGGACCATGCCATCTATGTTTGGACGGATACATGTATTCTCAGGATCATTAGGATTTCATGTAGTGTATAACTTTGAACTTGCGCCCTTCTGGTGTGCTTAAAACATATACCTGTGTTGACATTCACATTGACTCATTGATACGGATAATAATTGAGAAAATAGAATTATTGAATGTAGCAATTTGTGCCAGGTGTCTGAACATGCCTTCAATAGATGGATGAATATGAGTCATATGATTGCATGATAATTGAAATAGTGTGTTTCTGGCTGTTTGATGCGATTTCTTTGGTTGCATATGTTATACTTGTTAATCATAAATAAATAATGTTGAAGAAATTACTCTTACAATAGTGGTTGTTAGTTTAGAATTGTTGGTTTAGTTGTACAACTAGTTTATCTTCAGTAACTCAATTTCCTTATATTAATTTTATTTTGGTATTAGATGGTAACGTTATAAGAGTGACTTGATTCTGTCACTATTTCTTGCCTGGTGCTGAAGTTTCTGAACTCTGATACTTTGTCTTCATTGTTAGCTATGCTTCATTCTTTGCTTTCTCTTAACTTTAGCTTGTGGGTTTACCTTCCAGGGAAAGCGAAGGTTCGTTCCAGTATGGTAACTATTGGGGAGAGGTGGATGAATTACACGCGGTTGTTCAACATTTCCGTGAATCAAATCGTGCAATCCCTGCAATTTTTGGACATAGTAAAGGTAAGTTCATTTGTTTGCTTATATGAAAAAAGAATGTATATCTAGATATGTTTTTGAATATGTGATTATATGTGCCAATTTATACAATCATTCGTCGATCATTTTCCATTACACACCACAATATTTTTTAGGAGAAGCAAAATATGTTGTTGATATAATCTTGACTAAGTGCAAAAGCCTAAAACAGAGGCAAACAAAGTCTGATACATTTAAACACACCAGAATTGAGAACAAATGACACTCAAACTAAACTAAAACTCCAAAGCAGACCAGGAGCAGAATAGCACCCTAAACAAGATACTTGTTCCTAGCTTTCCAAAGCGACCACACACTCGCAAACAAATTAAAGTAAAACACATTCTGAATACCTTTCCATAGTACAATAAACCTGTAAATTGCTCTAAATGCTCCCGGCCTTTAGCTGCAAAAGCTGTTGAAACACGGAGCCACTGCAAGATTGAATTCCACACAAATAACACAGCAGGGCAGCCAAAAACGAATGCTGCAAACTTTGCTCTTCCCCACTGCAGAAGGCACACTAAATATGATAACCGTTTAGCACTTTCCTCCGAGAATGATTGACTTTGGTTATAGTAATCTCCAAACCATCACTGAAATTTTCAATCCTTAACTTTAATTTTTCTCTCCCTAGCTAGTATGTACAGCCTGCCGAACTGTCTTTCAGTGCTCCACCATCTAACCAAGGGTACACCCAAAATAAAGTGTTACTACCAGCAGCTGCTTTACTCCCTACAAACTAAAATTATGATGCAAACTGTTCTCGTCAATCTAATTTCATATCAACCCTGCTTTGGATGTTAAGATTGCAACCTTGAATTATTCAATATGAAGTGAGTTGTGTAATTTCTGAAAGGAAAAAAAAGACAGTGATATAGCTTTCATTAACTGATGCATAACACCTAATTTCCTATCCAAACTTCTAGCATGAGATTAGTAGTCAATAAGTCGAAATATAAAGAAACCTTTGCGAAACTGTGCTAGATATGAACTTGATCATTATATTTCATTTCAAGATAGTTGTTACTTGTTAACTAGTATTATATTTTCATCTATAGTTCTTAAAAGTTGACTTCTCAGTGTAACTTCTGAGTTCTGACCAATCCATTATCTCTTATGTGCTTTCACGTAAATTTGTCTAGATTGATTGGACTAATAAAAATTGTTTCTGTGTCATGATGCAGGAGGTGACATAGTGCTTCTGTATGCTTCCAAATATCATGACATTAAAACTGCTGTCAACCTCTCTGGGCGTTATGATCTGAAGGCAGGCATCGAAGAACGCCTTGGTAAAGATTATTTGGAAAGAATCACGAATGAGGGTTTTATTGATGTGAAGACGAAGTCAGGTAAATTGTTTACTCAAGCTTATAATATCACAAGCACAAAGTTCGAGCAAGACATAATCATGAATTATCTTGTTCAATGCGTGCAAAGTTACGTGAGTTTAGAACTATAGAATTCAGATAATGAAAATTTATAAGTTCTTTGTTTCAATCTATGTAGTACATACGCATTGAATTACTATGTTGTCTATTAAATGCTCATTTGAGGACATCTACTGTTGCAGGAAGTTTGGATTACCGTGTTACTAAGGAAAGTTTAATGGATCGCATGGGTACAAATATGCATGAAGCGTGCCTGCAGATTGACAAAGAATGCAGGTTAGGGGAAAAGCTGTTTGATCTCTTCTCCTTTTACTTTTGGCTCCATTTCTTTGTTGATAAACTTATCAAATTACATTGATGCATAAATATGCTAATACCAAATTACATCATATATGGCAGGGTCCTTACGGTTCACGGTTCTTCTGACAAAATTATCCCCGTTCAAAGTGCACACGAGTTTGCTAAGGTCATACCAAATCACAAGTTGCATATCATTAAACGAGCCAATCATGCATACAGTAGTCATCAAGATGTGTTATCCTCAGTTGTTATGAGCTTCATCAAGGAAACTATTGACCCTAATAAGGGTACTGTTAGCTAGGTCTGTCTTGCTTGGACATGAACTCCTCATTTTCCTATAATATTCTTGTTTTTCCAAGTGATATAAGTCACTATTAAGTAGATTAACCGATTAATTCAAACACCTTCGTCATGGTAAATAATCCGGATGAAGATATTAAAAAAGGGTAAATTAGATTTATCTCTCTCCAAGTTTGGTGAAATTACACTTGATGTCATATTTACCTTTTGATTAAACAATCAAAATGGTCTTTGATTTTGTGAGGCGTTCTTAATTTTGTCAATGAGAACATAATTATTTCAAATTGGTCTTCGACTCTTGTAACATGTTTCTCATATTCATCCTTCTGCGAATGCTTGTGGCTTAACGTCGTGTACTCAATGATGTGTCCATTAAATGTAATGGTGCAAATTCTTATCACATAATGAAGAGCACAAAATGAGTAAGCAACCAAATTGTTTGTGACTCTGTATGACGATCTCAAATTAGGCCATTAAGATTATGAAAATTCCAAAAAAAACTTCGATCTTGAATAGATTACTCAAGTTAATGACCTATTCTAGGCATAGTAAAATGTACTTTGCTCTTAAATTCGTAGCTGAATGCATATACTCTTGAGCGGTGGCAACCTTTGCTTTCCCAACTAACTAACTTCAATGCATACCCCTACAAATTAAATTTTCAATTATTATCATCGGAGCAAGAAACAAAAGTGTTACCGTATTAACAGTTTAGTATGGTGGGTTAGTAGAAGAACTAAACTTAGTTGCAGTTTTACATGTTTTTCTTGTTCCTTTCACGAAGAAGCAGTTTTTTTAAGTGCAAAAAAAACGTCGTTTAAAAATTAAAAACTACCTCTTTGTAAGAGGAACAACGAAAACAATACACGTAAAACTCTTCGCTACCAAAAGTCATGATAAAACAAGGATAAGGAGAGACTATACCTTAGAAATCAAATAAAAAAGTTGCAACGACCAAAATGGGGTGAGACGAACACTTCAAGGCAATCAATATGAGGAAATGTAACTACAAGGAGAGTTTGGAAGAGGGGAAATGTATGGTAGCTTCACCCTCATAATCCAACGATCATAAATCTATGACGATTTGATGCAGCAGTCAAGATCTTTCTCAAGACACGTTAGGATGTCTTTCAACCGTCCCATCATAATTTAATGCTCCACAAAAAGTGGTCACACACGCTAGACAAAACAAACGACAACATAATGGTCGTAGTTAACAAAGCGCAATTATCATGCAGAAAGTCCAACACTTGCGCTTAACATCAGAGCACCCCGGATATTGGGCACCTCAAAGTACCTATCTCGAGGAACGAGCCAACAACTTGGGGATGTTGTTCTAGACCAGACCAATGTCCAATTCTCATGACAGAGTCCATTTCCCCTCCTCAGGCTAAATCAGGCGTGAATCAACAACTGCAAATCACATGCAACAACGAAGATTCGTGAAGCATCAAATAATACACTTCAAACACATATGATCCCTTCATATGATCAAATGGTCGCCCGACCATTGGATCACCAAGGGAAGACGGACTTATTCGCTTTGAGGGTCTTTAAATCGAGCAACCACCGCAAAATAAGGTACACACTCTCATTTAGACAAATTATCTTAAGCACTTTCAGAATAATAGTCGTTCCAATACTACAAAATAAAAAAGTTGCAACTACAAGATCATGCCCCAAAAAAGTCATAATATATTAATATAAACATGTTCATAATAACAAAGTCATTCTAATTCTACAAATTAGTCTAAAACTACGTAACAAGAATGTAATGACTACATGATTGGTCGTCCAAATCATCGTCATAATGAGGATGTGAAGAAGGATGGGAGACACTACATCATCTGGCAGTTGTACAATTCTTCATAGCTGAAAAGATATGAAACAAAAAGTTCAATTATATTTATTGAATGAATATTAATAAAGCATGGATGAATGAATACTAGAATTTTAGTCCTTGTCCAACCAAAGACTAAGTTGTGAATCACCAAGTATTTTACACCAACTTACTTATCAAACCAAATACAATAGGTGTATCATTCTCTAAGACCAACTTGAGAATAAATTTCAATTTTCAAGAGCGATTTTGATGAATCACTGAGTATTTTTCACTAACCATAATAACAGCTTTTCACTCACCGTGCAAAGTTTGCTGCAACTTGACCAATTGAAGAAACTATAAAGAGTGCAAGGAAAAGTTCCATACAAAGCAAGATCAATAGTTCCATGTAATGATATATTTTTGTGTACGGCATCCAAATCAAAGAAAGACTTCTTCAACAACCAATTTTGCAGAAAAGATTTACAGGACAAAACTAATCAATGACATATTTTAAATTATGTTAGTCTATTGCACCGACACTTCTGATTGAATTATCTGTTAATCTTTCATTTCTTAGCATCTCTAAAATTAGGATGAAAAAGAACAACTTAACTAATGGCATAAAAAGATAGGAAATAGGACAGAAAGTCAGCAAGAGCTTATAATTAATCAATGAGGAGTGTGGCTAGGTTTAAAATACGAAGTTTAGTAACTCATACGCAATATGCTGAATCACTAATGATATTAAATTTGAGTTAAGTTAACCACCAGAAATTTTTAATTGCAAATGTATAAAAGCATGAATCTTACCAACAACTTTTTTTCTTTACAGATCCTCCTCGGATAGAGAGGGTGCAATTGCTCGGTCGATGTCTTTTTTCTCAACATCTGTTTAATCATCATGCACTCAATTTATCACAATTAAATATTAGGGATTGTAAGTTGGTTCTTTTAAGGAAATTGGTTGGGCTAATTAATCAAGGTTCCAAAGGCTCCAAAGATATTGGGGGTTCTTTCTAATTGTTCTTGTGTTTAAGGGGATCCATTGGTGGGACGTAGCATCGAAAGAGTTCGAAGGGTTGCACGGGTAAATTGAGGATTTGAAGACATCAAGAAGCACCAAATTCAAACGTTATTTCAAGTCTGGGGGAGTGCTTACATAGAAGTTGAAGAACTAGGATAATTTCAAGAAACTCTTGTAATCACATTTGTATTCAACATTGTTACTGTTAGTGGATGACATTGGTGGAGGTGTTTTTCACCAAGAAGAGTAGACGTAGCTTAAAGCGAGGACGAAAGGGTGAACTACTATAAAAGTATCGGTGTCGTTCTCTTTTCCTTATCTCTTTGATTTTTGTTAATTGTATATGTTAATTGATAAATTGATAGAGTAGAAATTAATAATTGAACTAAGTAGTTTCTCATAAAATTTGATCTAATTCCTTGAATTAGCTAGGTTTTTACTATTGTATTTGGATCGATTAGTTTCAATTCCTATCCAATTCATCAATTGCATATACATTGTATTTTTATGGATCCTAACTTAAATAATCATTGTGTCATAGTCTTGAATTTCTGTTTATTAGTAGTCCTCAAGAAGTTTATCTATCAAGTCGAACACCATCTATATTCACACATTAAGTAGGTTAGACGATGAATATAAGCAAGAAATGAATAAAGGAACAAGTAATAGTTAAACCTTGAAAAATCAAAAAGAAAAAAATGCATCTTTGCGCAAAATGTGCAAATTCAAAAGAAATATGTGTTAAAAACACTAATCGGCTTTCCTACCATGTGTGTGACAATAATATAGATACTCAAGGGTCTTAATGTGACTGTCTCGAATGAAAGAGGATGACCAAAATAAGGGTAAGAGAATAAGATACAGCGGGATGATTTAAGTTAGTATGCTAGAAGGGAGACTTTTGTCCGTAAAGCGCGATTTGTGTTGTGACAATACCCTTTTGATGTGGATCCTAGTACCTAGAGAATTGACCTTTGATCAATTCAACTTTGGAACCACATATGAGTATTTGTGATCTTATTCTTCCTTGAGTCCTTTTATGTTAAGTTGTTGCATTTAATTTTTCCATTTGCAAGCTAAATTGCTTGAGGACAATCAATGGTTCAAGTGTGGGGGAGTTTGATAACAAGCAAAATGCACTATCTAAGTAGCTTAATTTTTATTTGTTTTGGGGTCATTTGTCGTGTTTTGCATGGTATCTGCTTGTATTTTGATGTGTTTCAGGAACCTAGGGTGTAAAAAGCAAAAATGAAGAAAAAGGTGGAAATGAAGTTATGACGGGCATGACCAGCCCAACAATGACGTCGCCAACCCAACAACCTTTGACAATTTTCTGCTCAAGAATTAGACTATAAAAACACATAACGACACTCAATTGTGGACACTTTTAGCTACCGTCAAATTTTATGATTTCAGAACCCTAGTTCCATATTTATTCTCCATCGCTACTTTGAGAGTATTATTTTAATATGTGTGAGTAGTTTGATTGAGTCCGAAACGAGATGACCATCATACCGAAAAATAAAACTCATATAAATTGCACGTCTGTTTAATTATAATGAGAATGAAATTGTTGTTCTGAAAATTCAGTTTTTAATTTAAAGACTTGCTGCGAAACCAGGAACATAGAAATATTGTTTATGTGTCGAAAGAGCGAAAACGATATTAGACTTAGGGTGTTTTTGAATTGAGGGTTTAGGAGGGGAAGGAAGGGGAGGACTCACTTTTATTTTTTTAAGTTACAAACAATGTAAAATGTCTTTTTAAAATAAATTAAGTGTTTTTGAAGTATTATATTGTCATACCCCAATTTTTGACCTAAGACCCTACATTCATACGCCGTTTTGGCCTTGATCAGTCTCTGACTTTTCAGTGAAAAATTTGGCAGAGGGATATTTTAATACACCTCATTTTTTGTTCCGAGTCGGGTCCTCTTCTCTCTTTAATTTTATATCTTTTTTTATTATTTTTAGTTAAAATTTCCATATTTTATTCTTTTTTAAATCGTTTAATTTTTATTTTTTTATTTTGTTTAGTCTTTATCTATTTAGTTAATTATTTAATTTTTGTTTAGATAAGTCCAAGAAGTCCAAAGTCTGCATAATCTTTTTTTATTTTACATTCTTCATTATTATTATTTGTTAAAATCCAAAAAAGTGATCCTCATCCAAAAACAACACAGTACACGTTTTCTTTCTTTCTCCATCCCAATCCAATTCCCAGCCTTATCAATCCAGCAATAACAGTGCTTATTCTCCTCCCCAAGCCACAAATTTTCAGCAGACTTTCAACAAACCCTAGTGCTGATCCCCTTTCTATAAAAGCAACCTGCAACAACACAATTGACACACACAATTTGACCTAATAACACAATTTTTCACTCACAACAATTCCGAAAAACCTAGCCACCGCAATATTTTTTTTTTTTTCTTTTCAAAAACCATTCCAATCGCCGTTTCATTATTTTTACTACCCATTCAAATTCAATTACAGTATTTCGTTTTTGCTTTCACGCTATTGTTGCAATTCCATTATCTTCATATTGATGCATGGCTAACTACTTGTTATTTCAATTTGCCTTACTTGTGCCATGAACCTTTGTGAATGCTGCAATCCCATTTATTAAAATATAATACTGTCATGCCTTTAAATTTCCATTTAGCTGTGATTCTCCTATTTAATTTCGATTACTATCAACATTTCATCACTAGCACTATTATTGTTCGGTTTCAATTCATGCTACCGTGTTAATTCAATACCCTATTTAATTATTTTCTTTAAAGTTTCATATTGGTTTCTTTGAGTTTCATCTTTGTTATTGGCTGCACCTGCTATTCCATACCTTTTTCTACTATTGCTGCATAATTAAATTCCAAATTTGTTGCTGCCGTGTTCATTATTGCTGCTGTTTTTATCATCGTTGTTGCTTCATAACAGTGCTGTTGTAATCCAATTCCAATCATCAATTTTCTATCGCCATGGCTGTTATGTTTCAATATTATATTGGTATAACTTTCAATTGTAGCAGTGGACTTACTCAAATAAAGTTTTCCAGAAAATTGCAGGTGTTTGTCGTGCTGTTCTATTCCATTCCAATTGCAAGAAGGTCGTGGCTGCTCTTCAAATTAAAAGAGATTCTGTTGTAAAGAGAACTGCTGACCTCTTACATTTCTTTTCTAAGTTTCTTTTTTCATGCATTTTAATTTCTCTTGCATTTTTTTTATTTCCTCTGCCCTTTATTGATTTTATGTGTATTAGATTAGGTTGCATATTTATCATTGATTCATTTGTGTATATTTACTTTATGTCATTTATCTCTATTGCACATATTAGAATGTATATTTAGGCTTAATGTAAACCATGCATATTTATTTTTCAAGAGACCTTAGAATGTAAATAGGCTTTTGTGTAATAGTCGTAGGTGCATGTGTGTGTGCGGGTGTGTATGCCTCTTATCTGCTTTGTAGTTTAGGTTAAAGGTCTCTGTGGTGGTCCAACACCACCATAGAGTACCTACGTTTTATTTTTATGCTCCGTTAGTTTATATACTAGTTCATTTATTCAAAAATCACAAAAACATGCAAATAACCAAAAAATCACAAAAACATTTTTCATAATAAACCTTGATCCAAATCAAGTGACCGCATTTTTATTTTCTTTTCTTAATCAAACATCAATCAATTTAATTCTACTTCGAGTTAATTTTCACTTAAATAAAAAACACAAACAAATTTATTTTGCCATTTGGCTTTTTCCTTTTAAAACCTTTTTCAAAACTAATAAAAAACACTCAACAAATCAAACGTCGATTTCTACCCCGAACTACGAGGTTTTGATCCTTCACGGGTACGTAGGCAGAGGACCATGTCCTTTCAAACAATAAAAAATGTAGATAAATTAGGTCTCACTTTCTTTTTCTTTTAATCATCACATTAACTTCTTTTCAAAAATAAGCAAGCAAGTTATAGCACATTAATTAAATAAAATCAAGAGGTTCCCGTAGAGTACTACGGACATAAAGGGTGCTAACACCTTCCCTTTATGTAACTAACCCCCGAACCCTAAATCTTTTCAATATGGGGTGTTTTGAACTTTTTTCCCCTTTTCCTTAAAAATTAAATGTTCAGTCGTGAAAGAAATTAGTGAGTCAAAAGCTAATCAAATAGCCTTGATCTCCGAAAAATGACGCGACATATATGATCATTTATCATGTTATTAATTCATTTTTATCATTTTATAATGCCAGTGAATTAAAAAAGAAAAGTAAACCCTCCCCTCCTTTCCCCTCCTTAACCCTCTTTGCAAACACACCCTTAGAAAACTCAAGTTACTAAATAAAAAAAGTGGTGAAAGCACTTATTTTAATTAATCAAGAACTTATTGAAATTTAAAAAGCAATTTTCACCGTGTAATTAAACACTACAAAAGTAGGAAATTACGCGCTAGAATCTGATAACGGTTTGCAAAAGCAAGACGATGTCTCGAATTTAATAATTTTCTACAAAGAAATTTTGTTCTCATCATAATTAAATAGTGAAATTTATGTGAGTGACTTAGGTTGATAGAAACTGTCGTTTTGGCCTCTCGTTGTTATTATCAAATTAAAATCGTTATTTTATATTTACGCGCGAAACCAAATTAATTATAGAGGTACTTGTGATTGGTCTATGTGAGAAACCGATATAGCCGTGCACTTGCGGCGTATCAAGTTTTTGGCACCGTTGCCAGGGACAACCTTAAAGTTGCTTAAAAAAAATTACATTACTCTTTCAAAATAAAAAAATTACGAGGGGTGTATTGAATTGAGAATTCAAGAGGATTTTAAAAGACTTTTTATAATAAAAAAGTCTAGTGATATTCAATCACGAATTTTAAAAATATAAACAAATCTTGAGGTATTCAATCAAGACAATCATGACTTTTTTTTAAGGCAGCGAAATATGTTGGTATTCAACTGAGATTTCTCATGTGATGAAGGTCAAAATAAAAAGGTGGATTTAGGGAAAGGAATGGTAAAGAAGGTGTCACACTCACTTCCAATCCAAGCAGGAATACTAAGCCATAAAGAATATCCACAAAGATAAGGAAGTCATTAATAAGATTCGATAAACTTGGTTCAATCCAGAACCAAAAAGGAGACAAAGCTCTCACAACACACAAATTGTATTTATTTATTTTTTTTATCACAATTCTACATATATGATTTATGCTCTTCATCATCATGACTTATAAAATGTCTTTTGGTATTCAAAAGTCTATAGATTTTGATGGATTCTTGGGTGAGGTGGATTTTATGAGTCTTTTTAGTTAAAAATACAAAGGGTCTTATTAATGAGTGTCCCGGGACACTCTTTAAGCATTCCATAAAAAGAAGAGCAAATAGTCGCTTTAGTCCTTGATTCTGCAGCTCACTGTCACATAGGTCCCTGACTCAGGATTAAATACAAATAAGTCTCTGACTCTGCATTTCCGTTATCACTTTAGTCCATGACGTTAAGTTATTCTGTTAAGTGATGATGTGACACAGTGATATGACATATGAGGTGTCACAGAGACTAAAGTGAAAGTAAAAAATGGTCACTTTGGTCCCTGAACCCAAAATCAATATCCCTAAATTGAATCTCAAATCATTAAATCCCTAAATTTCAAACCCCTGAATGTCATATAATTCTCTCTTTTGTTCAAAACCAAGCATCCATTAAACACCAACTTCATTTTAAGTCCTCTTGTCAAAAAAAGAACTTCATTTTAAGTCCTAGACTGTGTGTATACCAAAATCAATTATCCTTAATTTTTTATAGACATGATCAAACTAGAGTATATATACATGATCAAACCATAATTTTATACAGTTGATCAAACCAGCATTATATATCAAACCAGAATTTATATATCAAATATGTTATAGTTTTTTTTCTTATAAATGTGATCGGATGGAGTACTTTTTAAAGGTTTTAAAGAGTGCTTGGAAGACACTCGTTAACATTTCTCAAATATAAATACTACTCACATCCAACAATCTCACGCAAACCCTTGAAATTTTATCATTCTCATTCAAACTCTTGTCTGCGGGCATATTCCATGTCAGGTTTTTCTTTTCTCTATCAAATTCTTCAACTTGCATGTTTTTTGTCCGATTATATTATTATTTATTTATTTTTCCGATTAGTTTTTTGTAAGGATACTGGTTTTGTTGCGATTACTATTATAATTGATTCTATTATTATTTATGTGTTTTTTTCTTTTGGGCATGCTTGCTTCTTTTTTTTCGATTGTCCATGTTGTTGTTTGCAATATTTTATTTTAACTTTGTTAACGGAGTTTCTTGTATATATAATATTGGAACATGTGTGAAAATTGTGTAATTTTTTATTTTTTTTGACAAATGGAAATTGAGTAATTGACTAAACATAAATTTCCATAATGGGTAGAACTATTGTAATGTGAATTGAAAAAAAAAGTGGAAGTTTTACATTGGATGGATCTCACACATTAGTAGTGTTCTATGAAACCCAGATACGGATACAGATACAAGTGCGGGTACGATACGATACGGGTACGCACGCGGATACACGAATTTTTTTAAATTTAGGATACGATACAGCCGAGATACGTTAACAAATTTTTTATACTAAAACTTATTTGTATGTGAAATACTTGAAGAAAATAAACATCGATTACTTTTTATTATTATCTTATTATAAAAGTCACAAATTTTAAAAAATAATACATGTGATGAAAATAAAATAAAAAATGTAAGTTTTTCTTATAGAGCATATTATACATTTTCATATCTTTGGATATCGAGAGAAGAATAATTAAAAGAACTCAACACAAATTTTATTTAATGTTGATTAACTGAATCATCTCTCTCTCTTTCGTTACCTTCATCCACAAGAAGTATAACTTTAAGTGGTTCCCCGTGAAACAATTCGACTAATGCATATCTAAAATTGAATCATATACATCTCTCCTGAATTTTTACAACCTTGTCTCACTTTTCTACGCTTCATCTTTTCCTAGGATACATATATGTGAAGTATCTTATAAGTATCATTGTGTATCTATGGAGTATCATATAAGTATCCGATAATATATTTTTTTTAAATTAAATAATTAATTTTGATACTTCATGGGTACGTATATGTGGAGTATCGGTATCTGAAACATATCCGATGCGGGTACGTCTCCGTTTTGGAGTATCTGTGCTTCATAGGTAGTGTTTATATAGTGGGTGTGTTCCTCCAAGGGGGTGCATAATTAAGTGAACAAAGTAAGCACTAAATAAAAAATATATATTTATATATTTTATTATTTAGAAATGATAAATTAAAACATTCATTTAAGGGTTAATAGGTCTTTACCCCCTGTATTATATGTCATTTCTGGTTTTCCCCCTATAAAATTTTTATTTTGATTCAACCCCCTGTAAAATATTTTTGTTTTGATTTACCTCTCTAATAGGCCAAACAAAAACCAGTTTTAATTTTTTTTCAAGAAATTTTCGTTTTTGTTTGGCCTATTAAAGAGGTAAATCAAAACAAAAACATTTTACAGGGTGTAAATCAAAATAAAAATTTTACAGGGGGGAAAACCGGAAATGACCTATATTACAGGGGGTAAAGACCTATTAACCCTTCATTTAATCATTATTAGTCCTCGTGAGCTTAGCTCAGTCGGTTGGGACAATGCATAAAATAAGCAAGGTCCGGGGTTCAAACCCAGCCACTAAAAAAAATTATTATTAGAAAGTGTTTTTTTTGTCCCCCAAGTTTTACTAAAATATTTTTGAACGCAATCTAAAATATTTTGGAACAGAATCTGAAATATTTTGGTATGCAATCTAATATATTTTAGTGCTTGATCTAAAATATATTTTGGTATTAGATCTTATATCTGAATTACTTAATGTCAAAGAATGTATTACCATCCTTAAAAAAAAAAAAAAAAAAAGTTACTTGTTCCCAAAATTTCTCACTTATTAGTTGTAAATTTTCTCTATAAATAGAGAGCTCACACAATGTATTTTACATCGAAAAATACACAGTTGATACTTCTTGTGTTTCTTCCTCTCTTCTTCCTCCTTCAACTTGTGTTGACGAGTCATTCTTCCTTTCTTCTACTCATTTTGTCACTTCAGTTTCTAGTGGTCTTCGTACCATAGTGAGTGGTTTAATTAAACGATTACTTACCTTGCACTACGTAATTAAATAGGTGAACTGGACTGTTTTATCCTGGAGGCGGCGCGATTGTTGGTCTACCTTACACAAACTTGAACTCAATCCAGTAATATACTCGGTGTTAATTTTGATTTTGATAAAAGGTATATTTCTTTCTTGGTACAAAAATAAGGGCAGACGACGATAAAAGGTATATTTCTAAACTCGAAAAATAACATATAGTTTTTCTTTGGTCCGTTGAAAATTTTTACAATAAAATATCATTTTTTTTTATTGATTTTATTTGTTTATATATATGTTGATTTATTATTTTCCCTAAAAAAATGTTGATTCATTATTTATCTTTCCTTGATATATGTCGTTGTTGTTCTTATTATTATTAATTATATTATGATTATTATTATATAATAATAAGTGAGTGTTAAGTTTATTATTAGATTTATTTTTTTCTTCTTATTCCTATTGAATTTTTTTTTTTTTGGCATATAGTTATTATACTTTTTGCAATTAGGAAATTGTTCTAATGAAATAACCGGTTTCTTTATATATATATAATGAGGGATTCACAACAAGAAAATAACATAGAAAGGGTAAGGATAAATATGTCTATGTTGTTTGGACCATAGATGAAACTAATGAGTTGTTGTAACTTTTGGTGGATGCTATAAATAGAGGGTTACTGATGTCAATGGGTCACTTGGTAAACAAAATGTAGAGCAAATTTATCGTTCAATGTTGTAAGTTTGTTTTTATCCGCTAAAATTCACGTCCTTTGAAATATTAAAATCTCATAAAATTCTTTAAAATCTTTAAAAGTGTGATAAATCCATTAAAATTTTGAGTTTATAAAATATTTTTCATAAAAAATCTTTTAAAATCTTATAGAATCAATACAATCTCTCAAAGGAATATTCCGTTGTTTAGGTCAAATACACACTCTCACACTCTGAGGAACACTATCTCAAAGTCAATGGATTCTACAATTATGACAGGTATATTTACATTCTTGTGTGATGTTACATGTGATAGTAACTATGTTTACATAATCTCTCATTTGTTTTTGTAGTTGGTCATCCTCATCAGAGACTGATAATACCCAACAAGCGCGGTGAAAAACTCGTTGGCATTACATGAATGTGGAGCAACCAACGACATTGTTATCTTATGTCATGGCTTTCGTTGCACTAAAGTTTGTTCCTTTTTCTTTTTTATTTTGACTTAAGTGTTATTCTGAAGTTTATTCCTTTGCGAGATTATTTTCATTGATTAATTTTGTATTTTAGGATACCAATCTCATGTTGAACCATGTTGCTGCATTGGAAAAGACACAAATTAGTTCTTTCCGTTTTGACTTTTCTGGAAATGGGTATGTTTAGTTATGACGATGCATATGTTAGCGGCCAACACTTAGTGAGATTTAGTCCCACATCTGATAGATAGGATTCTTGAGTGCTTTCATCATACATGCCTACAAAACGTTGTTGGTTAGTGTTCTCGATATTCTGATTTTCATTTGCAGATGATACCTCAGACACTTCATGTGGAAGCTTTTTGTTGCTGCTAAATCCTATGACAACCCCAAACAACATAACTTCTTGACCAGTCTCATTAGTTGTTGATTCCAAGCATGAGTCAGACGAGGAGTTAGGGGAAGCGCAGGATTGTGTAACTTCTGATTGTGTATCATTTGAACCATGAACCACAAGATTCGTATCTGGTTGACCCTTTATTTATTGCAAATTTGCATCGGCATCTCTAGTCTTTTTGATTGTGTATTCTAGAATTCTTTTTGAGGTGACACAAACGGTCAGCTCGGGTTCTTCTCTAGTTATGCGTTTTGAACACCGAGGAGAAACTTCAATAGCAAGAGAGAGCCTGGAGTTTTCTCTTTATTCTAGAGCTCTTTATTGAAGTTTTCTCCTCGGCGTTCAAAACGCATAGCTAGAGAAGAACCCGAGCTGACCGTTTGTGTCACCTCAAAAAGAATTCTAGAATACACAATCAAAAAGACTAGAGATGCTGATGCAAATTTGCACAAACAAAGGGTCAACCAGATATGAATCTTGTGGTTCATGGTTCAAAAGATACACAGTCAGAAGTTACACAATCCTTCGCTTCCCCTCACTCCTCGTCTGACTCATGCTTGGAATCAACAACTAATGAGACTGGTCAAGAAGTTATGTTGTCTTGGGTCGCCATAGGATTTAGCAGCAACATAAAGCTTCCACATGGAGTGTCTAAGGTATCATCTTCAAATGAAAAATAGAATATCGAGGCCTAACTCATCCTTACAAAACCGGCTTGTACAGTGAAGAGTGCCTCCTCTTTATAAATTCTTCTTAAGAATCCTATCTATCAGATGTGGGACTAAATCACAAGTTGCTAATCATGCATACAGTAATCATCAAGACATGTTATCCTCAGTTTTTATGGGCTTCATTGAGGAAAACATTGACCACAATATGGGTAGTGTTAGCTAGGTCTGTTCTTGCTTGGACATGAACTCCTCATTTTCCTAAAATATTTTTTTTCCAAGTGATATAGGTTGCGATTATTTGCCTTGTTTTATTATTATTATTATTTTTAAAACTCGATATCCGATCAAGAATCGACTAATTTGAGGGGACTAATCCCACCGCCCACTTGTGGGGGCCCATTTAAAGCCAGAGCAAGCTCTGTATGGACTTAGCCCACCGAAATTGGCACCAGAGGGAATCGAACCTGAGACCTCTGGAGGAGCAAACTCCAAGATACCAAACCAACCACTAGGCCAACCCCAAATGAGTTTTTTGCCTTGTTTTATACCAACCTTCGTTTGACATTAGTTATTACGGATGATTAAGTAAATTAACCAATTAATTCAAACACCTTCATCATGGTAAATAATCCCGATGAAGATATTAAAAAAGGGTAAATTAGATTGATCTCTTCCAAGTTTAATGAAATTACACTTGATGTCATACTTACCTTTTGATTTAACAATCAAAATGGTCTTTGACTTTGTAAGGCGTTCTCAATTGAGTCGAGGTGGTGGAGATCGGCGCCACGGAGGTACTACGGTGGAGATACTACGGTGGAGATCAATGACGGTGAGAGAATGTGTTTTTAGATCGCGAGATGGTGCACTGCGTTCTGAGAATGTGTTATTATTTTTTTTTAACAAAACAGATTTTGACATAAAACTATTTAAATATAAAAAATCCAAATAAAACTAATTTCAGTCAAATGGTAGCTAATTATTCTGATATTTGATACTATTAGATTCCGTAGCACAGGTATCATAGCAAATCTTATATTTTCTTGTAGTGAGAAAATTTTAATGGTCCAGAATAGGGAGATTAATTTTTTTAATAAAGTTTTACAACATTTCTCCCAACACCTTGATTCTCTGAGGAAGTAGTTGTTAGGAGCCAACACTCGAGGGGATTTAGTTCCACATCAGATAGATAGGATTCTTGAGAATATTTATAAAGAGAAGACACTCCTCACCATACAAGCCGGTTGTGTAGGGATGAGTTAGGTCTCGATATTCGTGACAATAGTTGGAACAATGCTCATAGTTTGAACATAAGAGCAATGTGCCATAAGACTCTGAAGTCCAAATGGCAGAAAATGATCATGTAGTATTAGTAATAATTGTACCAAGCATTTGAAAGACACAACAATCAATATAATTATTTCTTCTACAATTCCTAAATTGCTTGTAACAGAAGAACACTTCAAGATAAACTATAATTGGATTAACATGATAAATTTCAAATTTGTAATTACACAATAAATGTCACACTTGGTAATGAAAACATGCCCCAAAAAAGTGGTCCAATTAGTATGCTCAGTCCCAAATTTCCAATTGCAGTATTATGATTGGCAAGCATCATGTAGCTTGGATCATTTAAGCAAGAAGAGCACATCAAATTTAAGAAACAATATGCAGATAAAACATGCACAGATAACTAACCAACAAGTTACATTAAAATAAAGATATAGGAATGTAATTTAAAGATGATTGTAGAAACATCATTTGAATACTATTCACTAGTAATTTAAATACACAGGGGGCAGTGTTATATAGCTGCTAAGGCATCACTCTACATCAAACTATCCTACATGTAATTAATTTAGTGTGTAATCAAATTTGAAAAAGTAAAAAAATAATTTATATTTGTATTATATCAATATTATCTTGTTATTTTTCTAATTGGTAAATAATGTCTATATTAAATATTATTTTCAACACGCACGCGCGCACACACATATATTAAAAAGGTCACGCACTAACGAAGTTGATTATAGCAAAAGAGGATATATTCTCACAATGTGACAAACCAAAGTTTGATTTCTAGCGGACAAAATATTCATTTATTTAGTGTCTGACACACATCATATAGAATTACTTTCGATTGAAGGAACTTATGGAATTCTTTTCATAATTTTGTCTTATTCTATCTAAATGCATATAAAAGGCTCTGTCTAAATTTCGCTTTAGGCCTTAAAATACAGTAGGCCGGCCCTGCATGGTACCCTGGCCATTTCACGCGGTTCTGAACTGCAGCTCGAGATCCATGATTATTGTACTCAGCATAGTACAATGTGTCCAAATAAACTGCAGTATTGTTCCACTCTAGCCAGCCTTCCGGGCTCAACACGTCACTGATTTAGGACTGCATGAATGCTACTCGTGAGTAAGGCTTCGAGTCTTCGACGGTCTTCCGAGGAATGTTTGGGTAGATTTACGAAAGGAAGAAATTCAGGATCAGCACAGACGTTGCAGAACTGAAACGCGAAACCAAATGGTAGATTAGGTTTCTCTGGTCCTCCTTGAGCAGTGATGGTGTTCTGTTGGCCTGTTGGTCCTTTCCTTACCAATATGTCAGTCTTGAAAGACGACAACTGCCTAACCAAATATGAAGTCAACCGAGCCTCTGATTTTGCAATTCTTATAGAATGGTGTTTGATGTTCGCACACAAACTGTCTTGAAAACCAGAGATTTCACATCGGTAAAAGACAGAGGTGTCTGAGTCTGACAATAGTGCCACTGCTTGATGATTTTCAGGCCATGCGGTGTTCCTGAAGGAAATGTCCTGAGCACTGAAACCTAGACCCTCAACACCTTCACATAAAAAAGTAAACTTTTAAAACATATGTAAACCATAAAATGCAACCTCAAATTAAAAACAAATGTAAGAAGAGAGAATCAGGAATGGTTGTAATCCTTACCAAAGGTATAAGTATAGGATGTGTCTAACTTATCTCTCCCCCAGCTTAAGTCACCGGTGATGACAGTGGCACCCATACCATCTCCGATCATCATGAGATTGGACTTGCTATTGTTGATCATAACATGCTCATTGTAAACACCTTTCTTGATGTGTATTACATAGCGCTTCTTGCTTCCATTAGGTGCTGCCATCACAGCATCCATAATCTTCATATAGTTTCCACTCCCATCAGATGCTACCACGGCATCTGCAGGCACCGCACTCGCCTGTAGAAGCTTCCTATCACCTGGTTTAACCCAAGACGGAAATTTTCCTTTCTGTGTGATGGTATCTAATATATCGGAAGAGGAAGTTCTAAAGAAGAAGCAGAAGAGGAAGAAAATTCTGGAAGGACTCATTGGAACAATGTTTGAAGGTCTTTGTTACAAAGGTTAAAAAACTTTTAAGAATATAACTATTGTTTGAATACACATACTATCAACACAAAGGCAATATAAATGTTGTAAATATTTTTTCTAACAAGGGGAAATACAAACCCCACACATTACTTCCAAGTTTAGTTTCAGTAAGCATACTCTAGAGTGTAACAATAAAAGAAATGGCATTTGACTATGATGATACAGTGTAATTAAAATTTACATCCCAAATTAAATAGACATGCTTTAAATATTTTTGTTTTTTATAAGAAAGGGAAATACTAATCCCACACATTACATGCAAGTGTAATTTTGGATAATAGAAAATGTGACTTTGAATTAATCAAAGGCTGGCACCAATATATTATGCTCCATTCAATACAAGTGTATAGAGGTTTCTTAGAAACTGTTGCTACTAGCCACATCCAAACTGCATCCTATATGGTTCAGCTAGAGCAGGTGTTAGACACAATGTAAATATTTTTCTCTATGATACAAGTAACCCTATATTTGACTATGATACAATGTAATTACAATTTACAACCCAAATTCAATAGACATGCTTCAAATATTTCTTCCTAACAAAGGGAAATACAAATCCCACACATTACATGTAAGTGTAAATGTAGTAAGCATAAAAAAGAAGGTAATTTTGAATCCATCAAAAGCTGACACAAATATATTATAACCAATTTCTACTACCAACATCCAAACTTCATCCTATATGGTTCAGCTAGAGCAAGTGTTAGATAGCCGAGATTTACAGGTTGAAGGAAAGGCAGTTCGTCAATACCTGGTTCGTCAATATCTGCAGATAAAAAGAGACAATTCCAGTGAAATCAAACTCGCTTTGCAAAGTTGAATTTTTTGGATTTGTAGTCCGCACACTTGAAGATGTGAAGTTAATTAGATATATGTGATATTTCGTGCAAAAAAGAATTATATTGATAAAATACGTACATATAAAGTTTGATATGTTCACCGGAAGTGAATGGTAAATGTATACATTGTTAAGAGATAGACATATTCACTTGAAGTGAATTCGTGAACTTTTTCTTGCATGACTAAGTTTAGTGTAAATGTATACATTGTTAAGAGACAGACATATTCACTTGAAGTGAATTCCTGAACTTTTTCTTGCATGACTAAGTTTAGTAGCACATGAAAGACTCATTTTAAATGAAAGATGTGTTGTAATATATTTGTATGACTCACATGATAGTAATGAGTATATGAAATTCTTTGAAGGAGTTCATTTTCATGAGATATTGAAGAAATAATATCATATGTCAATTTTAAAGATTTAGAAATGAATTTGTCATAATCAATTTTATGATGATGATATAAATATTATTAGAACTCTTGAAGAGATTCTAAAATATGTTGATGATTATAGAGAAGTTTGAAATGAATATGTTGGATGCAAAATATTTGCTTGATTATTATTTAAATTAGATTTTGTGCATAAAAATTTATATAGTTAGTGTATTGGACAAATCTAGTTGATTATGTACGAGAATGATTACGATGTCACTTGATGTGAGTAAATATCATGTCCTCGAGAAATGATGAACAATTGAGTTGGTCCTGAAGTACCATATCTTAACTTAGATGAAGACACTAATGTATTTTGCTAACTATATATATATCGTGATATTTTATTTTTGTGAATATATATTAGTAAACATAGATATTGGAGCAAAGTCAAACTTACAATTTGTATCTTAGAGAAACAACAATATCATCCGATCATTTAGAAATGTTTAACACTATATCAGGAAAGTGGAGGATGCTCTTTTATTAAGGATTATGATCAGTTTACACATACAAGAAAGTTGGAGTTTTCTTATTCTAGAAGAGTGCTCTTTCTACAACTCAATATGAAGACAATATCTCAAGAACCACTAGTTTGGAAAGAGCATGAAGATGTACCATATCTTTCTACATAGTCACCGTCAAGTAAAGATTTTGGATAACTAGCATAAAAGATTATTAGACCTTCCTCGTCACATATATAATTGTCTTTACGAGGGGGAGATACAAATGTGTTATGCATTCTTTTTCCCTTAACCATAGTTTTATCCCATTATGTTTTCCTGATAAGGTTTTTAACGAGGCAGATTATAACACAAAGGATGATGTACTATTTTTCCTTCACTAGAATTTTTTTCCCACCGAGTTTTTCTCTAGCAAGGTTTTAATTAGGCATATCCTTGATGGACATCCAAGGGGGAGTGTTATGAATAATAATGTTGGTGGATGTCCATTCTTGATCTTCCACATACTTTTTTTTTACAAAAACAAAACGATATTCATTCAAAGAGTGCATCATTCAACACCGGTAAAAACGTAAAGGATGAATCTGCGAACAAACTCACGACATCCAAGTTAATAACATATAACGACATAATGCCTATACAAATATATGATAAAATTAAAGTGACCGGAATACCCATGCTTTCGGATCTGCAACGTTGACGCTCAAATCTTTTGATTGAATAATCGATCTTCAATATGAGTCAAATGAACACCGCAACAAGACGGAAAATCAACAACGCTGCACAAGACGAAGAACAACACACCACCACACTCAGATGACGAAATCATGAAGAAAAAACCTAGATCTATGTGAAAATAGTTATTTAGATTGAAATAGATAGAAAAAATGAGGAGGGATGATTTCAGGTCAAAAATTGACCCAAATCCATCCTCATTGAAAAAACTCGAAGAGAAAACCTAGAGAGAAAAAACTAGAGCCGTCTTGTTGGAGAGTTATATTGAATTTTGTATCTTCGTAATGTGCTTATTCATTTACCTAATTGTGTCCTATAAATAGAACCTATAATGCAATGTAAAGACACACTTGTGAAATAATACAATACACTATCTTATTCTCTTTTCATCTCTTTCACTCTATTCTTATATAATAGTCAATATATTGTGAAGTATTACATAACAATTGACAATATGTTTTAGTTTAAGTGTGGCTTGATGTATCAAAATGTTTAATTAATTATAAATATTCGTACAATAATGAAAATGATATGAATGTCTAAAAATATTATAAATAAATTACAAATATAAAATACAAAATAGCTATTTTCCAAATAAATAAGTGAAGTTTAAGCAAAAACTAATTAAAATTGCCAAACAACTTTCATTTTCAAAGCTTTTTGTTATAGCTTCAATATTAAAATAGCTTTCAGTGCATTGATTGATTACGTGACTCAATATTTTAAAATCCGGACGGGTAGTCGACCTGGTCAAGGTACTGGGTCATTGGATCAGTGGTCAGACCAATGAATTATTGGTCGAACCGCAAGACTATTGACCCGGTCTTTATAAAAAAAGTCATAACATAAATTTCATAATATAAAAATTAATAAAACTTCTTCTATAAAAAAATTAATAAAAATTCACACATTTAAATAATTACCAAATATATATATCAAAATCATATTCACATTAACAGAAAAAAAACTAAATGGAAAATATATTTTATAATTATCAAATAAATATGTGAGATATTATTTTTTTAGGAAAATGAGATTTTTTTTTTTAAGATTCATGATAGATATTTATACCATATATTAGAAAACATATATATATATATATATATATATATATATATATATATACAGTCGTGAGAAATAAACGTTTAAGTTAAATATATATAGTTCAGATGGAAATTTAACAAGCAAGTTCACATAGCCAGTTAAATATATATATATATCCGTGCTGCATGTACCGGTTCAACTCCCTCTAGCCACAGTTTGATAGTTTTTTAGAAAATAATCCGGACCGGTTCGCGGGTGGGTCATAACGGTTTACCGGTTCGCCCACGCGTCCCGCACGGGTCACACCGGATTTCCTGGATTGCTTGCATATCCGGTCTGATTAGCTGACCAATCCGCCCACCCCTCCGGTTCGACCGGCCGGGTCGGTCCGGGTTTTAAAACACTCACTCATCACACATTCCACAATCAAAATGATTATTCACCCCTTCCTAAATTTTTTTTTTTTTTTGACACAGCCCTTCCTAAAATATTGAAACAATTAAATTTTGCTTCCACTCCATTTGTATTCCGCTCCACTCGTAAATCCGCCGCTGTCACTAATCATTACATAAACTCTTATGTGCAGTGATGTCCCTAGCTTCACAAAATCCATGTTAGTTTCTTATATTCAATATTAATTCTTCAACAAAATAAAAATTCATGAATGATTTATTATCTCTCATTTGTTTTTTCAGCTTTTGAGCATTATCAGAGAGTGATAATACCCAACAAAAGTGGTGAAAAACTTGTTGGCATATTACATGAATCTTCTGGAACAACAACCAACGACATTGTTATTTTGTGTCATGGTTTTCGTTGCTCTAAAGTTTGTTCCTTTCTTTTTCTTTCTTACTTACATTTATGAATAATTTCTTTTATTAATTTGTATTTTTTTTTTTCTATTATAGGATATCAATCTCATATTGAACCTTGCTGCTGCATTGGAAAAGGAACAGATTAGTTCTTTCCGTTTTGACTTTTCTGGAAATGGGTATGTTTCTTATGATTCAGTGCCCGTTTAGATTGAATTATTTTTGAGCTTATGTAAAACAGCTTATCAAATAAATTAACTTCTATGTATTATTTTTTAGCTGTTATGTCAATGCAAGATACAATTATTGTTAGTCAGAACTTATCAATAAACATAAAAAAGCTTATTTATTTACATAAGCTCAAAAATAAGTCAATCCAAACGGACGCTCAGTAAACACAACCATATTAACCGAATATTCATTGTCACTATAATTTGGTATATAGTCAATCGCGTTCTAAATGTTTGCAAAATTGTCTTTGAAATTGAATTATACTGCAAAATGATAGGCTAAAACCAAGCCATCAACACTTGCATTCCAATTGAAGGCACGTCGGTGTGACATCGGCCCTCAGTGAACACAACCATATTAACTCAATATTCATTTTGACTATATTTTGATATATAGTCAATCGCATTCTAAATGTTTGTGAAATTGTCTCTAAAATTGATTTATACGCAAAATGATAAGCTAAGACCAAGCCATCTCTGTCCTGGTTGTTCTTTTGGAAGGATATATATTTTTAGGATTGATGTGATTTCATGTGGTTTATGTCCTACATAGCATCAACATTTGCATTCCATTTGAAGGTGTGTCAGTGTCTGACATCGAACATTTGGTTACATTCAATTATTCCATCTTTTTTCTTCAAATTATTACGAGTGTCGTGTCCAGTGTGTGCTTTGTAGTCTATGATTTTGAACTTATGCTGTTTAGCGGGGTTTTGAGGGAGTTGATAATAGTTAAAGACGATTAATTGGTATAATTAAAGCATAGCAGTCAATAGCGGCGCTATAGTGGCCGCGCGTAGCGTAGCGGTGACGAACCGCTACGCTAATTGTCGTAGCGGTGCGGAATGAGATAGCGGCGCTATAGCGGTCGCTTCAGCCGCTATTTGATTTTAGTTGAAAATTTTCAAATTGACACTATTTTTAAAACATTTTGTAATTTTATTTATACTTTATAACATTATTCATGTAATTTGTTCAAAAAATAATCCAATATCGGTGACCACTATTTGGCATACCATTATACGCTAAGCCGCTATCCCACTTTTGAAGTCGGCCTCTACGCGCCGCTATCCGAGATTGACTACTATGTTGAATTTTGATTAAGACTTTTGATGTTATGTTGGAGACTTGAAAGCTATCATAAGATTTGGGTGTTTTGTATGATTTATGAATGATTCATGAGTAAAAGCTTTCATAAGAGTTGGGTGTTTTGTATGATTTATGAATGTTTCATGAGATTTGGGTGTTTTGTATGATTTATGAATGTTTCATGAGATTTGAATGTTATATTTAATTTTATATTAGATATATGTTTGTTTATAATTTATAGTATTATTTACGTAATTTGTCAAAAAAAGTTATCAAATAGCGGTCATAGCGCTATGCGCTATCCTGCTATAGCATTTTTGGGGTCGGCCGCTACGCGCCGCTATCCGCAATTGACTACTATGACTTAAAGCATATGCCTTTGTTTTGAGTTTGGACATAGGCGTGGATCAGTGGATGAATGAATTGAATCATATGATAGTATGATCATTTAAATATAGTGTTTCTGGCAGTCTGATGTGTTTGCTTTGGTTGCTGATGTTATTTTAATTATTTATCATAAATATCTAATGTTGTATTACTCTTACAATTCTGGTTTTTAGTTTAGGATTATTGGTTTAGTTGTAGTACTATTGTACTATCCTCAGTGACCCAATTTCCTTATCATTTTATCATGGTATTAGATGACAATTCCTTTTCCTAAATTGGGTAGTATTATCCTCATGTTCAATAAATATATGTACTAAAGTTTATGCTATTTTCATCATTTGCCTTGCTTCATTCTTTGCTTTCTCTTAACTTTAGCTTGTGGTTTTCCTTCAAGGGAAAGCGAAGGTTCGTTTGAGTACGGTAACTATTGGAAAGAAGTGGACGATTTACATGCTGTTGCTCAACATTTCCGTGAATCAAATCGTGTGATCCGTGCAATTGTTGGACATAGTAAAGGTATACTGGTTTGTTTGCTTATATTGAAGTATTTTCAGCAACATGAAGATGTTAAGATATGGTTTTTGGATATATTATTATGTGCTCCAATTTATACTATCATTCATTGCTAATTTTCCATTATACACCTCAATTATGACAAGAAGTGTCGTTATAAAAATATTTTGTCAACCATACTTTGCATGTTAAGATTGCAATGTTGAATGATGCTATATGAAGAGATTTCTGTAACTTCTGGCAAAAAACATAGACCAGGAATGAGCTTTAATTTATCTGATATATAGCTTCTAGCATGAGATTCTAAAAATGAACATTTGCAAAACCATGCTAAAAATGAACTCCTATAGGTATTCTATAGATCTCTGTAATGATATTTGTTGGTGTACCTTCTGATCAATCCATTTTCTCAAATTCTTATGTACTTTCGCCCAAAGTTTGCTAGGATGATGGAACTGTTAACAGTTGTTTCTGTGTCATGATGCAGGAGGTGATGTAGTCCTTCTGTATGCTTCCAAATATCACGAAATTAAAACTGTTGTTAACCTCTCTGGACGTTATGATCTGAAGGCAGGCATTGAAGAACGCCTTGGCAAAGATTATTTAGAAAGAATTAGGAAGGACGGTTTCTTTGATGTGAAGAGGAGTTCAGGTAAATCGTTTACTCAGGCTAACAATATCACAAGTACAAAGTTCGAGTTAGACATTGATCGTGAACTGTCTTGTTCAATAACTGCAAAATGACTTGAGTTTAGAATTTTAGAATTCAAATAGATTTTAACGGGTATGATTTCGGTCATGGATAATGAAATTTTACAAGTTCTTTGTTTCAGTCTCTATCACTTACACATAAGCATTATATTATTATGTTATTTATTAAACAATCAATTAAGGACGTCTACTGTTGCAGGAAAATTGGACTACCGTGTTACTGAGGAAAGTTTGATGGATCGCTTGGGTACAAATATGCACGAAGCGTGCCTGCAGATTGACAAAGATTGCAGGTTAATGGAAAAGCTGTTTGATCTCTACTCCTTTTACTTCTAGGCTGTATTGTTTTCAAAGTAACCATTGTAAATAATATGAAATAATGGTTTTAAGATATTTAAGTTTCTTTAAATAATACAAAATAGTGCTACATATGTTATATAGTGAAGAAGCAAAGAATACTGCAAGCAACAATTTTTGAACTTATCAAGTTACACTGATGCATATGATATATAGTGCTAATACCAAACTGCATCATATATGACAGGATCCTTACAATTCATGGTTCTTCTGACGAAATTATCCCGGTTCAAGATGCACATGAGTTTGCTAAGATCATACCAAATCACAAGTTACATATCATTGAAGGAGCTGATCATGCATACAATAATCATCAAGATGAGTTATCCTCAGTTTTTATGAGCTTCATCAAGGAAACCATTGACCACAGCAAGAGTACCGCTAGCTAGGTCTTTTCTTGCTTTGCTATGACCTTCTCATTTTCCTTGTAGCCGACCCCACATATGGGAAAAGGCTTGGTTGTTGTTGTATTGTTTTGTTTTCCACATGATATTTGTCACATTATTTGCCTTTTTATTTTACCAACCTTCATTTGACATTACTATGATTAAGCAAATTATCTGGTTAATTCAAACACCTTTCACATGGTAACTAATCTGGATGGAGATATTGGAATAGGGTAAATTAGATGATCCCTCTTCAGGTTTGATGCAATTACTCTTGATGTCATATTTACCTTTTGATTAAACCGGTATCTAACTTTGTGAGGCCTTCTCAATTTAGTCCATAAAATTTTAAATATTTCAAATTGGATTTCGACTCAGTAAAATGTTTCTCATATTCATCCTTTGGGTGAGTTGAGTTACCTTTGGATCTAAATGTCACCCACATTCGCCCGTTCCAATCCACACAAGACCGTGAAATGTCACTCTCAGACCCAAAAAGACCTGCTTGCACCCTGTTGTTGTTGTCGATTAAACTGGGTTTTTGGTCAGTTTGGTATATCATGTCCACCCTTAATTGGAGGGATGGGCTAATCTTTTAGTCCCTCAAATTAGACTGTTACTTTTCCCACCCTATCGCCTTCTCGCGCGCCCTGTGATTTTGACTAAAATACCCTTTGTCTGGATTGTATAATCCGAACAGAATTCGGATCCTATAATCTGAAATGATTATCAAATCACCTTGATTCATCTGGCTTGTGAGACTTGGGCCTGGTTAGGGTGAAAGGCTATCCGGAAAATAGGTTCCGGACACAATGGTCACATTCCGAAATAGAAATTCTGCACACCCTGCATTTAAACTGAGCGGGAAGAATAGTCATTTTTTTCCGGAAAGTGAAATCCGGACAGCTAGGTTATATATAGTTCTCAACCTAGCTGAAGCAGACCACCTTTATCACAAACACTCACTACACCTCCAAAAACACACCATTTAGGGCGAAAACATGGTTTGGAACAGCAATCTGGCCATCAAAGGGGGTTAACATCATCATTTTCGACTGAATGCAAAGGTAATGTGTATATAAACCTTCTCCCATTCGTTTTTTAGGCGATTTCCTTTTGATCACGTCATATGATTTGTACTCTACCGGTCCAGACTCTGAAATCCGAACTGGGTTCACGTGTTTCAGATTTCGAAATCCGGACTGCACCAGTACAGAAACTGTGTTCATTTTCTGACTATGCTTGCACTGTTTTCAGATATGGTTGTTCTGGTTGATGCCCCAAATGTTGATCCACCTGAGATTGAACATCCTAATGTGTTGCCGCTTCTTTTACTTGAAGATGCGCATGATTCCGGTAATGCCAAATCCGAGAAACCCCCCCCCCCCCCCCCCAAACCACCACCACCACCACCAAAACTTGAAATTTGTCTAGGTGGTTCGAAAGTAGAAGATGCTCCTCCTCCTATTCCTCCTGTTGTACCACCTCCAATTGTTGCTGTTTGTATCGACTAGCGAGAACATTTTACCACTAAACACAAGTTTGCAACACGGAATGATTTGTTGGAGTGGGTTGGAGAGAAAGCTAGGAAGCTTGGTTTTTCCACTGTTATTGGTAAATCCGATAACGGTGGCAATGGAAGAAGCACATTTGTTACTTTGATATGTGAAAGGGGAGGTTCATACACCGAGTACAAGAGAAAGAGTCGGCGGGAGATAGCTGGTTCGGTTAAATGCGAGTGTCCGTTTCGGCTGAGAGGTTACTTGTTGACCGGTGGTGATTGGAGCCTCAAAGTTGGTGATGGTAAACACAACCATGACATGACAGATGTGTTGAAAGGTCATAAAACTGTCGGTCGTCTAAACCCAAATGAACGTGTTCACCTTGAAGAAATGGTGGATTCAAATGTTCCTCCGAGGCAAATGCTTACCAACTTAAAGAAGAGGAACCGTACCACTTCAACTACTATCAAACACGTTTATAATGCTTCTTATAGGTATAGGCGGTCCATTAGGGGTACGAGGAATGACATGCAACATCTCTTGAAATCTTTGGTTGATAATGGTTACGTTTATCATTGTAGGAAGTATCCTGATTCTAAGGTTATCAGTGATGTTTTTTGGGCACATCTAGATTCTATCAAGTTGTTTAACACGTTCTCCACGGTGCTTGTGTTGAATTCAACATACAAGACAAACAAGTATCGTCTTCCATTGCTTGAGTTTGTCGGTAACACCTCTACCATGAAAACGTTCTCTATTGATTTTGCCTATATGATGTCTGAGAGGCAAGACAATGTTTATTGGGCTCTTAAGAGGTGTCGTGAGATGTTGCACACCAAAGATCTCTATCCCAAAGTATTTGCCACCAATCGGGACAATGCTTTGATCAATGTTGTGGAAAAGGTTTTCCCTAAAGCTATTACTTTGTTGTGCTCATATCACATTGGACAAAATGTGAGAGCAAAGTGTAAATTAAATTGCAAAGTGACGGATCTCAAAGACAAGAATTGGCAAGCGATTAAGCCTGGTTCGGTGGTGAAGACTGTGATGGATGCATGGATGGATATTGTGGACTCCGAAACGGAGGAAGCATACATTGATAATTGGAACCGGTTCAAAGTTCTATGCGCAAAATTTCCCAAGTTTTTGGAATATGTTGAAAAGACAATTTTGGATCCGGTTAAGGAGAAGTTTATGAGGTTTTGGGTTGACAAAAACCTTCATATGGGGAATACTACAATAAATAGAGCTGAATCTGCACACGCTCGGTTGAAAAAGTATTTGAGTAGTAGTATGGGTGATTTGAGTACAAACTAGCAATCCGTTCATAACATTCTAGAGTTGCAACATACCGCAATACATGCTTCATTTCAGACAAGCATAATAATGCTTGAACATAGGTTCAAAGGAAAGATGTTGTGGTCTAATTTGATCCGGAACATTTCAAGGGAAGCATTACATCATCTCGTAGTGGAGTACAATAAAGCACTTGAAATTGGTACGGATAAATCAAAATGTGGTTGTTTGAGTTTGATCACTTACGGATTACCGTGTGCGTGTATGAATGATTTGAAGATCAAGAACGGTACCACCCTATGTTTGGAAGAAATTCACACCCACTGGAATAGGTTGAGGTTCGAGTACGAGGTTGACCCGAAGCTGACAAAAAAAGAAGATGTCTCTCTATTGCCAGAATGGGAGATTCTTCAAGTGATTTTTAATAAAAAAAAAACTGTGTTACTTTAGGTTCTGCCCAGGATTTCTGTTTTAATTTCATGTACTGGTGCAATCCGGATTTTATAATCCGGACAATGTTAATGAGTTCCGGATTATAAAATCCGAAATGTAGCATTTACGCCCCATGCAAGTGCATTTAAGGCTCATGCAAAGGGCGTATCGGGAAGTTCCGGATTTAATATTTCGAATTATATAATTTAGTTCCGGATTTTAAAATTCGGAGTGTATAGTGCACATACCAGAATGAAAGTTTTCTTACAATATGGCAGGCTCGGTTCAAGGACGCCGATTACAACATGAAGTTGCATTTGAAGGAACAATTCCGACAATTTGTTTTACTAGAGACCACCTCTATGCGTCCACTGCCAAATAAGGGCACCACGAAAGGAGCTCCTAAGAAAGATAAGCAAAGCATTCGATCGACAAGGCGGTCCCCTTTGCTATGGGAGATTGTTGACTCCCAGGAGCAAGAGACACAGGGTTCACATACAAGATAAACAGGGACGAGTAGGAAGAGTGCACGGAAAAGCAACATGTCACGTACTCCTCCTATCCTGGTGTGAAGGCTGAAAATGATGATAGCTCCATTGATCTTTCGACGCCATAGATTAGATATATATCATTGGTTTAGTTGAAATGTATATCATTAGTGAAATGTGTAATGATATAAATTCAACTCTTTTTTGGTATAATGATATATATATATATATATATATATATATATATATATATATATATATATATATATATAATCATTTTTTGATATAATATTTAAGTTAATTGCCTTTTATACATACATATATAATGATTTGTTGAAAAACAACGATAAAAACCACAAGGACATGCAAATTTGTTTCAGTTCTGTGTACTGGTTGAATCTGGAATATACAATCCGGACACGTTCGGATTACATAATCTGGAATGCTCCGAGGATAATTTTGAAAAAAAAATAGGGCGCACGAGGAAAGTCATAGGGTGGTAAACGTAACAGTCCTAGATTAAGCTTATGCCATATCAATTTATAAAGTCAGCTACCAATTTAATTGTGACTATTACTTTTCCCACCCTATAAAGTCATATACCAATTCGTTGCAGCGCGGTTCCATCCTCATTGACCGTTCATACAAACCCTGAAAGTTTTCAACGAGGCCCTTATCTATGAAAGACCAACGATGGAAAACCATGGTTGTAGAAGGAAGAAGAGGATGAGAGGGTGGGAGAGGATGGTGTGAGAAATGGTAGGGTTTGGAAGGCTATTTATAGGAAGGAGTGGGTCAAAAACGGTTGGGAGGCCATAAATGCAGTCAAAAAATGCGTTTTACCACGTTTTTTTTACTTGACCACCGACAAAAACATGTGGTGCAGACCACCGGCCATGACTGATGCATTCCGGAATATATAATCCGGAAAGCACATCTGGTTTCCGGAATATATTTTTCGGATTAATGCGATAATGGTGGTGAACGAGGGAAAAGTTAGCACTTCCTATAGGGCTAAGGACATTCCGGAATGTAAAATCCGGAAAGATTCAGAGCCATTAATGTGGGTTTGGACGGTTACAACAACCACTAACACGTTTTCATTGACTGTATTAATGACCTATGACTTGTTTTCGGCTATAAATAGGCTTCCATCTTCACAAATACCTTCATTCTTCACTTCACCTCTTTTCTTACATTTTCTTCAATTGTTTTTTAGTTTTTTAGGGGTGTCGATCGATGGTGTCATGGTCATTGTTGACCGTTCATAGGAACCCTGCAATTGCAATGAATTGCAGCTTGTGTGGGGTTCATATAACGGTAAACAGAGACCCTTGACATCAAAGAAAGATGTTATGAATCAAAGGATTCCATTGTTCTAGATCAAATGCAATGGAAAGATAGATTGTGTAATTCACTCTAGGAGTCATTACCAAGAAACAATTGTATAAAAGATATGACAAAGGTGTGACTTATTTATAGTGATTTGGAGTAACTAACTCCCTAACTAACTTTCTACTATAGTTACCACTAAGTAACTCTAGTTTATTCTCACTATATTCTAATAGTCCCCCTCAAACTCAAAATGGGGAAATTCACCAATTTGAGTTTGAAAATACTATGATGAAACTATACTGCAGTAACTAAGTAAAATTGGGGGTAAACTAGCAAATTACTTAAAAGATAGAAAAACATAGAAACCCCAACAGACTGAAGATGAAGCTCAGGCCCAAAAGCATAATGAGAATGTGAGAATGCAGAAACGCAATGTTGATTCTCCTATTCAAAAACTACAAATGTGCTTCTACTACAAACATGCTTCTAAACGAAAAACAGTTTATGCCAAACACGCTTTTCCAAAAAACAACTTTTCCAAAATCTGAATCAAAGAAACTTATTCATAACGCGCTTCTGCAGGGAAGAACATAAGCAAAGCTCGATGTTGCAACGTGCCTATGCAAAGCGATTCTGCAAAAGTGATTTTCCAAACCAAGGCTGTAAACGCGATTCTACAAACCATATCAGTTTCGTTCAACAACAATAATGGTAAAACGAAATTCCAATTCACACAAACACGTCGGAAATGTAACGCCCTATTTTTTTATTTTATTGAGTTTAGATGTCTTTTTATAATTTAGTCGATTTATTTTGATGAGTGATATTTTGTTATGTTATATGTTGGTATTTATTAGTATAATATATATGTTATTTGGTGTAGAAATATATGTTATTTGGTGTAAAAATATATGTTATTTGGTGTAGAAATATATTTCTTATTTGGTGTAGCAATATATATGTTATAGAAATATATTTGCTATAGAGATATATTTGTTATTTGTTATAGAAATATTTTATGTTATATATATATATATATATATATATATATATATATATATATATATATATATATATATTAGAATAGAATATTGATACTTGGAGGGCAGATTTAGAAATAAGAGAAAATAAGTAGGTTAAGGATTTATATAAAAAGGGAGAGTTAGAATTAGAAAATAAGGATTACGTGCAAACTGCTTTTGGGAGAAAAAGGGAGAAAGTGAGAAGTCAGAGAAAGAGAAGAGGAGCAAAATCGTAGAGACCGATCATCTAATCTAAGGTAAGGGTGGGACTAACTTTCTCTAATTCTAAGTTGTATAATTCTGAAATTGAGTTTAGCATGTTGTAGGTTGTAGTTATGGGAATTTGGGAATTAGGTTTTGAAGTTGTAATTGGTTGTTAATAGAGTAGAAAATTCGTTGAATTTGTGTAGAATTGATGTTCAGATCATGGATTATTTTTAGTGCAATGTTTTATATGGTTTTGAGTGCCTTAACGTGTATAGAAATGGTTAGACAAGTTTTTCGATCAAATTTGGGCATAGGGAAGTTAAAATTGGGATTTTGGGGTGAAAAGTGGATTTTTCCCGAGTTGCTCTCTGACAGCACGTCCTGTTTCATGTTCCTGCGTCTTTTTCACACGTTTCTGTTTTGAATTGGCCTTTGGTGTAACATGAAAGTTGTAGATAATTGAGTTAGCTTTCTAGTGGCTTTGGTTTGACGTGAAAATGATTTTTGGTTCCTGAGATATGATGAAAATACTCCAAGGAGGTCTTAGTGAAATCTTATGAAAATTCAGCATAACCGTTTCTTAGTTAATCCAAAACTTAAGGAATAATTCCAAAACTCAAAACTAGAAGTACTATGAGTTCAACTAAGGTGTTTAAGATCATTTAACATATGTTGTGATGGATCTAATTTGGTTTGACGTGAATATCTTTGTTGGATAATTTGAAATACATTTATTATGTGAATGTTGTTGTTGAATAATTTGAGTTACATATATTTATGTGGAAAAGGTATGATATAGAAAATAATATTGTTATAAAATTCAAGTTGTTATTATTAATGATGCTATGTTGTGAAGTTGTTGTATGTTGTTGTCTCTGCTGTATTAATTATTAAATCATTAAGTTGCATATGTTGGTCAAGTTGTTAAAGTTGTATGTTGTTGTCAATGTCGTTAAAGTTGTAAGTTGTTGTCGATGTCGTTGAAGTTGTTGGTTGTCGTTGCATTAGTTGTTGAGTCCATGCATACTCATTTACGCTGAAGGCTTGATGCCTTGTGAGCTTTTGCTTTTAAGTTGAGGGATTGATGCCCTAGGAGTGTATTTATGCTCAATACGTTGAGGGCTTGATGCCCTGTGAGCTTTTGCTCTTTAAGTTGAGGGTTTGATGCCCTGGGAGTGTATTTATGCTCAATATGTTGGGGGCTTGATGCCCTGGATTGGTACCACATGCATGATTAAGAAGTTGAAGTTGCATTGTCGAGTCAAAGTCGTTGTTGATGAGTTGTCATCCATGAGTTGTTAAGTTGTTGATGAGTTGTCATCCATGAGTTGTTAAGTTGTTCAGTTGTCTTCTATCCACGTGTTGTTAATGAAGTGCTTATGAAGATTATATGATGTTGTTTATGATATTGATTATGATGTTGTTATGTTGTTTATGATGTTGTTTATGATATTGATTATGATGTTTTTATGATGTGAAGATTATGTCGTTATATGATGATGTTTATGATCTGATTATTATGTGCTATATGATGTTGTATATAATGTGATGAATATGAAGTTAATGATGATTAGAAGTTGGTTGAATTATTAATGAAGTATTATAAGAAGAGTTAATGTTATTAATTGATGAAGTTTAAGTTGTTAAATGTTTTTGATGAATTATATGCTTATTATTATTGAATGTGAAATCTCACCCCTTCTGCTTGGAAATGTTGCCCTCACAATTGGGTAACTTGCAGGTAATCAAGATTAGCTATGAAGTGAGTCGACTCTCTCACGTGTCGTCGTCTTAGGGTCACTCTGATACGTAACAGGATGGAAATTTTGGTTGTTGCTTTCTGTTCCTTACATATTATTTTATGAAGTTTTATGAACATGTTATTGGAATAATTTTATGAGATTTTACATTGAGGCCTTTGTGTCAAGGTTGTTTTAAACGTTGAAATAATTTCCGCTGCAATAAGATTTAATTTGATGATTGAGATAATTAGTACTTTTACTATATTCAGATTTGAAAGAAGTGTAGCATCCTGTTTAGTTGTTTTACTCTGATTTTTGCAAAAAATTTCAAGTTGGAAAAACGGGGTGTTACAGGAAACGTCGATTCTTAGAGACTGATAATCGAAACCAATTGGAAGAAAAATCGCTTTTGGCTGCTATATGATGAGTCGTTGAAATTGAAGAACAAAATGATGCAATCCTATTTCTTGATCTGTCAGAGTTCTGAATTGAGATTTCGAAACAATACATCCTCGCTCTCAAGAGCTTCTTCAATGGCGTCACAGTGTTGAACCGAACCAAGCAGAAAGAAATGAAAACATGAGCTTCTATAATGGCGTGTATGGAATTGAACGAAGACAGACCTTGCTTGCCTTTATCCCAAGGTATCCACCACAACCGGAATTGTATTTGTCGAAGAACTTTGAAAACGAAGAACAGCGAACATGAACCAAATCTTCCGCGGGGATCAAAATTGACGATAAATTCGTCATGTAACTGAAAAATCTGAATCTTGCTGTTGTTGGCAGAAGCGATTGGTTCCTGTTTTCGGGCGAAACAGCAAACGCCGTAAACAGGTCCAAAGCATGTGATAACAATATCGATGATGAGATGCATCGATTGCTTGAACGCGGCTTCAGAAACATGGAACTCAGATTCACGATTGTTCGAATTCGTTGATTTGCCAGAAACGATCAACTCCGAATCAAGAATCAGTGTTTTTTGGTTTTCTTCCGAAGCGTCAAACGCAGAGTTGCAATTGCTGCAACGTGAATCAACGAAAAAACAAGGAACTTTACCGATATTGATGGTGAATCCATCAAGATCCATGGTGAAGGAGGAGGAGCAGAAACTGAATTACGTAACATCTGGTCCGGATTTCTGTTTTCGGAAATCACTAACAATCTGGTTCAAATTATGTAATCCAGACCAGGGTTATTTTAATTAATTTTGCAGGGCGCGCGAGAAGGCAGCAGGGTGGAAAAAATAATAGTCTTTAATTGTTCGGTTATATTGTATTCGTTGTTCTATGATCGGGACTTCCAATCATACGCTTAATGTAAATATTATCGAGTAACATACCGTTTAGCTACCAGTCTTCACAAAGTGAACATGTGAAACATTGTATAGAGTCCAGAACCAATTTAGAGTATGGTGAATATTCAAATCTCAAAGACTAAATTAAGAGTGTCTTATTAAATATATGGTCATTTAGGTGGTTTACTCATTCATCTTTCCGTAGGTATGTATATTTCACATGATAAATCAATATATTTAATTATTAATATGGATGATGTGAGTTTATTTATATATTCATCATTTTTGTTTTTTGTGATTTCAAATTTATATTGTATCGATATATTATATCAATTTGAATAAATGAATATCGTTTATTTAAAAAAAAAAAAAAAAACTCATTGATTCGGTGATGTTTCAACTAAAGAGATTAGGGTGGTATATGAAATTTGATAGTATGTTACTGTTCTATATATACAAGAAAAAATTGTAATTTTTCTGTAGTATTATTGTTGTGTATTTTGCGTCATTTTTTTCTTTTATAACATTATATTATTTATTATTATTTTTAAATTCTACATGATTTTTTTTTTTTTTTCCTTTCAAATAGTTTTAGTTCACACATTAAAATGCTGGAAGTATACTCTTGTGCAGCGTTGACTTCTCAAAGCAAATTCACAAACACAATTAATTTTTTTTAGGCAAGAAAAGATATTAAATAAAAATGAAGAGATACAGAGACTGGGGGGCATTAGGCCTGACCCAGGTACAATCCAAAAATGAATAACACAATGCAATACAACCCAGGTAGTCCAACCTTAAATAATCCTAACAGAAAGATCACTCCTCACGAACGCAACCCAGCATACTCGCGCACGAGCACGAAACTATATTACAAAAAAAATATGAAGAGTGAACATCCATAGAATTAAAAAAAGGTTTATAATTGGCGAATAGATCCACCGCCAACACGATATCGAGATCCACGTACCAACAACCCCCTGAACAAAGCAGCAGGTATAATAGCTCTTTCGAGCTTAACAGTCCGATAACAGTCACAATGACTGAGATGGATAAGAGGTCAGAACCAGAGAGAAGGTAACCTTGAAGACTTGAAGCCTGCAGATCTCAACAGACCTGGAACTTCAGGTTTCAAGCACACATGAACATCAACTCAACCGATTGCAAAGAACCCTAACAACTCTTTTGGGTTAAAAGGACCACACCTGTGGCGGATCTTCTAAGGAGCAGGCAGGTGTTATGGCATCCCCCAGATTTCCCTTATATACTATATTAGGTGTATAATATCAATAACAATTCGGTTGTTGTAGTGGTAAGAGGTGCCATAAATTGGGAAAGGTTGCGGGTTAAACAGTGCCTAGTCTTCTTTTTACATGTTTTATCTTTTACTTTTAAAAATTATATTAAAAAAACAATTTTGATGGGATTTGAACCCACAATCTCTTGAAGCTTTCAAAAGATTTATGCCATTAGATTAATTATTATTTATTATTAACTGTTTAATATATATTCCATAGAAGTTTGGCATCCCTAAAGAATTTACTCAAGATACCACACCACCCTTTCGTGTTTATGACACCGAATCACCACAAAAAGGCCATAACTACCACCATCCAAAGTCTCTGATCTGAAACACAAGCAAACAATACGAACAAGCGAAAATACGATAGCAACAAACAAATAGTAACCAAAAGAACAAACCACCTCCGAACCAGCCAAAACATAACAAGAGGTGACAGCGGTGCCACAAACACAGCCAGTAACCCAACCAAACAAAAGAAAGCACAAAAACACAATCCAACCTTTCCAACGCAGAGGAGACGAGCTGAAAAACACAAATTGAAAACAAGAGTGAAGTGAAAATGTCCCTCCCATGTAAGTTTCTGTTATTGAATATAAAATTTTCAAAGAAAAATAGAGAATTCATGAATGATTTTTCTTTCATATATATATTTTTCAGCTATTGAGCATCATCAGAGAGTGATAATACCCAACAAAAATGGTGAAAAACTTGTTGGAATATTACATGAATGTTCTGGAACAACGACCAACGACATTGTTATCTTATGTCATGGCTTTTGTTGCTCTAAAGTTTGTTAACATTTCCTTTTTTACTTTGATGCATGCGTAAATTCTTTTATTAGATTATATTAATTAATTTGTATGTTTATTTTCTTACTTTTGTTTTCTTATGTAGGACACTGATCTCGTATTGAACCTTGCTGTTGCATTGGAAAAGGCACAAGTTAGTTCTTTCCGTTTTGACTTTTCTGGAAATGGGTATGTTTCTTCCCAAAATAACTCTGATCAATCAAGGTTATGATGCATGCATAAATTAAAGAAAGTTATAAATGAAAAAGAGAATAATATTTTTACTATTATGGTTCAGATGATTTTTTGAAGGCTAAAATATGGTTTTGGTTCCTGCAAATATGTCTCGTTTTGGTTTTAGTCCCTGTAATAACAACAAAATATTTTGCACCGACCAAAATCAACAAAAAAAAATTATAGGGACTAAAACCAAAACGAGACATATTTTCAGGGACCAAAACCATATTTTAGCCTTTTTTGAATGACAAATGTTTTAGCATGTTAATTGTTATGTTAGTATATTCATGGTTGCCAGGAATCAAACTGAAACTTTTGATATAAAATTCATCTCTATAATTTGTTGAGAATGTGTCTTAAAATCAGTGTTTTTCAGCATAGTTTGAATTAAGGTCAGAGTAGAGGAGAGAAGTTATGGATTGCTCTTGGTGAGCAATTGGGGATAATTTCTCTGATCTCTCCAGACGTAGGTCAATTTGAGCAATTGGGGATTTTATCACTGTCTTTGAATTGATTGTTTAGATTTTCTTTACACATGTTTTAGATTTATTCTCGGCTGAATCTTTATTTGCTTAATTTGTTTAGTTTGGTTGTCATTGTTATTTGTTCCACTTTTCTTGTTTGAATTCACAACATAATTAAACTATCCTACTAGATAATAGGCTAAAAGCTGAGGAATATAGCAAAAATGGACAAAGCCATCTATGTCTTGGTTGTTATTTTGGAAGGATATATATTTTTTACTTTTTTAGGATAGCTGTGATTTCATATAATTTATGATCTATGTAGCCCCGACACTTTCAATTGAAAGTGTGCCCGCTATCCGTTCCTGCAACATGCGACAGTGCTTTATAGTTTATGGCTTAGAACTTGTGCTATTGTGTCCTGTATCAAATAATTTTATTGAGAAAATACAATCGAAAGGTTAGAATGTGAGAGTAAATAACTGATAGAAATAAGTTTGACATGAAAAGTAGGGATGTAGAACCCATTATTCAGATTGAAGTTAGGTCCTAGAGTGATAATACCTATAGCTGAAACTCCAACTTGTCAATAGGTAACATGACAAACTTGTTGTTTAAAGATTGATAGGAATAAAAAACAGACAAAGAATGACTAATATGAGTGGTGGATCCTGGATCTATAATTCAAGAAGAATTGTAATTTATAGAATTAGGATAGGATGAATAAGGAGAAAAACTCATACCAAGATTCACTTGATTCACTGCATTTTTGTCATGCTGTTGATATGACACCGTGGTCCAATAGGATTGATGGGCCTAATCCACACAAGCATGATTTTTCTAGAAAGGAGTAGAAGCTGAGGGAAGCTTTGTGGCTTGAGCCACAATCTTAAGAAAAATAATTAATTAGTGATTTGAGCCATAATTTTAGGAGATTATGATATGTTTGTAAGGGAGTAATGAGAGTGTAGAATCATTAAGGACCTTTCTATTGAATAATTATTAGGAGAGTCCAACTCTCTAGTAGGAGGCTTAGGCTCTAAGTTATCTTACTTGCTGCTGTAGGAGCACTGCTCATCTTTTCCGTATAATAAACACTATCTCATCTCCTAATTCTTGTGTTTCTATCAACTGTTGCTATGAACCATTTGGCTGAAGAAAATCAATCAACTGCTTGTATTGTTGTTGATTCATTCGTCGGTGTTGTGTTCGTTGAAGAACTGCTTTCTTTAGTCTCAGAAACATTCTCCACAACTTGATTCTTCTTGTGGCCTGGTCGATAACCATGAAGCTTATAGCATTTATCTTTAATATGACCGACTAGACTACAGTGAGAAAACATTGGTCTCTCTTTCTTGCCGGAGGTGGACGTTTTAGAACCTTGCTGTGAAGACTAAACAGCACCTGCCAATTGATTTTCAGAAATGATACTAATAGATTCAACAGATTGTTAAGTTTCCTCTTGTTGAAGTAGTGCTAGAACTCGATTCATAGAGGGAATACAATTCTTGAAGTAAAATTCGGCCTGTAACATGACTAAAGCTTTGATTCAATCCCATTAAGAAATGAAGAACATAATCAGTGTGAAGATAATTGATTAGTAGTTGAACAGCACCACAATTGCAAGTATGAACTGTGATATTCTTGACTTTGAGCCAACTAACTTATAACTGTGATTGTTTTGGAAAAGTTGATAATAGCTGCATGATTGGTGTCCTTAAAGCATATGTCTATGTGTTGAGTTTGGACATGACTAAAGCATACAATAGTATAATTATTGAAATATTGTATTTCTGACCGCCTGACGTGGTTGCTTTAGTTTCCGATGTAACTGTTTCTTCTGAAATTCTACAAATAATGAACTCCTTGTCCTGGTGTAAATTAAGCGGTATTTCTTCATTTACACCGAATTATATGTAATAAAGTTTCTGATATCTTGTCTTCATCATTAATCTTGCTTTGTCTTAACATCAGTTAGTGGGTTTTTCTTCAAGGGAAAGCGAAGGTTCGTTTAAGTTTGGTAACCAACGGACAGAGGTGGATGATTTACATGCTGTTGCTCAACATTTTCGTGAATCAAATCGTGTAATCCGTGCAATTGTCGGACACAGTAAAGGTATCTTGATTTGTTTGCTTATATGGAAGAAAAAGGTATATCTATATATACTTTTGGATATATGATTATATTTGCCAAGTTATACAATCACTCATTGAACAAAAACCAGGAATGTGCATTCATTTTAACTGAGATGTCAACAACGCAAAATGGAAAGAAACTTTTGCAAAACCATGCCTTAGATGAACTTGATGATTATCTTTTATTTTAACAGTTGTTTTGTTACTTGTTAACTATTAGTATTATATATGAACAAAGGTTCATGAAAAAACCTAATCTAATTGGGTGTGCATTTCATGTATTGTTATTAATAGTTGACTTATAAGGGTAGCTTCTGATCAATCCTTCTTCTCAAATTTCATGTGTCCTTTTCCCCCATAGTTTGCTAGGACGATCGAACTATTAGCAATTGTTTCTGTCCTGATGCAGGAGGTAACATAGTGCTTCTCTATGCTTCCAAATATCACGACGTGAAAACTGTTGTCAACGTCTCTGGACGTTTTGATCTGAAGAGAGGCATTGAAGAACTCCTTGGTAAAGATTATTTGGAAAGAATTAGGAAAGAAGGTTTCAATGATGTGAAGAAGAGCTCTGGTAAATCGTTTACTTAGGCTTATTTAATCTTCAAGACCAACAAATAGTTTTATCATTGTGAGCGTATGAAGCACTACTGATACAGACATGGACACCAAACACATTGACACCGGTAAAAATTAGAAAAATAAATTAATTGAACATAATCACATGTGTCGGTAACGACACATATTGGACACACCTTGCATTCTGCATGTGTTTATACTAAAATCTGGAACCGGTGATACACTATTACAAGCACAAAGTTCAAGCTAGACATTAATCGTGAACCATATCTTGTTCAATGACTGCAAAGTGACTTGAGTTTACAACTCTAGATAAATTTCAACGGGAAAGATGTTGATAATGAAAATTTACTAGTTATTTTTCAATCTCTCAGTACTATATTATTTATTAAGTGATTGTTTGAAAACATATATTCTTGCAGGAAGTTTTGATTACCGTGTTACTGAGGAAAGTTTGATGGATTGCTTAAGTATAAATATGCATGAATCATGCCTTCAGATTGACAGAGAATGCAGGTTAGTGGAAAAGATTTTTGATCTATTCTGCTTCTAGCTTAGCTCCATTTAAGTTATTTAAGAACATAGTAAAGAGAACAACAAAAATATTTCTATAATAGAAGAAACATAAGGCATGGTCTCTCTCTCTCTCTCTCAATTATTCTTTCATAGCCATTAAGTCCAATTTGTGAAAGAATGTTCAACTACTACATTTCCATATAAATTTTTAAAACTGAAATTTATCAAGTAATCCCTTAACAAAGTAATTCTTAGAATTGGACCTCTAGAGCGTGACCCGAGTTGCTCGATAGTGGATAACTCAACGGATCTTTGATTAACTCCGATACCATCTTGGAATTTGAGTTTTCTAATCAACCATTACAAAACCGGCCTGTAAGTGAGGGACGCCTGCTATACATATAAAGGAATTTTGAGGCTGTATCTCATTTGATGTGGGACTCTCAACAATAATCACTAAGAATAAAACATGAATTATTTCTTTTTTAAGATATTTATGCTTCTTCAGTGAATTGAAAATTAACAAAATCATTTATATTTAGCTTCTTCTTAAGATATGGTGAAGCGACAATTCTTGATGAACTTGTCAAGTTACATACTTGTATTGATGCATAGATATGCTAATGTTAGATTACATCATATATGGCAGGGTCCTTACAATTCACGGTTCTTCCGACGAAATTAACACCGTCCAAGATGCACACGAGTTTTCTAAGATCATACCAAACCACAAGTTGCATATCACTGAAGGAGCTGATCATCTATACAATAATCATCAAGATGAATTATCCTCAGTTGTTATCAATTTCATCAATGAAACCATTGACCACGACAAGGGTACTGCTAGCTAGGCCTGTTCTTGCTTGGATATGAACTCCTCATCATCGTATTATTTTATTTTCCACGTGATATTTTACATCATTATTTGCCTTTTTTTTTACCAACCTTCATTTGACAATACTGTGATTAACTGGTTAATTCAAAAACCTTCCTCGTGATAAATAATCCGGATGGAGATATAGGAAGAGGGTAAACTAGATCGATTTCTCTCCAAGTTTGATGAAATTACTTTGATGCCATATTTACTTTTTGGTTAAATCGGTCTTGGCGTTCTCAATTTAGTCCATGAGAATATAAATATTTCAAATTGGTCTTCGGCTCCGTAAAATGTTTTCTCATATTCATCCTTCGGTTGAGGTGAGTTACCTTTGGATATAAATGTCACCCACACTCGCCCGTTCCAATCAACACAAGACCATGATATGTCACTCGCAAGCAGTAAATAGGAAGTTAGAGATTGTAACTACTTTCAGTTAGTTTGTTTTTCTGTTTTTACTTTGCTTGTTAAGCAAGTTAGCTTCACCACATGATGTATAAATAACAATAAGTGAATGAGAAATAACAAGTGGTGTATTTTGAAGTGAGTTCTTCTTGAATCTATCTCAATTTTCTCTCCATTCTCTCTTTCCATTATTCTGTAATTCTTTTTTTCTTCTTTCTCAAAACAAGTGTATCAAGTGAGTGAATGAAAGTGTAAAACTGATTGCTTACACTAACAGAAAAGACCTGCTTGCATCCTGATTTTGTTGTCGATTAAACTGAGTTTTTGGTAGGTATGGTATTTCATGTCCACCCCTAAATGACGGAATAGACTTACATTTTAGTCCCTAAGTTGAGCATACGACATATCAACACGTTAATGTGGAGTCCATTGGACGTTTATGGGTTGGAAATTGCTCTTCTCCCATTCAAAATTGCTCATCCCCTTAATTATGCCCAACGTGAGTTAAGTTACGCTCGGCTTTTTTCAACGTGAGTTAACTCACATTGGGCATTTTTCAGCGTGATTTAACTCATGTAGGCACTTTTAACATTGGTGAATGAGCAAAAACAAAAAGGAGAAGAACAATTTCCTTATAGGTTACATCAGCAACTAGGACAAACGTCAATTCATGAGAGCTTTTAAGAAGAACTAAATTAAGCAATAATATTTCTTTTCATAGATTCATGGAGTTTTTTTTTTTGGAATATTCGTAATTTGAAGGATTAGTTTGTGACCGTCTTATTAGGTCAGATTCTAATTTGATTGTTCAATCTTATTGTGGTCATGAAGTATATCAGGCAGTTTGTCAATGGCTAGCAAATGGTGCTTTTTCGCCTCATGTTAATTCCACCAATATCACACTCATTCCTATTTGGAAACATAGGAACAACAAGGTCTGAAATAATATTATTGAATCCGCTCAATCTATTTATGAACGGGCATATTCTATCCTCACTAGTTGGATGAATGCTCAAACCATGCGCAATCATGCTCCTAGGCAATCTAACACCAAGGGTGTGTTGTAGTGGCAAAAACCTAGTCCCGGGAGGTATAAATGTTGATGCTTCCTTTCCTCTATCGAGAGGCTATTGTCCCTCTCAAACTTTTTCTTTTTAAAAATATCTTAGTATGCTATAATATTTTTTCGTTTTCAATATTTATTTTCTTTGAAGTTGATACGACAATGTATTGACCTCATTTGATTCAATATATTCGACCGTAAACACCTAAAGTTTCTAGGTGTAATTGCGCTAATCTTTAGCTAAAATCTTTAACACCGAAAAATAAAGTAGAGTTTTTTCTACAATTTATTGAAGTATCGTAATCCTTAAGTAGAATTCCAGTTTAAGATTCCTCATTGCAGTTTTGCTAAGAAACGTTGAATCATTGCATGTGATTTTGTTTGCGCACTCTCAACCACTACTAACAATTCACTGGTCGCGACTCCATCCTCCTATGTTTGCATTTTTGTTGTTTCATATTTTCTTTCGTGTGCTATTCAAAGATCATTTTAGTATCATCATTTTCTGACAAACCTCAAGGTACTAAACTTTCTTATATCCTTAAAATTTCTTATAATTTTGGATATGTATCAATTTTGAATATATCTTATAATTTCTTAACAATCTTGTATTTATTGTATATTTGACTTCTTTTTTTACTAAATTTTACTTTCAATTCAGTTCCCATAAACTAAATTCTTGACTCCGTTCCTGCCCTCCATCGCATATATATTGAATTAACAATAATGCAAGTAATATATTTTTGTTTTCACCACCGCTGCAATTTGATGATACAATTGAAAAATTGAAGATACATTGAAAATTGAAGAATAATACTTATTTTGAGATAATTGTTTTTGTGTAAACCACCAAATTAGTCTCTAACTTTATAGATCTTTCTCAAATAGATTTATGAGATTATAAATATTACAAAAATATCTCTGACTAAGGCCTACACTTTCAGATCTAAAATCAACACCACCAGACTAACTCAGATGAGTTAACATATATGAACGCTGCTTTACCACTCCAACGCATTAGAAATTTGGGATTGGTCTCTATATTTAACCACTTATACTATCAATTAATTTCTTATATTTTAACAAGTTCCTACCAATTTTATTCTTAAGTCATCCACTTACTATTAATTTAGTTCCTAACATAATCTTGAAATAACTAAAGTCAAAAAACTTTTTGAAATATTCATAAAATCAAACATTTATTTAAACACGTGGCATAAAAATTAATTTGGTGATTTACTACTTGTTTTTACGTGTAATGTTTTCCTTTTTTTTCCCAAGTAACAACTAGAGCTGTCAAAATTGGCCGGGTCGGCATGGGCCGGCCCGTTTAGCCCGAATAAATATAGGGCTTGAGCCTAAAATATTGAGCCCGAATTTTAATAGGACTTTTTAGCCCGGCCCTTAAAAGCCTGGTACCCGTTAGGGCTAGCCCGAACGGGCCGCGGGTAGCCCGTTAGCCCGCATAACAAAAAAAAAATTCTATAAATTATATATATGTTTTTCAAATAATTCTTTACTTAGTTGATTATCAAAGTAAAAAAACAAAAGTGAAAATTCAATGAATTAACACAAATATAAATGTAATATAAAATTATATTTATTCGTTTCGTTATTTATAGTTTTAAAGATCGAATATATAAATATCTATAACCATAACATATCTAATTTATTTAAAATCATTTTCCTCGTCGTTTTAGTTTACGACTTTTGTACGAAAATGTTTACAATTTATTTTTGTGCTAGACATTATTTAAACATATTAAAAATATTATTTATAAAAAAATTATAGCAATGTTTTATAGTACTATTTTAAAATAAAAAAAAAGTATAATTTTTAATACGGGCCGGCCCGTTTAGCCCGCGGCCCGTGTAGGGCCGGGCTCGGGTAGTATATTTCAAGCCCGTTTTTTCAACCGGGCTTTTTTGTCCGGCCCGCTAAATCCCAAAGCCCGTTAGGGCTAGAGCTGTCAAAACGGGCGGCCCGGCCCTAACGGGCTTCGGGCTTTAGCGGGCCGAGCCAAAAAGCCCGGTTGAAAAAACGGGCTTGAAATATACTACCCGAGCCCGGCCCTACACGGGCCGCGGGCTAAACGGGCCGGCCCGTATTAACAATTAAATTTTTATTTTATTTTAAAATAGTACTATAAAACATTGCTATAATTTTTTGATAAATAATATTTTTAATATGTTTAAATAATGTCTAGCACAAAAATAAATTGTAAACATTTTCGTACAAACGTCGTAAACTAAAACGACGAGGAAAATGATTTTAAATAAATTAGATATGTTATGGTTATAGATATTTATATATTCGATCTTTAAAACTATAAATAACGAAAGGAATAAATATAATTTTATATTACATTTATATTTGTGTTAATTCATTGACTTTTCACTTTTGTTTTTTTACTTTGATAATCAACTAAGTAAAGAATTATTTGAAAAATATATATAATTTATAGGATTTTTTTTGTTATGCGGGCTAACGGGCTACCCGCGGCCCGTTCGGGCTAGCCCTAACGGGTACTGGGCTTTTAAGGGCCGGGCTAAAAAGCCCTATTAAAATTCGGGCTCAATATTTTAGGCCCAAGCCCTATATTTATTCGGGCTAAACGGGCCGGCCCATACGGCCCGGCCCGTTTTGACAGCTCTAGTAATGCAATTGTCACTTATAAATAAACTCATTTGCATTTTCAGACAGCAAATTTCATATGAAACTTGAAAACAAGAGTGAAGTGAAGAAAATGTCCCTAGCTGCACAAAATCCATGTTAGTAATAGTTAGTTTCCTACATTAAATGTTAAATTATTTTTATGGAAAAATAAATAAATATTTGATGAATGATTCCTCTCTCATTTGTTTTTTCAGCTGTTGAGCATCATCAGAGAATCATAATACTCAACAAAAATGGTGAAAAACTTGTTGGCATATTGCATGAAACTGGAACAACCAACGACATTGTTATCTTGTGTCATGGTGTTCAATGCTCTAAAGTATGTTACTTTTTATCTTTTACTTAAATTGATGCTCTAAAGTTTGTTAATTAAGTTTAATTTCTAAACACTGTATTATTATTTTATAGCTGCATTAAATAATGTGTTGTTTTTAGGGACGTCCAATAATGTGTTGTTATATCAATTAATAAATATAACAACTCATGTGTTTTTAAACTCGTTAAATATAATGATATGACAACAAATCATTAAATGAATTTATAAAAAATGCACGTGTAAAATAATTTTATGCTAATGGTGCATACAAATTATATCCAAAATTTGTTTTTTTTTACGCTATTATTTCATTGATTTGTTTTATTTTTTTTCAATTTTAGGATACGGAACTCATAGTGAACCTTGCTGTGGCATTGGAAAAGGCACAAATTAGTTCTTTCCGTTTTGACTTTTCTGGATGTGGGTAAGTTTATGATGATTCAGAACACAGCCATATACATGAATACAATTACTATTTGTGGGTAAGTTTAGGATTTCTGTGATTTGGTGTAGTTTATTACCTATGTAGCACCGACACTATCCATTGAAAGCGTTTCCACTGCCCATGTCTCCCGCAGACCGCAGTGCTATATAGTTTATGACTTTGAATTTGTGCTATTGTGTCCTGTATAGAACAATTTGATCAAGAAAACATAATCGAATAAATTTGACATGAAAAGTAGGGATGTAGAATCCATTGTTCAGAGTGAAGTTAGGTCTTAGAGTGATAGTAAACCCCTACTTTGGTTTTTATAAGGTAATGTGAAAAACTTGTTTAAAGATTTTGTAGGACTAATAAGATTTGTAGTAAAATTCGACCTGTAACATGACTAATGCTTTCATTCAATCCCGTTAAGAAATAAAGAACATAATTAGTGTGAAGATAATTGATTGGTAGTTGAATACCACCACAATTGCAAGTATGAATTGGATTATACTCATTGATTTCTTCCCAAAGTCCCTTAATCTTGGTGAAATAATCGCTCATCGAGAGAGATCCCAGAGTGCATTCAATGAGTTCACACCAGAGCTGAAAAATGTGAAGACCATTGATCTGCTGAATTGCTGAAAGCATTCTTCAAGATCTGTCCAGATATCACGATTGGCGCGCTTAAGGCATATGTTTATGTAATGATTGGCGCGCCTAACAAACTCTAAAGCTAACTAACTAACTAACTAACTGACTTGACTTCGATAGCTGCATGATTGGCGCGCTTAAGGCATATGTTTATGTAATGAGTTTGGACATAGGATGAATGAATATGATAGTATGAAAACCTTCTAAGAGTGACATGATTTTTTCACTGTTTCTTCTGCGATTCTACAAATAGTGAACATCTTTTCCCGGTGTAAATTCAGTGGTATTTCTTCATTTACACCGAGTTAAATGTAATGAAGTTTCTGATGTCTTGTCTTCATCATTAGCCTTGCTTTGTCTTAACTTAAGTTAGTGGGTTTTTCTTCAAGGGAAAGCAAAGGTACATATACGAGGGATAACTTTTGGGAAGAGGTGGATGATTTACGCGCTGTTGCTCAACATTTCCGTGAATCAAATCGTGTTATCCGTGCAATTGTCGGACATAGTAAAGGTATCTTGATTTGTTTGCTTATATGAAATAAAAAGGTATATCTATCTATGCTTTTGGATATATGATTATATGTACCAATTTATACAATCATTCATTGAAGAAAAACCAGGAAAATGCATTCCTATATAAACCTAATTGCATATTCAAACTTCTAGCTTGAGATTAGTCAATAACTCAAAATAGATAGAAACCTTTGCGAAACCATGCCAAAAATGAACTTGATCATTATGTTTTATTTTTAACCCATTTGTTTTGTTACTTGTCAATGTTAACTATTAGCATTATACTTATACATGAACATAGGTTCATGAAAAAACCTATTCTAATTGGGTGTCACTGCATTTCATGTATTGTTCTTGATATTTAACTTTTCGGTGTAGCTTCTGAGCAATCCTTCTTCTCAAATTTGTTGTGTCCTTTCCCCCAAGTTTTGCTAGAATGATTGAACTATTAGCAATTTTTTCTGTGTAATGATGCAGGAGGTGACATAGTACTTCTCTATGCTTCCAAATATCATGACGTTAAAACTGTTGTCAACGTCTCTGGACGTTTTGATCTGAATAGACACATTGGAGAAGGCCTTGGTATAGATTATTTGGAAAGAAATAGGAAGGAAGGTTTCCTCGACAAGAAGAAGAGCTCAGGTAAATCGTTTACTTAGGCTTATTTATTCTTCAAGTCCATCAAATAGTTTTATCACTGTAAGCCTATGAAACACTACTGTACTAATAACAAACACACGGAAATGAAACACGTTGACACTAGAAAGATTTTGAAAAATAAATTAATTGAATGTCATCACATGTGTCGGTGCTGTACACCGACACATGTTTGACACGCTTTCCATCAGAAATGCCAGTGCTACAAAGCTGACAACACTCGATGAGATTAGCAAGTCGAGCACCATCGCTTGTTCTGCTTACTGCATGTGTTTATACTCAAATTTGGAACCGGGGATTAAACTATAACAAGCACAAAGTTTGAGATAGACATTGACCGTTAACTATATCTTGTCCAATAACTGGAAAATGACTTGAGTTTACAACTCTAGATAAATTTCATGGGAACGACGTGGATAATGAAAACTTACAAGTTATCTTTTTCAATCTCTCATTACTGTATTATTTATTGAATGATCGTTTGAGAACATATATTGTTGCAGAATGTTTTGATTACTGTGTTACTGAGAAAAGTTTGATGGATTGCTTAGGTACAAATATGCATGACGAATGCCTTAAGATTGACAAATATTGCAGGTTAGTGGAGAAGCTGTTTGATCTCTTCTGCTTTTAGCTCCATTCATTTGTTGTTTAAGCACATGTGTGTAGATGTTGAATTTAACTACATTCTGTGCTTCCAAGGTAATTCTTAGAATTTGGGTTGAATTTAACTCATCCGAGGTGGGGCTCTTAACACACAACAGTCACTCCCAGATAAACCTCTAGAGTGTGATCCGAGTGACCTTATAGCGGATAGGTTAACGAATCTTAGAATGACTCTCATACCATTTTAGAATTTGAGTTGTATAACTTCCTCTTTATGTAGCTACATACTTAGATTGATGCATAGATATGCTAATGTCAAATTACATCATATATGGCAGGGTCCTTACAGTTCATGGTTCTTGCGACGAATTGAACCCCATTCAAGATGCATACGAGTTCAATAAGATCATACCAAACCACAAGTTGCATATAATTGAAAGAGCTAATCATATGTATGATAATCATCAAGATGAGTTAACCTCAGTTGTTATCAGCTTCATCAAGGAAACCATTGACCACAACAAATTGATGAAAGTTGTTATGTTTTCTAGTTGCATAGTTTTGTTCTTCTTTTGTTTTTTATTCTTATTTGTTTGCTTTAGGGATTGGCGTGTGTGACCATTATTATTTTGTTTTCCAAATGATATTTGTCACCATTAAATGGTTAATTCAAACACCTTCCTCATGGTAAAAATCCAGTTGGTGATATTGGAAAATGGTAAATTAGATTTTATCTTCTCTATGTTTAAGGAATTAAACTCTCTTGAGAGTTTTATGTTGAATGTGATATAGCCTGAAAGAAATCAAATCAAATCTAATCTAATTTTTACTTAGCAAATAACAAATGTTAATAATTAGTTGTTACATTATTTTTTTTTCGTTTGTCCATGTTTGAACTTAAGATCTCGAACTTTTTTTTCTTTAGCTTAAACCAACTAAACTACTTAACCCGCAAATTGGCATCACTACCTATTGTTACTTGTGGGTTTCTAAACCACTATGGGGTAATTTGGGCTAACAAAATGTAGATTAAGCAACAGACATAGTTTGCCTCCAAATGATTCTCCAAGTTGTTTAACTCACAAATATAATTTCTCTCATCCACATTTTAGGTTCTCTCTGCACCAATGATTTTAAACTTTTAAATACATAAATTTATATTTTGAATTCTTTTTCGACAATTTATATCTTAATTTTATGAAACTCACTTTTATAGTTTCTTAAATATGCAACTTTTGCTAAAAAAAAATTTTTTTGGTACAATAGAGGGCAAAGTCCAAGAGAAAAGAAACTACGAAATTAACCGGACATTTCTAGGCATGCAAGCCCCGGAAATATCATCAAACATGAGCTTTCGAAGCTCAATAGGAGGAGTCTCCAAAATAATCAAATTCAAATGATTCACAGAAATACTAAAATTAGCAAGCCAATCGGCACTTCTATTTCCTTCACGCCAAATATGGTTGATTTGCACATGCCAATCCATTCTCAGCAGCTTCCTGATACGATGAACTAAAATAGGCACATTCCCATTAAACTTGAACTCGTCAGAAATCATGTCGATCAATATCTTCGAGTCACTTTCCACAATAAGATGATCAAAATGCTCCCTCCAAGCCATCTCTACACCCAAATACAACCCCCATATAGTTTCTTAAATATGCAACTTTTGCTAAATTTATGTGACACATAACAAAAACAACATTTTACTCCCACTAAAAATGCTTTTGTAAATTTGTACCCAAAAAAAAAAAAAATGCTTTTGTAAACATTAAATTTTAAAATTGTCATATGTCTTACTCCCTCGATTCGCTATTATATTTCCTCCGGTCTTAAATAAAAAAGAAGATTTTGTAGTTTTTTTTTTTTCAATTTCATTGAATAACTAGTTCATATATATGAAACTAAATAGAAAAGATGTTTAATTAATATTTAAGTTTTTCCATAGCAGTGTTTTTTTTTTTAGGGAATTAAGATAGCAGTGTTAAAATTGAAAGAAAAAAATTAAAACTTATAATATTTAATTTATAAACTACTTCAATTAGCTTATCAACTGACACTATAATCTAGTAAAAATAAGTTATAATCTCATGAGAAAATAATATCGTGAGGAATTATCCCGTTTAAAAGTTTTTAAATAATTTAAGGAATGACAAAGTAATAAAACAAACTTTATAAGATAAATTTGTCTAATTTATAAATTTTATCATCAGAAAATTAATTTTATGTTCAAAGATTGCTTCTACGGTTATAGGTATTGTTAAGTCTCCTACTATACATCGTATTTTGAAGTCGTAGGATTAAATTTCACTATATTTTAGTACAGATTGTTTACACTTGATTATTTTTAATTTTTTAAATTGTATTTAGTAGGATAAGACTTATATTTTTTTTGGAAAAAGTATGATAAAACTTAGTTATTGTTGTATTCTTCAATTACCTACACCAAAAATATTGAATTTCATTAATTAGATAAGTCTTCATCTACTTATCATTATCATTACTTTCTCTATGTGACCTATCCCCCTCCCCTTCTCTCTCTATTTTTTTTTTATCTTACCCTACTTCCTCTCTTCTCCTTTCTTTGTTGGTTTCCCCTCATGTGGTGTTCATTCTCCATCGTATTTTTTGTCTATCAATTGAAATCATTTGAATCGAGTGACCATATTCTCTAGTCATAAACAATATCCATAGGAATGGCAACGAGGTGGATTGGGAGCGGATATTTCTTCCACCACCCTTGAATCCTAGCAAAAAAACTCGCATCCGCCTAGTTTCTTGTCAAATTTAGAAGTTTGATTCCTATCTCCGCCTTTGACGGGGATCAGATTTCCACACCCCACCTTATATTTAAAATAAAAAAAATATTATTATTATTAATATTGTAGTTGTTATTATTAAATAATAATAATAATTATTATTATAACAAAATTAAACTAAAATTATGTCATATATTTAGAGTAGAATAAAAGTTATAATACATAATCAAATCTTAAAGTAAAATGAATAAGTATATGTATATAAAAAAATAAAAATTGATTTGTTTCCATTGGGACAGATATCAATAATCATGCCCCTCACCTAACTTTGAAGTTCAGGAAAAATCTAAACTTGCACCCGCACTTAGTCAAGTTGGGTTTTCATTGTCAAATTTGGGAAAGGTTTGGGTCGATTTAGACGGGTGCGAATTATGTTGTCATGTCTAGATATCTGATGTGAGTGTTTTATGCACTTGAGTATAGTCGAGTTTTACATGATGGTGTAACCCAAATCACAATCATGAGAGATGAAGTAGTGGTTTAGGTTGCTTGAAGGTGACAATTGGGGAGTTTGAATATTGGTGATGGAAGTCCTCTGTTCAAGGTGGTTATTGTTTCATATCAGATTTTGGTACATACAACGGACCAATTCAATAAGTCATTTACCCCGATACACCGCCTTAGGAAGGTTTGTGGAAGGTCACTTGTGTGCCTTGCTTCATAGGAACGCCACCTCGAAGTTGATCCTGATGGTTGAACCAATCTCTAACTTACTCCAGCACTCGTCGCTGAATTTTATAGAAGCAGTTACGCTGAGCTCAACTATACAAGCGTGGCTCCACGCCCTCTCAAGTTCACATACTGACTTGAGCGCCGGAATATTTACATGTTTTGAAGGTTTCTTTTCCACCGTTGACGAGCAACCTCCATTGTACCGGAACTCTTCCACAATTGTACGAGATCGTCATCAGCACGAGTGTTGAAATCGTGTCATCCTAATCTTGTTCTCGAACATATCAATTATGGGTTGCAGTTGATTCAAAAAACTGGTTGTCGCCAACTAAACAAACCCATTTTTGCTTACGAGGCAAAATATATTGAATAAATCTAGACTAAACACAAAGTATAAAAAGAATATATCACAAGAGTACAATCATAATTCATAAGACAAGTTCAACATGAAAACAGTTTGTCTTAAAAGATCGAGACCGCGTCACAACAAAATATAAGGCAATTATGAGTACTACAACATTCTAAGTGTAACTTAGGTAAAGAGTTTTTTTTTTTTTTTTTTTTTCTTTCACGTGGTAGCTGATATGTAAGGGTTCAAACCGCAATATATGTATATATTAGATAATATTTATATCAACTGAGTTAAACTCGTTGCGATAATATTTCTTTTTTATTATACTAAACTAATACTATTATGATTTTTTTTTTTTAAGGAACTAATACTATTATGATGTTAGGACAGAATGTGAAAAGGGAAAGATAGATACCGCGGCAAACTTTAGGATTTGCGGAAAAGGGATATAGAAGTAAGATTTGGTTATGATTAGATGTTGTCATGATTTGAGTAAGTATTTTTCATATAGGTGCCATATAAAGTTGTTTTACTCATATAATCATAGTCATTCTCAAAATATATAATAATAACCTTTCAAAAAAAGAATATAACCTTAAAGTCATTTTACAAAATTAATAAATACATTCACTTAGTAAAAGAAAAAATATATTCTAAAATATGTATTGGTCCAATCATCTAATTACTAGCTTTCTTCACAAATTTAGATTTGAAATAATTGTTTTCTTTAAATTTATATTTGACAAAAAACAAAAAATAACTTAATCTTGAAATTTGAAAACAACATAAATAGGGAAAACAAAGAATTCTTTTTTTAGATTTTTTTTTGTGGTGGTCGTGGTTCGAACCCCAAACCTTAAATATATTATGCATCTTAAAAAACCTAAAATAAAAAACAAACGGATGTAGTATTACACATGTGCAATCTCTTGCCAATAGTCATACACTCCATCTGATTTAGTTATTTTTTTTGCTAGTTTTAGCATTTTCTTTTTCTTCTCAAATAAGGAATGTGTTAGAAATTCAAAATGTAATTGAGATTAGTTTTTCAACTACACCCATAGGTTTTTAAGTTAATATCCTCTCCATTTAAACTCTTCTCCATTTCTTCCATTTGAAAAGATAAATACACAAATATTTTGTAAATAATTAATAATAGCGGAATCTATTTAATGATAGGACTCAATATCTATTTTATCTCTATTTATTTTTATAATCCATGTTTTTAGGTGCTTTGCATTACAAGACAAGTATTTGTAAAAACAATTTTATCAAGAGCGATTGGATAATGGTTCATGTCTCTTCCAACATGATTAGAGTTTCTGAGTTTGAATTCAATCATGCATGAAAATGCAGCAACATTAAAACTATCAAATCAGAGTTTTGTCGTCTATTGAAATTTTAACTGACTCAAGAGATTAATCTCGGTAATTACACGTATAGAATCGATAGTTACACTAAAAAATTGTAATAAAATAATCTTAAATTACAAAATTATGGAATGATGTAACCGTGTGTGATGTTGGGGTCGTGTCCTTGATTTTCCACAGCAATTAAACACAGATCAAACCAGTAAAGCATTAAGTTATATTCTATACTATTATTGATAAGAAAAAGTCAACAAAATGATGAGATTACTAACTTTTGTTGTCTCCTTGTTGCCTGTAAGCTGGAATTAAGTGTTACATAGCTTGTTGTATATAATTATGAGCACTTTCAATTAAATAAACTTAGGTACCTTTGGATGCCGCAAAGTACGTAGGTTAGCATAAAATTGAAAAAGAAAAGTTTCACTTTATAGGGGCGAAGATCATAGTGACTTATTAGCAAATCTTGCTTAAATAATTAACAATATTATGGCAGAAGATGAAACCCCCTTATTGATATATAATAACACGTACAATCCAAAAATGTTTAGATGAGATGATACGGTTCTTTTTTAGTTTAACTAAAATCATGAGTTTGAATCCAGCCATGAACATACAAGAGTATTAAAATTCTTACAGAGAGTTTACCGCTCATTTAGATCCTACAAGATTTGATGGATTAGTCTCTGCAGTTGCGCGTGCAGAGGATACCGATTTAAAAATATATATAATAACATGGACAACTAATGAAGTTTACTTTAATTTAAAATTAAATGAACATTTTGATTAGTATAGAACTTGTTGCTTTTTACTTTGTGACAACAAAAGCACTCGTGTGGGTCTCTGTCTTAAACACCAAAAGCAAAAAAACATATTCTTATTCCAACACTAGATTTAATTTAATTTTATTATTGTTTGCTAAATATTCCATCATACTCATGATATTTTTGTTTTTTTTATAGGAATCACGTTCATGATATTCGATTTAGACATATGAAGTGTTTACTTTTTATAGGTGGTGTTTGCATTGTACTAATTGTACCAAACATGTTGCAAATGCAAACCATCTGCTTTTGAAATTGAGTTATAGTACAAATTGTATCGGAATAGTTAGATAGTACAAAATCCTTAAAAAAAAACAGAGAGATAACACAAAGTAGAATAACGATGTGTTTAATTAGCACACAATTAATAAAATGCTTAATGAGTTATTATACTTTTTTTTCTTCTTATAGGTTACCTCAACTAAAAGTAATTTATCTGAGTCATTGCTAAACACTAAATATTGACATTTCTTTTAGTTGGAATTTGACATGGCTTAAATAGATCTTTCGTCCCTGAAAATTTAGGTCATTTGAATTTTCGTCAATGAAGTTACTAATCCTTCCAATATGTCACAACAAAATTTAATCATTTAACTTTTGGTCCTAATTAGATTTTTTGGCTGAGGTGGGCTGTCATTAGCGACGTGGTGCACATGTGGCAAGTGATGATTTGGCGAGGTGGTTGGCTTAAATAGGGCTTTCGTCCCTGCAAATATAGGTAATTTGAATTTTGATTCCTGAAGTTACTAATCATATGTAGTTAGGACCATTTTTCAAATGATTAATATTTTCAATGGAAGGATTAGTAACTTCAGATACGAAAATTCAAATGACCTATATTTGCAGGGACGAAAAACCTATTTAAGCCTTATGAAAATTTAACATCTTTCTCCATAACGTCAAAAAAAAAAAAAAAAACTTTCTCCATAGACAAACTCCTTGACATTAATGAGTTATTCTAATGAGTTTGATTAAGTTTTTATTTATATGATATCTTGGAATTCTTATTTTTAAAGTGGATCTAAACATTAATTTACGTATTTCATAACTTCTCGTTCAGTTCTCTTATAGGATAATAGCGATAGTACGGCAAATTTAAATTAAGGACCACGGTTGAACTATTATTTGGCCGCGATTCCAATCTTGTCGTCACTTTCACCACACAGATGCAATAACAAGTTATAGTAAAAATAATGGAATGAGAGAGTGGTAGAACAATAGTGAGAGGCGGCCGCCATCGGTTTCGATCACGGACACCGAGCCGATATTCATTTTCGCCCGTTCAGAGAGCAATTGGGGGAAAGGGGTCCTTACAAGATGTCGGAAAGCGCCATAACAAGTTGATCGAAGATGGGACAGTGTGAGGAAGGATTCACGGTTTGGTGGCTTTCGTACGGATTAAGTCGAACAGTCTAGGTTTCGGTTTGCCAATGGTCATCGGGTTTCAGAAGCTTCACGAGGCAAAAATTTTGGTGGTGCAAGGTTGAAGGTATGGTTTTCGGTTGCAAGGGAGAAGGTTCGACATGATTAAAACGACAAGGATGATGGTGTTTCTGCGCGACCTTAGAATGTCATCCAGGCAGCCCGTGCTTCTTCCATGGCTGCTCCAAGAAAGTGGGATGTTGACGTTGGTATTGGTAGTTGTGTGGTTCAACCGGGTAATAGTGTTAAAAGGTTGGTATCCTTCTATTTTACGAATGTGCCGAAATTGATTCCTTAATTTTACATGTGGAGAAAATTTGAGGTTTGCGGGATGTTAGATGATGTCTATGTTGCATGAAAATGTAATGTGAACATACATGTGTATGGATTAGTTTAGCTTCTTCAACAAGAAAAAAATGGAAAAATTGTAAAATTTATGATCAAATACACACTCTAATAATCCTTTATATGAAGTAGGTTATGTTAACTACCTATGATTACTTGACTTTCAAGTAAACTATGTAACTATGTTAATCTCTGACTGACTAACTCAATCTTATCCAACTAACTACTAACTCAAGTAACTGAACTCTAACAACCTAGTGCTAATCTAAAGTATATAGATCATCTAAGAGTACCAACACTTATACACTTAGACTTATGAACCAAAACGTCCTCTGTCTATTGTGACCCTCTAGAGTACATCATCATCTGGACCTATATAATTCTCTAGGGTACATAATCTTCTAGACCTATAATTTGAATTATACATGCTGCTACTACAAATTAACAAGTACTCTTCTCAATCTCATGAAGGTAAAGTTATACCCCCAACACGAGAAACATAAGTAGTAGAAAAAAAATTGCATATGGTAAAATGATCTACATGGGAATTGAGAATTGAGATATTCTGTCAAGTTTATTTTATAATAATTGATGTCGTTACTGCAATCCTCCTTTTCAGAGGTGCAGTGTTGCATATATTCTTTTTTGTATTTTTGTTGTCTGATTGTAATTGACTTAGTTATTCGAGGACATTATTTTATCTTTGCTGAAAAAAGAAGGAAAATATTTAGAATCAAGGCCACTTGTATTCAGTGACATTAAAAAATACACCCCAATTCTTTCACATAAATTGTGAGATGTAGCTAGGTTCTATTCCTTCATCATCCTAATTATTCATGTGTCTAGTGTCTAGGCTCTAATTTTTTGAATAAATGTGTTTAGACTCTAATTAAATACCATGTAAGACTACAATATCATTTTTTAATCAATAAAAATTGAGAAATGCTAAAGAGTGCATTACTCCTTTGAAATATAAACTGAATGATTACCAACCGAACTAATCATTGATTGGAGTTTAAATGTGATATGTTAGTCGTCTCACACGTACATGTTTGGTTCTACTTTGATAATAATTGAGTTTAAGTGAATTGATTTTTTTTTTTTTTTTGAAAAAAGTAAAATGGAATTTATTAAGATAACAATTAATCTTAACCAGCACAAAGAGTGCTAGGCTAGGAGTCTTACGGTAGCAACAAACAAAGGATGATGGGAAGCCCCCAATGTAAAACTCATACACCCGTGAAAATAAAGAAAAATCCAAAAACCTATAGGAAACGCCTCCTAACAAAGGGCTATCTCCGAAATCAATAAATAGAAACACCAAAATAAATCTAACACCACGATCAACGAAACAACATAAACAAAATCCTCAAGCATCGTCACAACTGCCACAAAAACAACTTCTACCACCACAATCTGCTGCTCACACACAACCCCTGAACACCACAACCAACAACCTTTGAAAAACAGCCAGGAAAAAAACCTCAAACACCACCGTTAGCTCTCTTAAGCACCTTCATCCAAAACACACCTCATAAACAACCGCGAAAGCCAACCAAAAATCCTTGTACCATCACCAAAAACCACCACAAATACCACCACAAAAATCAACACCAATACCAACACCGTCACCAAACCTACCATTGACCACCACAAAAATCACCATTAACCCTCACCTAAAAGCAAAACCAACCACCACGCGCAGCACCACCCAAAACCACCACAAACATCACCACCAAAAACCACCACGAGTCCCGCCACAAAAGACCCAAAATCAGCACCACCAAGAAAACCACCATGAAGTACCACAAAACCAACACAACCAAAGATCCATCGAAACCATATAAGTTCATAAGCAAACCTAGATATGATCCATCACCACCATTGTGACTGATCCATCACCACCTATGTTGCGAGCAAACATAACCTCCACCACTACCAAGAGAGAAAACAAATCAAATAGTCTGAGACCTACGAAAAACAAACAACCACCGGAAAGCATCAACGATACACCACAAAACCCACCAACGTCTCAGCCAAACGAAACAAATAAAAAACACCAAAAACACAAACCAACCTTTACGACGACATAGAGCAACCGCACGTCGGAAAGGTACGACGGTGTGAGGACAGAGACCCTCGTCGCACCACCATCCATTTGATCTACATGATGACGACGGCAGATTTGGAATTTATGCGAGGAAGAAAGGAGTACGGCGGTTCTAGGTTTAGAAAAAAAGGAGTACGACGGCTATTTTCTATTGGACCACTAGGTTTAGAAAGAAAGAAAGGAATTGATTTCTTAAAATTGATTCGGAGTAAAAGTGATTTGTAGATGAGGTAATTTGTGTTTAATTAAAGTTCAATTATAAATTTGTGTATTAAAATCAATTTTAAAATTGAAAGCTACAGATAGTAGCTTCAAGTATAATTGTTTTAAGTCCTCAAAAATTGATTTCTCATAAAAATGCTAAACATAATTTTTAGAGTTAGAATTGTTTTTGACACTTGTAAAATACTTCCAAGAATTCTAAAAGTGAAGCTAAACACGTACAACTATGAATAATCTAATAACGAAAAAATATGAAAGATGACTCATATATTGAATATTTTTCAAGGTTTCTTGGTGATTTATGTTTATACTGGCCTATTGTAGCTCATGGTGTTATCTCTCTTGACTCTCCGACAATTGGAATTAGAGTCATAATTCAGTTAATTTGGTTGAGAAGTGGCGGTAGATTCAAGTGTACTTGATCAAATATAGTGGAAGATTCATATTATATTTGAAAATGAGATTGTTGGAGTTAAGTTAAGTGTGAATCAATAGTGTTCTCATGAGCTTAGCTCAGTTGATATGAATAATGTATAATATATGCAAGGTGCGGGGTTTGAACCCAGAAACCAAAAAAAAAAAAAAATTGAATCAATAGTGGGATGGTTTTAAATTCACTAGATTATTGTCTCTTCTCTTATATATATTTCATTTAGGATGGGGCTGGTTTAAAAATTTATTTAGTGAGATAACATAATAGTTTTGTTTTCACACAAGAAAATAGTTTAAGGTAAAGATGTAGTGTCAAAATCTTTCAATAATACGTCTTTTAACCTTTGATACTCCTATGCTTCTCCATACTCTCCCAACACTATGTAGATAAACTTAGATACCGTTTCTATTAATTGTATTCTATTGTAAAGCAGTGATAATTAAAAAGAAAGATCTTGCAATGAAGATTATAGTATTTGAAAGCATTTGACATTATCATATCATCTACCTAGCAACCTATGATATATGAATGAGTATGGCATACAGCTAGGCCTCTCAATTTTAGACATAATAATAATGTCCCCATTTAACCTAGGATCTCAATTATTTGCTAGGATTCCCATGCCAAAATTATTTTTTAGATTAGTGAATATTATTTGATATATATTATAGATCAATAGATCAATTTTTTTTTTTTTTCTTATAAATATGATCGAACGGAGCATATAATGTAAAGAAAGACAAATAACCATTAATTCACCAAACACACTCATTACCCATTAAGAATTGCAAGATACCTATATATATTTGAATAATAAAAAAATCCTCAACATAAACGTTTATATAATTTCTCTACACTAGGCTCGAAAAAACTACTAATGTGTACTTTGGGACACACAAACAAAGAAAAAAATCAAGATACAGCTAGATGTGTGCACCTTTCACATATGATTTTGTCAACCTAACGTATCTAAGGTATGTGTAACCTGATTTATATATGTGCCAAAATCATAACCCCACCCTCTAACAAAATTAAATTACAAAGTACAAAAAAGCTATGATTCTGATCATCAAGGTTTGGATCATATCATCATATACACAACCTGTGACCAGCCAGCTAGGTAGTCCCATCCTAAATATTAAAAATATTATATACTATGGTTTTATTTAATTGTTGTTGAAGATTCTTTGTCCAGGTGATAGAATCATTCTTGGATCAAACTCATTTTTTCTTTGTAAAAAAGTTTTCCATTTTTTAGGTCCAAAATGGTTTGTCCACTCTTCCTGTGTGCTGTAGTGGGGAAGATATAACTTATAGTTAATCTTAGCATGATTACAAAATTGCAAAATTTCTTTGTTTTGAGCATCAAATGCTTTCCAATTATCAAACCCACTTGAGTGCAAAAATCCAACTGCATAGAAGATATCTTCCTCATCATCTGGTATTGTTGCTGACATCTCATTGTCCCATCTGAAAAAAATTAAAATTAATTCAGCTTAATTAGCTTTAATTTTTATAAATTTATATAATGGAAGAAAAATAAATGAATTAAGAGTTTTAAATAAAATAAAAGGGAAAAATCGTACTTTTACATATTCTTAGATATGTTTAAAGGATTTAATTTATATGCGCCAATAATGTAAATATTTTTACATTGTTGGTCGGTCTTAATTGTTCGACCATTCAAAAAAAATAATTTTCATTATATCTAATTTAAAAATCATACGAAATGATGAATCGAGATTGATTGACGGTATGACAAATTTTACATTGACGATGCATAAAAATTATTATAACTTTTAAATAGTGGATATGTTAATATATGACTATTTATACATCTTAAAAAAGTAAGTGCAATTTCTCTCAATAAATAATTAAGAAAATTGCAAGAAAAATAATGTGAACAAGGTTAATTGAAGACTTACTTGTTTCTATTCATGGGATAAACCAAGACAGGTCCTGTGGTAATGTTGCGTTTTTGAATAATTTTCTTGAAGACACCTAAATTAAAATCTAAGATTCTTGATTTTGGTATAAACATATTAAGCCATGGATGAGGAACATCCCATAGCCCTTGTGATTGAAGCTTCAACTCTCCACTTCTCACTCTATTCAAGAACTCAACAAATGACACATTTTTTTCATAATGAAATCCAGGGATATAGTTCAGTCCTTGGAGCAAAACTTGAATTTCCTACACAAAAATAAAAAATATTAATTAGCTAATATTCATTGCATTTTTAAATTATACATCTTATGTATTTAACTCATAATTGTACTGCTAGAAAAATATATAGTTAGCGACGGAAAATTAGAGACAAAAAAACCTAAATTTCACACCGATTTAAAAACAAATCGTTTATGAAAAGGACAGGGCGCTCGTTAACATTTTTTTTATAAACGTTCAACATAATAGTAACAATTGAAGATGAAAATAGAATTTACCTTGTTCACATTGTTTTCAGAATGGTAATCATAATATTTGGCAATTTCCAAGCAATATAGGACCGTATGTTGAGTTACTAGGGAAAGTATTCTATGATGGTCGGTTAAAGGGAAGAAAGAAGATCTCCAATTATTTATGGGTCCTTGATTCATTAAAACCATCCCTTCCAAATAATCCAATGCACTATTTTTGTTTCCTTTCATTGAGATTAACCGTTCTTGGTCTTTGGTAAAAACAGAAAAATCACTGTACAAAAGTCTTACCCATTTAACCTGCCAATAAAATGAAATTCACCATTAGTTGATATACATTGCAATGTAAAAATTGTTTATGCAATGTTTCAAATCATGTTATTATATTGATAAAGTTAAATGCTTGAAAATTAAATGTTTACTGGTGTCAATATACTTTGTGATCACTACATTAAGTTTATTTCAACTATTGGATCAAGATCAAATGATTTTGGAATATCTACTTAAAATTTGTTTTGACAAAGTTAAAATGTACACTCTCGTCGTTATTATAAGCAAAATTTAATTTTTTGGTTCAATAAATAATTAATGTATATGGTCAATGTTATAAACCAGATTCATCTATTATTCAATGAATCCAACAATTGAATTTTTGCATATAATAGTGATCGTAGAATACATAAGGATGATGATAGATCAAACCAACCGATCTAAGGATATGATGTAGATTAAGAGTTTGAACATTAATTCAACCTTTGAAATATCTGACTATTATACATAAGGATGATGATAGATCAAACCAACCGATCTAAGGATATGATGTAGATTTTTTTTAAATAGAGAAGACTAAATTATTTGTAGAAGCCTATTGCAGCTACAATACATAGTATTTTGATTTCACACAATTTGAATCACTATACATTACTAAGTATCCCCTTCATGTGTTAGAAAACTATAGTGGAAACAAAAACACGTCATGCATTGGTCAAACGTTAGACTATAAATCTCATCTAACACTTACAATTATTATTGTCAAAGGACTTTCCACATTTATTTTTTCAAACACACTATTTAAATGTTTTTTTAATCTTAGGAATCGACATATACCTGTGGCTATAACTATTCTCATTTATAATTCTTGGATTGGATGACTAAAATGCACCACTAACATAGTGTACAATGAAGGTGCTTTTGGACAAAAGTACATTAGATGCTCTTGTAAAGCTTGATTTTGATATATGGTTGAACAAATGTGACAACATGAAGAATTGAGATTATTATGAATGGTTGGAAGAAGAAGCTAGCTACAAGACAAAAATTTGTAGTCAATTTTTTCTAAAGACAAAAGTGTACGTACCCTCTTTGGTGCTGGCTCAAGAGCTATTCTTGCCCTTGTTATAATTCCAAATTGTCCTAATCCTCCAAGAACTCCATTAAATAATTCTGAATTGTTCTGTTTAGAGCATGTTACAAATTCTCCTTTTCCTGAAAAATAACCAAAAATTAAAACTTGATTAAGTATAAACAACATTTAATTCTATTTTATTTTGATAGGAATTGATTTGTATTTAGTTGAGTTGTTAAGCCTTTTGGGGGTGTAGTAGTTATTATTTGAATAGTCTCTTTCTTCCTTATTTGCTCAGGGCCTTTGTTCAAAATATTTTTATATAAAAATGTATAATGTATAATAAATATATTTTTATGATAATATAATAAAAAAAGATACTTGCATGCATACATATATTCTTTAAGAAACTCATGGGTAAAATACAACATTGTATCTATTATTTTAATTTAGATTATTATAGTTAAGGAATTGACCTTAAAATTATAGACTTGGACCAATAATATGTATAATCAATAGTCAACAAAATTAAAAGAAAATTAAAAGAAAATATTAATAAAGATTTGGAGAAGACTATGTCGACAATGTGAACTGGTTCTCTAGTTTAGAATTTCTCAAAAAATAAGTAAGGGACCAATACTTAAGACAAAGACTCTCTTAACAACCACAAATTGGTAGTAGTAAATAGTGTAATACAGTTCTAGGAAGAAAATAAATCCCAAGACAACATTGTTAAATTTACAGCAAAAATTTAAAAAGTAGAGGAATAGAATCTAACCAAATCTTTTATCATATATAAAACAGGTTATTTGATTAAAGCCTAACATATGTTTTTTTTTATAAAAAGAAGCTAGAAAGGTTTTCCTTTATATGTCACTGTGCATTGGAAAGCTAAAATGCACATGGAAGATTGTTATTTTCTCCATTTGAAATGGTTTATCTAACTAGGCCAAAATAAATTTTGGTCCCCAAAACACTTGATAAAAAACTTTAGTTTTTAAAATAATAAATAATTAGAGAAAAAGAAAACACACTCATGCAAAACCAAAGAAAGAAAACATTATGTAAAAGTTTTGGTGTTTTGTTTTTTCCCCGGCTTTCGAGCACATGATTCAGTAGAAGTTTTGCAACCTTTTATAGAAGATGCAGAGAGTTTTCTCACTACACAATTAAGTCAAGATTGCTCTTGTAAGGGTTGATGTACCCGTTGTACTATGATAAATAAACTTTTTTGATTATAACAAGAAAAACTACAAATATCAAAATGAGAATTCCAAGTTTTTTTTTTTGGGGTGTGCCAGACCTATGCAATAGTGTAACGCATATGTGACAACTGATAAGCCCAATAACAAGCTATCAAAGTGATCTCTCCCCCTCAAAAATGTAATTCAATATCGTGTGATCCATTGGACCACATATTAAAGATTGAACTGATAAGAACGTATACTACACTTTTATCTTAACCAAAAGTCGAGAGACCAACATAAAAATTGAACATTGATTAGAAAACAAAAGAATGAATTTAGATGGAGAAGAAAATGTGCATAATACATACCAGTAACAACATCCAATTGATGAACACTAGTAATTTGAGGACCATAACGAAAGGTTTGTCCACTAATACCAGCATTAGAGAGTGTCCCTCCAATAGTTAAGTAAAGATAATCAGTCCAAGAAACAGGTGCAAGTCCATACTCAAGTGTTTCATACAACACATCAATCCATAGTTGTTCCCCTCCAACATCAACATAGTATCCAAATCCAACCTTAGGATCCTCAAAAACCTCAATTCCAACATTTTTATTATTATGTTCATTATTTTTATTATTGTTTTTCAATCTTCTCAACCCTTTCATGTCAACAACAACACCATCACGTGCCATAGCTTGTCCTCGTGTGGAATGACCTTGTCCTCTTGCAGCTATAAGAAAAGGGACAGAACTATTATACGACAACTTTACAAGACTTACTATGTCGTTTACCGTTGATGGTTGAAACACTGCTGCTGGGAATTCATGTACGAGGTTGCCATAATCACTTGAAGCTAGTTCAATGGCTTTTGGATCGTTTATGAGTTTTTGAGATATGTTGGAATTTTTTGTAGTGAATTTCCATTGCTCGGTTTTACCTACGGTTGATATTAAACGTGGTATGGTTATTATTAAGAGAATGAAGTATATTGGAAAAGGGTAATTTTGAGACATTTTTTTTTGTGTGTGTTGAGAGAATTAATATAGGAGAAAAATAGAGAAAGGAGTGTTTGGTGAATGATGTGGTTGTGGAAGGATGGGGAAGAGGGAGGGGCTATAAATAGAATAGAAGAAGACTTTGCATGATAAAAGATGGAAATAGTGTGTGTTTGAGAGAGAGAGAGAGAAGAATCTTTTGTCTTTTGAGTTTAATAATTGAAAATGGGTGACTTTTATTATATCATGCAAGGATAAAAGATTTTATGACAGTTGTTGTTAATTGAAAATTTAAAGTTGAATTAAAGTTTAGTAGTAGTTTTTTTTTCGACAAGAATATTTCAAGTTTTACCAATGGAAAGTAATGAATAGTTAATTTGTTTGGTCATGTGGTCCAATTAAGACAATCTATTTTAAATGGTAAATTTCTAGAGATTGTTTTAAGTATTAGAATTACCAATTTTCACCTACTATTTTTTATAAAATAAACATCGGCTTAAACACTTTTTTGGTCTTTTATTTTAATTTTGAAGTTCATATTGATCCAGGAAAAAAAATTATATTGATTATTTCATTTGATTAAGTTAGGCTAGTCATGTCCATCCATTAGAAGCTAAGATGTTAGGAATATAAGTGTGAGTTGACATCTTCTTCTCCCCACTAGATAATTTCCCGTATATCACAATTAGGGTTCATTGGAACTCATTTTCCTTAGATTCTCAAATCAAAATTATGGATTGTAACCCATCTTTTTCCCATCAGAGCTACAATGTCAAATTCAAAAGGTTCGTCATCTTCCTTTCTCAAATCGTTGGGCAATGCTGCAGGACATGGATCCATCACGAATTTTCAAGGATCTCTCGGATTTGAGAGGTTCATTGTCATCAATATACTGCAACAACGAGAACGATAAGGATTATACTACCTTTATAGTCATGCCAATATGCTATCGAAACGCCTTTCTAAATCATTCCAATTAAACCTTCAACAACATTAATTAAATATAAAAATTGTGAAAGCAAATCTTCTTGTCTTAACCTCTTTCAAACCATAGGTCTCCCATTTATTAAAGCAGACAAAGAAAAAGAACACACAAACATTCCTCAAATTCCATTATATAGATCTAAACACATATTGACCATAATTGTATACATGTAATTTCAATTGAATGAATCATATGTCTTTTCAAAACCAACTTTTATCGCCAAACACTTTATACCTACAACAAAAAATTTAAATACAAAAAGTAGATAACTAATTTACAAGACCAACTAAAAATTTAATTGTATAAGTTAACAAATCTTCAAATAACTTACTAATTATAACTAAAAACTTATCCAATACACATTAAAGAGCAACTTGTTAATTTACACCACTAATAACAAGTTGATGCAAAACTTTAATGTGATATTTAAATATCCATGAGAAGCACACCAAAACAAAACATTATGGAATATTACTTGGTATTTGTAGCAAAGAAACCAAATAAAATACTTTGTTATTATTTTGTTTTTCTATTATAAAAAGAGAATAATTTTTTTTACGTACTTGTACTAGAGGGAAAAAGTAATCTGATCATTGTACCTTGTGCTAAGAAAGAAATAGCTAAATGTCAAATTCAAAGATACGATTGAACCATATCGTAGATTATATTTGGCCGTCTTTTTGAAACGTCATGAAGTATTTCTATGAAGCAATAAAATGAAACATAAATATAATAATAAATAAATTATACAAATGAAGTATTTGGCCATTGTTTTCTAGGACTCTGTTTGTGTATGTTTGTATCGTCATCGTGATCACCAAGATTCCCAGCAATTGAACCCACAAGTTTCTTTCTATTAATTGTTCTTGGCTTTTTCTTTCAGAAAAAAATAAAATAATCTTATTGGTCTTTATACATTGTAAAAAATTCAATTTAACTTGGACCGTTGGATTGTAATTAATGAGTCAATGTCAACATTGGTCAAGTATTTCTCATTTCATTTTTTCTTATAAATATATTACATGTTTGAAGTATCTAATTAATTCTCATTGAAAAATCTATTCTTATCCTTAAAAGATATTATATATGTAAGAGTCATAATTCAAACTTTCGAGTATTTTTTTATTTTTTTACACTCCAATTTTATATATTATATGTACGAAATATCAAACATCGTTTAATATTGATTAATCTATATCAAGAACTTTGTTGAGCATACGAGTCACAAGATCAATTTTCCATCTCGTACCCATTTTTTCTTACGCAAAAGTCGGAGATGAAATTCCTAACCAATTATATGTTAATTGTAGATTCAATTTTTTTTAAAATTACAAAAAAAAAAACTACAAATAAGGCTCAACGTAAGGCATCAAACCTCAACACTGACTCCAACTCTAAAAGAGGAATCTGCCAAAATATCACACCTAACCTTAAAAAACAACCGAGCTTAGCTAAAAACTACATACCTTGTAGATTCATGTATATACATTAGACTGTTTCTATATATTAGTTTTATATTGGCCAAAATAGAATTTCCTCAAAATTGGGTAATTATCAAGAGGATCTTCCAAGATTTTGTTTTGGGGACCAGAGTACTTATGATGAAACAAGGTATGTTACGTTAAACTTTTCTTGTTCATGGAAGGGTAATGTCAATGGGAACCGAGAAAGATACATCACAACAGATTTTTCTTTGGGCCAAAGATTTTGTTAGATATAGCCTCTATCTATATCTATCTATATATTTGAAACACGTAATCAATGCAAAGTGTATATAGTTTGGAAATGGAACCAAAACCATTACCCAAGAAAAATATATCTGCCTGTCTTTGGTACAGATAAAGTCACTAGAATATGTCTACATAGTAACATGATTTTCTTCTAGATAAAACATGTTCTGAGCCAAACAAAATAAAGATTATAGATTCCGTTCTATTATTAAATTGGTAAAGTGGGGGGTTTCATATTTTAATCAATTATTATTTAGTTGAATTATGCCTAATTTATTTCCAATTGTTCTTTGCTAAGCCTTACATATGGTGATGAGTGACAATTTAAAAATTAAAAGCACCTGACATGCATTCTACAAAAATATGGGAAGAAAACAATTGTATGCCATGCACACGCAAGAGAATCCAGTTTGATAATAATTTAATTTAATTGTAGCTAGCTAGCCTCCCTCCTGAGGGGTTATACATTTATAAAATAATATTCAATAATTAGATATTTCTATAAACAAAATAAAAGTATTTATGGAATTATTAGGAATACCTCACGTAACCAAAAAAAAATTTGGAATACTGAAACAAACAGTCACTAAGATAGACACAAAAAATATATTCTAATAGAATGAAGGTTTGGGTTATATGCGGTTTGGGTTTTAATCATGGCTAGTTATTAATTGTATGTTTGGTTTAGTGGTGACAATTAAATTTTTAATTTTATATTGGCTTTAACTCGTTATTATCAATCTGATTTGTAAAATGAAGGTTGCACTTATAAAATCATGTTCAAGTCTTATGTCATATAATGGTAAAATCTTACCACCCACTCTTAGCATAGGACTAAACAAATAGAGCGTGAGTCGAGTTGATCAATAGCGAGAGACATGATAGCAGGTAGTTTAATGGATCTTAGATAGACTCAACCTATATGATGTTATTTGTTGACTTAAGGTTCCAACACATTTAGGAGTGGCCTTGAGGGTAGACGGGAGAGGTGGCAGCCCAGGGCGCTATTTTTTTAGGGGTACCAAAATTATTATTTTTACTTAGTAGTCAGTATAATATAGATATATATATATTTTTTCATTTGTTTTGATTAATTATATTGAAAATATATTTTTAGCAAACTTTGATTATAAATGAATCTTGTGCGATAAAAAATAGTCAAATAACTAAAAGGGCACGATTTTTTTCTTTCGTCCAGGGCATAAAAAATCTTAGGACCGATCCAGCCAACATTGACACACCAAGTAGGGTTGAACCCAAATTAAATACCATACATTAAATTTTTATATTGGATATAACTCATTCTTACAACACCAACTTATACGGTGCTTTATAAAATATTATGAGGCTTTATCTCCATTAACTTGGGATTTTTCAATACACCCCTCACACTCAACACTACGAGTTTGTTGTGGGGATATAAACGTGGGTGACCCTGAACAAATAGACTATGTACCATATTAGGTTTTTATTATTGATTACAGAAGATATGAGTATGATTGTTGTGTTTTGTTAATGATAGTTCTTTTATCTTTTTGTTACTGTTTGAGGCTGATATGTTGATTGCTACTAATAATTTACATGATGTAAATGAATTGAAAATCATGTTGAAAAAAGAGTTTGACATGAAGGACTTAGGTGTTGCTAAGAAGATTCTTGGTATGGAAATTCACAGGGATAAGAGTGCGAGAAAATTATGGGTCTCTTAGAAGCTATATTTGTTGAAAAGGTGTTAGAGAGATTTAACATCAACAATTTGAAGGTTGTGAGTACTCCATTGATGAATGATGTCTTTAAAAACACTATGAGTATTTTAAGGTAGAAATATTGAGTGCAAGTATACAATGTTTAAGTTATAGTATAAAAAGATATTGATCTCACAGAGACCGTGGAGCTATAGTTTCGCGTAGCTTTTTAGCATGAAACTTGTTTGCATAAAAATAAAAGGTCAAATGCATCTAAAGGTCTTTAAGTTTTTTGTTTTTCTCAAAATGGTCCTTTAAGTTTCAAAAGTTCCAAAGTGGTTTTTTTAGTTTTTGAATTGTTTCAGAATCTTACTTTCCGTCATTTAAGGAGCAATTTAGAAGACTTTATGATTATGGTCATGAGTTGATTAGATCAAATCATTATAGCACAATGTAGATCAAAGTTCAACCAACTGAACAAAGTGAAGAAGGTAATGGAGAAGAGTTTGTTCATAGACCATTGTTGCCTAGGTTTCAGAGGGAAAGTATGATTCTGAAACGATTCAAAAGGGTTCTAGTTTAGTTCTATTTTCTTGGGGTTTGGCCCCTTTTGAGAATAATAATAAAAAAAAAAAAGAGACCAACTAACTGCTTTAGCAATCGGCCATTACCAAGATTGATTTTTTATTTATTTTTTGGTCAAGTAGTATAGTGGCTAGAGAAATTCACCTTTATGATGAATAAGTTGGGTGTTCAGCGTTCGAATCCCGACCCCTACATAAATTGTGCATTATTCTCTACCAAATGAGCTAAGCTCATAGGGCCCCAAGATTGATATTTCTATTGGTCAAAAAAGTTAATAAAAAAACAAGATAAAATATCAATCAAATCTAAATTTAGCATCAACCATAAATTTAATATATACCACCTAGTCCCATTTTTTTGAAGACATACCACCTAGTCCCATAACATAGGCCACATAAAATTTAGAACTATGCAAATATCTACCAAACTTTTATTTTATTGGGACTCTAGCTAGTTGATTTAAAAAATTAATCAAAGACAAATATATGATCTCATGTTGTAAACAAAAGACTTTGATTGGAAGGATTTAAATCAAATTTGAATAACAAATGGTGTTCAAGGAACAATCTTTGACCTATAGATTTCGCAGGTACGAGGAGCTATCAAACAAAACAAGAAAACCATAGTATATCCACTATGCATGACTCCATGGAATTTTATTTATTCTACTAATAATGCTTCAAATTGAAGATTGTAATCTTTGACAAAACATGTGATTCATGCATGACTAATAAATTAAATTCAATGAAAACGGACTTCAATCAAATACCTTGGATTTTATTACTAACCAAAACGGGTAGGGCCAATAAAAATTGAAGGGTTTTTCCATGTAAATTACACATATTGAAGATATATACTAAAATCCAAAATTTGATGGGCACAACTATGTTTACCATCCCACATGTTCAAATAGTGATAGTTAGGTTATTATACCTAAAGAAAATATTTCTCATATCTCTTCAAAAAATGTTGAAAAATAATTTGTAAATTAGTTTTTGTTTTTTCTCTCTATATACGCCAAAAGAAATTTACATGTTGTTGTGCATGTAGGTCCACAACATCCGTATGATGGAAATGTTCATACCAAAATGAAGTTGGGAATAGAAGAGAGATGTAATGTGTTGCCACCATCAATGAATGAGACTAAACCTCTACACTTTTTTACTTGTGATTCATGATCAATTAAGAAAAACATTACACATGCTATGGTGATCAATCCCTATAATGGCTCTACTATATAATGTGTATGTTCAATGTATCATTAAATCAAATCAAATCAATAATCATGTTTTTATGTTGATATGGTATTTTTAGTGGAGACTAATTTCTTGAGCATCGCTAATTCAATCTATAGCACAATTGGGATGAGCAGAGATTTGAATAGTGATGTTAGCTCTATGTAATGCTAACTACTACCTCTATAGTGATGTACAACCATGTATTTGGTCCATTTTAAATAATGAAATGCATTGATGAGTTACTTTCTTAAAAAAAAATAAAAAATTGAAGCTCTATTTAAATTTTAAAGTTGAAATAACAATCAAAACAATTATAATATTTTTTGACAAAAACACAATTATAATATTAAAAGCGTTTTTCTGAGTTTCCGTATTTGGGTATGACACTAATGACATAATTAGAGATCAATTTTTTCTTTATCCATCTAAATTTTCATTGTTATTTCAATTTTTTTTACGGTGCATGTAAACAATATTTGAAAAAATTACTAAATATTTTATAAACTATAAGACTTGATATTAATAAATGAGAGGACACGAATATTATAATGGATCAAATTAGATGAAAGACAAACATAGGTATTCTCCTTCTCAAACCCTAACCGTCACTCATTTCTTCTTCTTCTTCTTGTCATTGTCAGAGGGGTGATTTATGGTCAATTTTGACCCAAAAATCATCCCTTCGAGTTGTTTTTCCTTCTATCCTAATTGAATAAGTGATTTCACATATTTTCTGTTTTTTTTGTTTGTTTTGTGATTTCGTCGTCTCTGAACGACTTTGTTTGTTTTGATTTCCCGTCTTTGTGCGTTGTGTTTTTGATTTCCCGTTTTTGTGTGGTGATTATTTGATTCAGGTTAAAAAATTAGCTTTGAGCAAGTGCAGATCCGATCAATGACAATGACTTTGACGTCGTCAACGTTGCAGATCCGTAGAAATGAGTATTCCGAAGACTTGAATATAGTCATATTAGTCATATTTGTAGGCATAGGTACTTTGCCGTTTTATGCTATTAACGTGTATGTTGTGAGTTTGTTCATAGATTCATCCTTTTTGTTTTTAGTGAATTTGGATTTGTATTGTATCAATGTACTCTATCAATTTGAATAAATGAATATCGTTTATTTTTGTCAAAAAAAAAATCACCTAGGTGTACAATAGTAAATTTGTTAATATTATATAATTTTGAAATGATATTTATACAACCATTTTGTGACAATTTTTTTATAACCCTCAACTCTCATAACCATATTATGTTCTTTTATTCTCTCTTTTTTTCTATTGTTTTTGACCAATAAAAATAGAGAAAATGAATGTTATCATAAAAGTTGTCACAAATAGCTATACAAATATCAAAGTTCTTGGCTTGAAATATCACTACTCCATGATGTGTGTGGTTATCAAAAGTCTTGACTTGAAACTTTGAGTTCTTAGTTAGTTTATCTCTTTTAAGGTTTCACATGTTACCTTTTTGTTCTTCAAATTAAAAATCCAATGTTGATTTTTGAAACCTCTTGATGTTGGATAAGGGATTCACATGTTAGGGATATGATTTTAGAAAATGTTGTCATGCGAAAGTGATTAAAATGATGAATGTTTTTGTGAAATTGAGAAATTCATGAGTAAATTAAGAACTTGAGTGACTATGGTTGTTATTTTTGGATGTTATAGTGAAAATTCATGTGTCTCTATGTTTCAGGAATGAATTGGCATGATTAGATTGTGTGTACTTGAAATAGACTTCAAGGATATGTTAAACTGTAAATTATGTGTACTTGAAATAAACTTCCTTGATGAGTGTGATTGTACTTTGATCAAAGAATGAAAACGAATGAGTTTTCATTTGAATATTGCGAGTGTTAAACTTGATAAAAATGACACACATTCTCTCTGGCAAATTTTCTAATCAAAATTTATGGTGGCTAAATTACTACTAGTGTGCCATAATCACAACGTACTACAAAGTGAAAGATGAAGCAAAGATGCTGTTGCCAATTGAGATACAAAATAATAATTAGCGGGTACAATTAAAAGTAAAATAATAATTATATATTAAAAAGTACAAGTGGCATTTATTTTAATTTTTTTAACTAACACGACACTTATTTTAAAAACAGAAGAATTTCATTTTGTCATTAAAAAAATAAAGGCTTTTATATGTGTTTAGTTCCTGCAAATAGGGGGTCATTTAAAAAAATGGTCTCTGTATTCGTTAATCTTGACAATTTGCCCTCCCAAAATTTAATCATTTAAAATTTCGTCATTCTCCCCACTTAATCATTGTCGCACATAAAATTTCAATTTTACTCCTAGGTTTCCAATTTTTTCTTCCATCTTCTTTCCTCTTCTTAAGGGCAAAATTGGAATATCATGTGTGACAGTGATTAAGTGGGGAGAGGGACCAAATTTTAAATGATTAAATTTTGGAAGGGAAAATTGTCAGGATAAACGAATACATTGACCATTTTTTAAATGATCCCTATTTACAGGGACTAAACACATATAAAAGCCAAAAATAAAATACCAAACCAACACACCCCATTGAAGCATAACAACAAATAGAGCGATGGACTATACTTTTTTCCCGTTCCTATATTTCATCAACCAGTAAGTCCGTTCATCCTAACACATTAGCAACTCAACATAGAAATGGTATATATTAGCAACCAAACATAGAAATAACCATCCGGTAACTTGTGGTCCACATGGGTCGATCTTATGATGTTGACTTAGAACTTTAGAGTATGTTTCTCTTTAAGGTTCTGAAATTCTCTCGGTGTCAATTTTGAGATCCTTACCATGTATCCTAAAAACACAAGTTAACAAGATCCAATACATAATCGTAGAAGTTGATTTTCTCTAAACCAATCATCATAATCATATCTTACATTACATTGCATATTTATTAGTAGTGGAGTGTTCATACATCGACTATTCAAGAGAAACAATGGAAACAAGGCAGTACCCTGCATTGCAGTGGAAAATGAGAAAGAGAGAATAGAAAAGCTCATGGTAGGGACTGTTACTAAGATACTGGAAATCTATATGGGGATCATCCATAACAAGAACAACGAAATAGTTATCAACACACGTGATCACAAACAACAAATTCAGTGTTAAAACACCATCGTATCCATGTCACCCTTGATTGTTTTTATGGCTTGGCTTGTAGTGCTATTAGATTAGATATATACAGTTGTACCTGCATGGAATTTGAGGAAGTACTATGTAACATGCAGAGAGGATAGATGTCTCCTATGTATTTTATTTTAATTTTGTTTGAATTAAACATTAATGATTTATATATATATATATATATATATAGGGTTTTTCTATCATGTCCAAATTTGCACTTGTTAAGAAATTTAAAATAGTAACTTTGCGTTCGAACTTGAATATTTAAAATAGTTGTTGGAACACATCCACCAATTTTTATGTGGGAGTGTTTTAGCAAGCATCACCTTAAGGTGTACTTAACTACTTCTTAGTTATCATTTGCTAAAATACTCCTTCTAAAAAATAAGTGGGTGTATTCTAGCAAATGTCTATAGGAGTTCATAACGTACACCCATTTATTTTTTAGAATGTGTGTATTTTAATGAAATTGGGGGTCTGACTCATCCTTAAAAAATCGGTTCATCAGGTGAGGATTGCATCCTCTATATAAACTCTTACCAAGAGTCTTATCTATTTCATTATGGTATCAGAGTCTGTCGAATTCAAGAGACACCTATCGATTCACGCACCAAGCACAAAGAGTGCTTCTGGGCGTGATGGCCGATTCACGCCAAAGCCCAAAGAGTGTTGTGCGTGACGGGGGCGTATTGGGAAAACCCATGTCCCACATCGGATAGATAAGACTCTTGGTAAAAGTTTATATAGAGGAGGCAATCCTCACCTGATGAACCAGTTTTTTAAGGATGAGTTAGGCCTTCAATTTCATTATATTTATCAACTTTTTAGTTATAATTTGCTAAAACACTCCTACATAAAAACTAGTGGGTGTGTTCTAGCAACCCTTATATATATATATATATATATATATATATTCACGTGTGTTGATAACTATATATATGCAATAATAATTTGAGCAAAGTCGTCTTCAGTCGTTTGCTAAGTTGACTGGTGAATAGATTTTGTAACAGACGCTTCATTTGAACAAAAAATTTATGAAGATGACAAGGAGGAAGGAAGGTCTTGATTTTGCTTTCCCGTTTTGCTTTCTTTATCTTGTTTTAAGAGATTAAGGACACCTTGATTTATCTACAAAGTCATCCTCAAATGGTGAGGCTTCTAGGGCAGCTATTATTCTTGCTCTCTGATTAATTCATTGAGAAATCTACATGTTTCAGAATCTGCAAATATTTTGGATTAGATTTTAACCATATGGTGATATTTTTTCCCGTTGCTTTGGAGCTACCAAAACGAGTCCACCACTTCACAAAAGCTTGTTTTTATAGAATTGTCAAAACATTTGGGTTTTAGTTTTGTTTGTATTTGTATTGCCATGAAAATATTCATGTTAATGAGAATTTGGTGAAGAAGTTTAGTTGGAACCTTTTATTAAACATTTGTAAATATTCATGAAAATATTCATATTATTTTGATTCTGATTAATTAAATAATTAATATAACAAGCAATGTCTTTGCTCCTTTTACCCAAATCTAGAATTTCCTTCATGCTTGTTTTTATCATCAACATTATATTTAAAATCTCATATTCTCGAACACTCATTCAAAACTTTATTTTATTTTATATCTATCTTTTTTTAAGCGAAATGATATTTATATAACCATTTTATGACAACTTTCTTTCTCATACTCATATTATGATTTTATCTTATCTCTTTATTATTTTGATTTCCATGTCAATACATAATTTTCTTTACAAATTTATGATTGTTCTAAAAATTATTATACAAATTATTGTTCAAATAACACACCTCTTTTTTTTAAAGGAGTATGAACTAAACATTTTCCTTTTAAGGTCTGTTTGGAAAACCCAAAAAAAGAGCTTTTAGCTTTTAGCTTATAAGCTCGTTTGACAAAAAAAGCTCTGTTTGGTAACATGTTTTCACCATGAGCTTATAGCTTATTTCACGAGCTTATAAGCTATTTTTCAGAAGCTATTCCAAGTAGCGTTTGAGCTTATAGCTTATAGCTTCTCACTTTTTCTTTCAATTTTACCCTTACTATTTCATTTAAATTGTATTTTTATCCATTATAATTTTTATAATAAGCTACGTAATAAAGACTACTATCCCTTTATTCCAATTTTTGTATATATATCAGCTGGCCTTTTTTTTTTTTGAAAAAATATATACCTTCGTTTTTTTTTTTTTACAAAACAAAATACTATTATTCTATTAGTGTTACTTTTTTTTTTTTTTTTGAGGTAAGTGTTATTTTCTTAATTCTCTGTTATTAGTATTACTCTATTAGTGCTACCTTTTTTTTTTGTTTTTGAGGTAAATGTTATTTTCTTTATAAAGTAGAAACACTTAAATGATAATAAATATAAGATAAAATTTTAGTGAATAAAATTTAATTTAATTTATAATACATAGGATATATTAAATTAATAAATTTAAAGTATTTTTTTAAAGAAAAATTAGTTTACAAAATTATAAATACTTAAATTAATGATATAATTTTTATTATGAATTAAGAATACCCTTTATGTCATTTTACATTTATCAGCTAGTTGAACCGCTATTTTTACCAAACACTTCAGTTAACTTATCAGCTAAAAGCTATCAGCTATCCGCTATTTTTACCAAACAGAGCCTTAGTATATTAGCATTATGAGTGTAATCTTTCCAAACCTTTAGCACGATGTTTCATTTGTTACCCTTGTCTCCCATTAAAATTGATTGATGTATGTTGTCTCTGTTTTTTGCTTTTTTCTTTTAGGTATTGATGTTTGTGGTCTTGATTGATGTATTTTGTAAATGTCGAGTAAGTAGGAAGAGTATATTTTGTCACCTTGTTACCACAACGTCTCTCATTTTGTCCTTATTATCCCATATAATTGATTCATGCTTTTTTTTTTTTTTTATATATTTTTTTTGCATGAATGTTTGTTTACTCTTTATTCATTGAGAATGATATTTGCACAACTATTTTAAATCAAATTTTTAGCATCTCTCTTATACTTACTGTAGTCACTTCATCTCTATTTAGTTTTCTCTCTATTGTTTTCTACCAATATAAAAAGAGAAGAAGGTTATCCCAAAATACTCATTTTTTTATCGGTAAAATTTATCAAAGATGGGATTTGAACCCACAACCGATTCATGGGTGTATTTGTTATCTTTTTTCTTTTTTTTGTAGTGTGTGTGCGCTTGTTGCTTAAGTTAAGAATTGAATAGACATTTCATTAAGAATAGTGCTATATAGAGTGAAAAAGTTATAGCGGATAAATTATATTTAATTACAATTATGGGAGGATGTGTTCATTGTGCGTTTTTTTTGTGCATTCTTGGTCGCATCTCAAAATCCTAATCCATGTGTCTCCGGACTTTTAGAAGGTGTCTTTACTTGCATCTTCTATCGTGGTCCGATGGATCATTAGTGACTTAGAACGAGATTCAAATTGAGAGTTTCCTCTCTTACCTGCTAGTATTTGATCAGTTTCCTTCATCAGCCTAGATAATTGAGTTTCTCTGGAGGTCTGAACTTGGTTTTTCCATTCATACAATATAGGTGGTTTTTTGTTGTGTTGTGTATTAGTTGGAATTTATTTCGGGAGATGTATCTTTTCATAATGTTATTGTTGCTTTCTAGTTTAAAAGTGTGTACATTAAATTTGGTTCTTTTAAGAATAGTAGTATTATTTTATAAGATAAAAATAAGGCATCTTAACCGTAGGTAGAAAAAAGTTGAATTACAGAGTTAGATCTATTCGATAAGAGTTTTTTATTAAACGTTTGAATCAGTAAAATGTATCGTCTATAATAAGTTTATAAACACAATAAATCATTTGAGTTATTTTTGGAGTCGATGGATCGCTATTTATATCGTTCTATGTCTGATTTACCAAACGTCTTTATCCCTAACAATAACCGAATTAAAACACAATAATAAAACAGGATTAATGTAAGTTTATAAAATTTTAATAAAAAAAAAGTGACTCCACAATACACGAGTTATTTTCGCCTCCCTCAACAAATTTTTCTGACTCCATCCTTGCCTACAAATAATAATATGACAAAATTAAAGTGAACAAAATACACATGCGTACAGATTTGTAACGTTAATATCAAAATTATTGATTGAATAATCGATCTTTCAATATGAATTAATTAACACCGCAACAAGAAAAAAAAGTCAAATAATGTTGCACAAGACGATGAACATCACAACGACGCACCGAGACGACGATGTTGTAGGCTGTATTTTCAACAGGTAATAAATGCGGTCGATATGGTGTAGCAATATCTTTTATTGTTTGAATTGGTATGGGTTATAATAACCACATCTTTCACGATCTTATATGTGCCAAATATCTAAGAGCTAGCAATAGTAACATTGTAATATAAAGCCTATGATGCAAACTAAGATGCATAATGTCCAAAACATTGATTAGACACTAGAGCATTTCATTACATCAAAGTCTAGTTTATGTTTTGACAAAATCAGAAGGTTTTGTTTTTACTAAACAAAAGACATTATTAATTATTTTGAAAATAAACTTTTGGATACTTTTTAATCTCCAAAAAGAAACACCCAAGGTCTCAAGTGTATATTAACTTAAATGGAGATGTTGATTGTAATTTACGGAATTATAAATGGCCAAGCATTTGTAATACCCCATGTCAAGACAAATCCCATTGTTGTGGGTGCTATTTACTAGATACTCTTTTTTACATCAAACAGTGTTCCGTTCCCTAATAACCATGGAGTCACACTAGCCCAATAGTGCTTGTGAAATTGACTCGGGAGCAACAATGGAAAAGGAAAACTGTTCTACCACTAATGTCATTTAAGATCAACCATACAAGGAAAGGAAAGTTTTTTTGTTTCTGTTATCACGATTTTGGGGTATCAAGTCATTAATTAAGCTTGAACCTTTCAATCTTTGATATTCTCTATTTTTTCTTGGGAAGGGTAAAATTGAGAAAACCCTTAGAAACTCTAAGTTCTGGGGTCGTTTTCGTTACAGGAAGGTGTTAGGCACCCGCAACGACTATAGTACTCTATAGAAACCGTTTTCCTAATTTTATGTCTACGCTTTATTTTTAATGCTATTTATTAAAAAAGAAGTTGTTTATGTTAAGAATGGGGGGGAGGAGTGTTTGGATTTTTATTTTATTGGACTTGGAGAGGTTTTGACCTCTTGCCTACATACCCTTTTAAGGGATCAAAATTCCATGTAGTTCTCTCTCAAAAATATTTTGTGAGTTTCAATTGATTTTTAAGTTTTTTGAAAATGGGTTTTGAAGAAGGGAAAGAAGCCGTAAAGGCATGAGAGAAGAAAATGGTGAATGGTTGGTTCAATTATTGAAAAAAAAGTCTAAGTTGGAATTAGAGTTCATTTGAGTTTTGCTTAAGAAAATAAAGGGAAAATTCAATGGAGTTTTGACTCCAAGGTTTATTAGGGGAAATTTTCAAGTGATGGAATTTGCTAGTTTTTGAAAATGTATTTTTTCTAAGTAGCGCGCTCCCTAAGCATGCATCTAAGACGGTAAATCAACATACAACGTGTGTGCGTGTCGGTGCTTGTGTCGGTGTACATCGTTAGAGTCCATTGTCCTTTACACTTTGCCCTAATTTACATGCTATGGTCTTGCAAGAAATTAAAAAAGAGAAATTGAAACTACCTAAATTTACATGTCAATTTTGACATAGAAAATTAATGGTAAAAGACCTAAACTATAAGAAATGGAGATGAAATGATAGAATGCTTATGAGGTGGATGAAACAAGAAATAAAATGGTTAGTAGAATAGGGCATAAAATGATAGAACAAGTAAGCAAAGAAATACGAGATAAACGGTAAAAACAACAACAATAACCAAAATGTAAAAAAAATACACATTACTTGCAACACAAGAAACTAACAAATCACATCAAAAACAGTACAAACAAACACATGATCAGAGGCATATCCATCACAAAATTGCATATCAATCATTCATATCGTGCCAAGACCTCATGAACAAATTATGGCAAGAAAATTCACAAGTTTAGTTAAAAAAAAAGAACAAATCAACAAGAAAACATCACATATATTTTTTTATCATTTTTAACATGTAAAAACATCACAAAAAATATCAAAAATGCATCAAGAAACACATAGAAATTTTTAGGAATTTTTGCAAGAAAAATAGAACAAACAGGAGGTTCACATAGCAAAGGCAGAGGGTGTGCATAGCAAGAATCAAGCAAGAACGCAGGAAAACCACATGAAAAGGCCCAAGCCCAAACCCAAAGGATCCGGATGCGCAGGAACCACAGGATTGATCCAGGGGATCAAACCCTAGATCCAACGGCCAGGAATGAAGGGGATTGGACCGGTCTTGGACCGGTCCGGTTCACTGGCTTATAAAAGGGGAAGCGCGCCGGTTTATTTCATTTTCTTCTCTTCCTTCTCTCTCTACACTAACCTAGTGAGAGAAGCTCTCACTTCTCTCTTCTCCTCCCTCGCCGGTTTCTGGATTGAGCGGCCGGAGAAGATGAAGGTCTAGCCGGAACCTTCATAGGTCCGCCGGAAACTTCGTCTTCTCCGGCGAGATCTCCAGGTTCCGGTAACCTAATCTCACCAGAAATTCACGAATCTTACATCAATCAACTCGTTTTCTAACCCTAAGTATGAATTTAACACTGGTTTTCTCATGCAAGGTTCGAATCAACGTAGATCTAGAAATTTCTTCACGGTTTTCGAATGAAATTTTTTTTAGGTTTTCCAGTTTTGAACGAAACTTCTTAAAACTCCATAGATCTACATTGATTTGTCCTCGTTGTTGTTTTTAAGCAAGAAAGATGAAGTTTATGTGTTTACCTGTGGTTTCAATTGGAGATTTTGAGCGAAGATCTTCGGAAACACTTGAACTTGATTCTATTTGATGATTTGTTGCGTGAATCCGAAAATAAATCGGTTCTTCTTCTTCTTCACTGGTACCGATTCAATTCTTCTTCATCTTCTTCCTTTTCAAGTCTTCTTCGTGATCGTGCTTGAGTCCGTCACCAACAGTGATGGATTCGCACTTGTATTGCGAAGAAGTCGATTCAATGATGAAGATTCAGTGTTGAATCTCTGAGAATTGTGACGAATTTGATTGAATTCGGTGTTGATTTTTGGTTCTGGAGATCTAGGGTTTGAACTTGTTCTTCATTGTTCTTGGTGAATTTTCGGTTTTGATCCTAACTGCCAAGAGAGAGAAGATTCTTCTCTGTTTGTTGATGTGGCGTGTAATGTATGGGTCTCTGTGGATTTGTGCCGTGAATGCACCTTTTATAGGCTGCCATGTGTGATTGAAACCCAATGAAATGGTGACACCTGTTTTTGGACTTAGTTGGCTCGGCTTTGGACTGAAATTGGACTTAGGGACCTCCCTGCAAAAAAGAAAAATTGAAGGACTGGACTGTAATTAAGAAAATGGACTAAAATGCAATTTTTAAGATGTTTGGGACTGAAATGCAATTTTAGAAACTGTTTAGGGACTAAAATGTAATTAAAAATAAAATTGGACTAAAATTGGTAATTTGGAAAAAACGTAAAGTGAAACCAAAAATAAAATCAACAAAAGGACTAAAATGAACCAATTACAAAAATGAGGTATTTCAAAATACCTCTCTGTCGAAATTTTGACAGGAAAAGACCAAAATGCCCCTGGGGACTAAAATGACTCAACCTGACTCAGATGCAATTTTGAAATGATTTTAAACAGAGATTCAACAATGATTTGTACAGACAAGTTAAAAGGACTCAGAGACAGTTACAGGGACTAAAATGGGCTCCAATGCAGGAAATGACCAAAATACCCTTTTGTATGATTTTTTGCAAATGCTTTGAAATAAAATGCAAGAAAGACACTTTGGATGGTTTTATGTGCAAGAAAATCAAAGACAAAATCATGATTGAAAATAATTCGAGACGGAGACAGTAAAATATGCAGATAAAACAAAGTAAAGATTCAGAGTAAAACACAGTAAATTGACAAATATTGGGGGTAGAAAAGAAATTTGAATGAGTATTTTTAGGTCCAAAATCAGGGTATAACAGTTTCCTTCCTTTCTTTTTTCAGATTACAAAAAAAATGAATTTTATGTTAAATAAGATGAGATAAGTACAAATGATACTAAATTTACGCTCAGTGACAAAGTATAAGTAGTACCTGCCTCTCTCATAAGCAAATATAATCCAAGACCGATCACAAATTACCTTAGCATACAATTGAAAAGGACATTGAACGACTCATACTAAAGACATGGAGAGGTCAACTTGTTACCTAAAACCCATTTTTAAGATAGATTATTTATCGCATCTACCACCTCTTCTACTTTGGAAACCTTAAAGTTAAAGATGCGATCATTTCTAGCCTTTCAAATGAGTCTGGACACATGTCAAACCATACAATGAATGTTGATATCACCAACGAGGTCGTTACGTTGACGGTGGGAGTTGAACATGTACTTTTATGGAGTATAAATCAACTATTTACCTTTGTTCAAATAAAAATCAATTACTTACCAATTGAATCAACTTCGGTTAACAATTTTGGAATAATTTGTATCCTCCGAAAAGAAACATCCTAAAAACGCAAGATCCCATTTAATTTGTAAGAACATCTTCTATTTTCATTTTCTAAAATTTGTGTTAGTTATACTTATTAATTAGGAGAAAATACATTTTTTAAGTGAATATCTGTCTTTCATTTTTTTAAGATAACGAAAATGTCAAAAGAGCTATTTAATTATTTATTGTGGTGCATCATCCATATCTAGAAATTTATCCTATTTTAATTACAAATAGATAAAAGGTATTTTTTTTTTCTCATTGTTAACAAGTAAAACTATTCTCTCAAAAAAAAAAAAAAAAAACAAGTAAAACTATCACAAATCTAAAAAAGTAAAAATATAAAAAAAATTCCCACAAAGTAATGGGCCCTAAGTGTATGCTAATGAAAATGTTGTTTAATAGTTAGAGAATTTCCAATTTCACATTCCTTCGGATTGTATAATCTGAAACATGTTTATGTTTTCTTGGATTATATAATTCGAACGCATCTTGTATACTATTTGAACTCAACCTCGTGCAATTCATCTATTTTTTTATGCATTTTAGAGTCTATTATCCATAGCGTGTTTTTAAAGTTCGGATTATAGAATCGGAAACATCGTAATATATATGCATGAGCATTTTTTTTATAAAAATCATACAACAATTGCCCTAACTTTTCACATTTGAAGCATTGAATCTTCTTCTTATCAAAACTTTTCTTCTTGCCTTTAGACCAGTTTTTCCTCCCTTATTTTTATTCTTCCCTTTCTTGAAGTTCTTCCTATCATAATCATCCTTTCTGATAGTTTGAACTTGCAAAACTTGTTGAATTGATCTTTCATCGCTTCTCTCAGAAACCATCAATTCATGAGCTTCCAGTGAACTTTGCAATTCTACAATCTTCAAGGTTTTCACATCCTTAGATTCTTGAATTGCTACAACAATAAAATCAAACCTTGAAGACAATGTCCTCATGATCTTCTCAACAATTTGTTGATCAGAAATTACTTCCCCACAAGCCTTCATGTGATTCCAAATATTGATGAGTTTGGAGATGTACTCAACAATCTTATGCTCCTCCTCCATCTACATCAATTCAAACTTCCTCCTCAGTGATTGAAGCTTAATCAACTTCACCTTATCATCACCTTCGTGATACTTTGCAAGAATATCTCATGCTTCCTTTCAACTAATTGATTGAGATTCTTTCAAAATTTCCTTCAAGACTATTTTGAATCAAGAACAAAGCCTTGCAATCTTTCTTCTTGAGATATTTGTGTGCATTCCTTCGAACTTTAGTTGAATTCGGAACTAGATCAGCAACACCATTAAGCACTATTTCCGACAAATCTTGTGCTCCAAACAAGTTCTTCATCATTGCACTCCATCTTTCCCAATTACTTGCTTCAAGAATTGGAAGATGACTGTTGAAACTACTGCTACCATTCATGGTTACTCCTTCAGTCTTTCTACCTTGAAATTGCGTGATTGAAGATCTCTATCACCCCTTAGAACAGAACCAAAGGCTCTTGATGCCAATTTGTTAGCGCAGCTATAACTTGATGAACAAGCTTAGGGTTTTTCTAGGGTTTTGAATTTTTTGAATTAGAGAGAATGAGAAGAATAGGTGAATGAAGAGAATGGAAGTATTAAAGTTATTATGATTTCATTGATATGTGAAAATACACATGAAAGTAGCTTATATACATGGTTATGCTAGGTTACTTGAAGTACAAATCATATAACAAACCCTAACAACCTTAAACTAAAATCTAGTAAATTTGTAACAAACTAAACTAACTAAATTTCTAATGTGATTAACCAAACAAGCTTAATTAGATCACTAACAAACTTGAATTATCAACTAACAATATCGTGCCTAAGGAGCATAGTTCTAATATTAAATACCACAAACATGGTGACACCCACCATAGATAAAAACACTCCTAGAAAGTGTTCGTCAAAGAATTCCGATGAAGTCAAATGAAGGCTTGAATTACTTGATTCGTATAAGGAGCATAGTTCTAATATTAAATACCACAAACAAGGCATTGCATGTTTTTTGTGATTTTTTGACACTTCTAACCCTAACACACAATATGAGCATAAAACAATAAACCGAATAGGGACTATGTTCTTAAGACCATTCTTAATTTCGAAGGGACATTATAAACCGAAGGGACTATGACCTTAAGAACAACATTTTAATCAGAAGGGACAGAAAAAGAGGGAAAAAAAAGAATAGCTCGTCAACACAAGATAAATGAGGGAGAAGAGAGAAAAGATCTTTGTCAACTCAAGAGAACTTTTGGTGTGTTTTCAAATGTTCAACAATGGCTCTTCTTTATTTTATTTTTTTTCAAATCAATTATATTATTATATTATTAAGGAATGTAATTCAAATAGATAAAAAAATAAATACTATATTTATTAATTGAATAAATAAAAAAATTTATTGTCTTGTCTATTTCAAATAAAAATAAGACCATCACATTTCTTTTTTTTTATTTAAATTTATTTATATAAAAACATAAATAAATATAAATTTATATTTATTTATATATATTTATTCACATATCAGATATGTTACAAAAAATATTATGATAATGATAATATAGAAGATAAATGTAGATTCTAAATTAATCTTTCAATCGAGGATACATATGTATCCTTAATATACTGAAATGGCTTCCATTATGGGTATTAAACCAATAGCGGTTTATACAAGCTAAATCTTCTAATCGATAATTTGGCCAAAGAAATAATTTAAAATTCATTAGTTTTTTTGTTTCGCTATCAAGATCTTTATTTTTAGCCAAAACTTGAGAGACATTTTTTATTTGATTCTCATTGTCATTTATTGATTCTCTACGGCGTCTAGTGGACAAAAGATTTTCAGGAACAAACAAATCATAAAGATTTTTATCTTTATTTTCTGTTATCTTTTGATCAACACGACTTTTATTCTTTTTCCAACTCCAACTTTTTCGCGTCTTACTCTTATGAATCAACGGTAGTCTTATGGTTTGATATAGAAGAGATTGTTCAACCTTGGACATTTTATTTTTATTCTAAGTAATAAATAAAAAGAAAATAACCTAAAAAAACAAAATAAAAGATGGAAATAAAATAAAATAAAAACTAATAAAAATAAAATAAAATAAAAAAGACTAATAATAAAATAAAAAAGCAGGTCCGAAAACGAACCAAAAATGAGGTATTTTAAAATACCTCCTTGCCGAAGTTTTATTTGAAAAGTCAAAGAAAATTCCGGGTCAAACGACACGTGACAGTGGAATCTTAGGTTAAAAATTGGGGTATAACACTTTTGCTCACCTGAAACAAAGACATGGTTGTGATCAAGTACCAACTTTGTGATTTTCCACACTCCTTCCTTGCTCACATTAAATCTCACCATAGCTTTGCAATTTGTTCTTGAATCAACTCCTTCATAAGACACTTCACCTTCATATTCATTATTCTTAAACCCTTGTTTGGAACAATAAAACTCTTTGAAACGTGTCATTTTTCTCTCATTATCATAATATAACTCTCCCCTTTCCCACACTAAAACCCTTTCTGAAGGCATATTTTTGGTATAAGTTATAAGCTTCATCTTTGTTATTGACAACTTGACCAAGAAAAATTTCTTCTGACCCATCAATTTCAACCGGTTGAGATTCATTGATATCATTTTTTCCTACAAACAGTATATGCTTGAATCAATAAATAAAACCAGTAGCCATGTGATAAATTAATAACACACATGCCACTAGAAAATTAACAATATCGACAGTTAAACAACCTAAATTCCTATAACATTGCTAAGGACAATAGGTAATGCATTATCAATAGAAAATGAAACATAATTGAGAAGATAGTTAACTTACTTGAACTCTTTGTTGGAACTATTTGTAAAATAAAACAAAGTCTTGTATCCACAAGAAAGAAACAGGGAAATAGATTCTTTTAAAGATGAGAGCAAGGATCCCAATTCATTCTTTGGTGATATGATATGATATGAGGGAGGAAGAAATTATGGAAATAGTTTGTTTTGAAAAAGAAAAAGAAAATACAATAGTTATATAGAAGAGAAAACAAAAGAAGAAAAAACTGTTTTCCACTACAGATCAAAAGCGCGCTTCAATATTTCTAACTTTTTTTTATTTTATTTTTTTAACATAAATAAATAAAATTTAAGGTGTCAAGTTATTAGTGGTTGTTCGTAAAACCTTATGTGTTAGGTGCGTTTGCATGCAAAAATTTCTCTGTGAATTAATAGAAGTTTTTTATTTTCCTGTTAAATAAGAGTATTTACTAGGAACACAATCCGTAGTGCAATTTTGGTAGCATATCCTATATTTTCTTGTAGTTCTATGCACTTTGTAATGAAAATTTTTCAACAAAGTCAGTCTTGATACTACCCAAATAAAGACGGTCCTCAAACTCAATAGTTGAAGTTACAAAATTATTATCACCAAACTCTTTGATAATATTGCCTTCAGTATCCACTTTCACCACCATTGCAGACTTAGTGCTGATCAAATCAACTTCATCATTCTTCTAATTAAGGTACGTACTATGTCTTATTGTATTGAAATTTATCCCCGTTTCACTTTAATTATCAATTACCTTTTGATTGTTTATTTGTATAGTTTATGATTTTTTGTATCCAAGAAGCATGATTTAACAACAATAGTTTATATGTATATCTTATGAATGAGGTTCTTGAAAAAATCACGTAGATAAAGATTATAACTTCGGTCCCCTCAATAAAAATAAATGTAAAGAAAGATTCTTGCTATTTGTGGTTGTTCTCTTTTGATTTATTATAATATGTATAAATTTTGACCATGGTTTTTTTAATTGCAAGATTGCATGAGAAAATGTGTGTGCAATTACAGTAAGAAGCCTCTATATATCCTATATAGTGTGTAGTTATTGTCTAATATTACATGTTATTACTTATTAGTGAAGCATATGGTTTCTTTTGGCTTGGTATAATCATATAGTTGGTCATGTTATCAACGTGTCTTGCTTTTGTAATAGTCTGCGCTTTCTTTTGGTATTTTGATTTACGATATCAATGTAATGAAGTGGATTACATGATCATAGGAGTCCTTAAAAAAAAAAAAACAAAAAGAGTTCAAAAGGAACGATATAAATATTTAGAGACGCTAGTTTTTATAATAGTATATATTAATATTTTTTTAAAATATCAATTTTTGTACCCGTTCAATTGTAAAATTGTATTTTATTTTACGCATGTGTGTAAAAAAAAGAAGAAATAAAAGAAAAAAAATAATATACAAAATAATAGTTGAAGATAGATAAAATACCGAATCAATAATAAAATATTACAAATTTTATGTTATTATTTAAAAATAAATAAATTAGTTGTTATATAATAAATTTTTTTCGGTGATCCAAAAGTGAGAAGAACATCAAAGGAAAACGTGTACATCTCGACTACGTCAGCACCCTCAAGAAACTCTCATCCCTTGCCGCCCACTCATAATATATATTAATGTAGAAAAAAGGAAAAATATGTTCTAAGCAAGGGGGAAACCACTTTGTATATACATCAACATAATTCCGGTTAAAATTTACGATCACTTTGGATTACTAATATATATCATATTCATTCTCGCATCACATTCATGACTTAAAAAATTATATTTAATATATGAAGAATGAGGGAGATATGCATTTTTTGCAAGAAATATTTGTGGTTCATGCATATAGTTGGTGTTGATGTTTGTGATTCAAATGCATGACTCTAAGAGTCATGTTTAATTCATTAGAATGAGAGAAATTCAATTGTGTGTGATTTATTTAATGTTCAAATTTGATTTTTTTATTATAAAAGTATTGATATTTTAATTGTGTTTTAATCTTTTTCTTCATTGATAAAACATGCATTCACTAAGCTTGTCCGACTCTCTAAAAAAAAAAAACTAAGCTTGTCCTACAGGTTTCTAAAATTCATCTCTTTAATTGATAACGAAACTATGAATTGATTAACAAAAACATCAAATGTTGTAATGACTATTGACTAGTTTCTTATTATAATTTACTCCCTCCGTCTCTTAATGTAGGTATCTATTGTCTTTTTCACATTTTTTAAGAAAAGTTGTTAGTATAATTAATGTGTCTGTTTTGTGTGTTAATATTACAAAATTGTCATTTGTTTGTATGTGTATTTAAATTGACTTTTCATATTTCAAGACAAGATAGTAGTATTAATTAAAGGTATGTTTAGGAAAAAAAATAATAAATGCATATAGTAATTTAAAAAGGAGTTTACATTTAGAGACAAAAATAAAATTAAATGAGTGTTTACATATGGGACAGAGGGAGTATATTGTTTACTTTTTCGGTCATTTTATATAAACAAAGAGAATAAATTTAATTGTTATTGGGATTGGAGCTTGGCTAGTTTTGAGAAAAAATAGTTTGTGGTGTTATCTTTTGTTTGTTGTGGTTTTTCTTATATTTATTTGTCAGTTATGCACTAATGTTAATTTTTTTGGCGGGTTATACATGTGTAGCACTACTAGTGCTATTGTTATACATTGATGATTATGCTTTTGGATTTATTTTTGTAAGTTTTCAACGTCAATTTTTTAATTTCACTTTGACACCTCCAAGTTCTTTTGTTCAAGATTTTTCCCTATCCATAGACGAAACAATTCTAATAATATGATTAGGATGAGGGTACCATTATTTAAGTAGTCCCTGGACACTGAAATTCTCATGGCCAACCTTGGTCTTAGACATAGAAAAAGAAATAACGTGTTGATGGATCACGATAAATCTCCATACAAAATTACTTCCCGTCCTTAATCAAGCGTGAATCGTGCATGCTAGTTTTTGTCCTTATGATACATGTTAAGCAATCTAAGAGTAGAAACTTTTCTTAAATTTTATGCATTTAATTAATTAAAATTAAAAAATTAAAAACAAATGCAATAATTACAACAATTTTTTTTTACTTTTGGCTCATTAACTTGTCTCTAAAGGGCACAAGTTAGCATTTCCCTTAATCTTAAAACAAAATTAATGAGTTAATATCGTAAATTAGTTCAAGGAAAAGGGGTTAGATTCTCACCATGTGATAAGACGTTGTTTCATTTCACGTAAAAGATATGTCCATATTTAATATTGTTAGAATATAATAATTACTATGTCTACTTATAACATTTCATTAGATGGGAAAATTAAAATCAACATGTAATTGATATCTTTAAAGATATGTCCATATTTTGTGGTTTTTTTTTTATATGATATTTCTATTTATCTTCTATCTTATATATAAATAAATAAAAACCACTTTTATTTATTTAGATGGGAAAATTAAAATCTAGCACTTTGTCTACTGAAAAATCCCTTGCCCTGGTGACAATATTCTTTTGGGATCAAATTTAGCTTTTCTCTCTTCAAGCAATTGCACTTAGTTCCAAAATGTTCAACCCATTCTTGATGTGTTTTGTTTCTTGTAAGATATTCCTTAATCTTAATACCAGCATCATTACAAAATTGTAATATATCATGGTTTTGAGCCTGAAATGCCTTCACTTCATCCAATCCTTTTGCAGCATGCAAAAGATCTAAAGTGTAGTCAGTGGCGGAGTCAGGAATTTTATAGAGTCTGGGCAAAATATTTATAGCAAAACGTTACTTTCTTCCTGCGAATAATTTCACATTTCCTGCGGATATATCTTTAATGCGGATCCTAAAATCCTAAGGTATTACCTCACCTGAGAACCTAAATCCTTGGCAAAATCTACAAGAAATGTGTTTCCTGTGGAATTTACACAAAAATCCACAGGCAGGGATGACAATTGAACCCAAGTCCAATGGGTACCCGCAAAAAATACCCACAATGGGTAGGATAAAATCCCGCTTTCGTTGTCTAAGTGCGACCTTGTGTTGTTCGTCGTCTTGTGCGGCGTAGTTTTATTTGGCATCTTGTTGCGGTGTTTGTTGGTTCATATTGAAAGATCAGTTTCAGTCAATCACAGATTCAATCAATGATTTGGACGTCAACGTTGCAGATCCATAAGCAAGAGTATTCTGGTGATTTAGATTATATCATATTATTTGTAGACATTTTGCCGTTGTATGCTATTAACTTGGGTGCTGTGAGTTTGTTCGCAGATTCATCATTTACGTTTTTAGCGATCTTGATTCTGATGTATTTTATCGATTTGAATGAATGAATATCATTTTATTTTTATAAAAAGAAAAAAAAAAGTTATTGTTGAAAATTGGCTCAAATTTAATGACGATGGTTCGTAAAAATTACGGTGCAATTCTGTTAATCGTGACATGATTTGGTGAAGCAATTTGGATTTTATTCTTTACCAAACTTTTCATTTATTGTGGGAAATGTGTCCCAAACGTTTATGACACAAGTAAGATGAAAGTTCAGTTGCTACAATTAAAGTGGTTCATTGTTATCTTTCATGGTATTATATTTCATGATAAGTCTTAGACAGTTGTGGCCCTGAGCACGATCAGGATTGGCGACTGCCTAGTGAATCACTAAGAAAATTTGTTGTACAAATCTGTTGTTTCATGCTTCAATGGTTATGTTGTAATTTATAAAAAAAATTACAAAATAATAAAATGTTACAAATTCTATCTGATTATTTTAAAAAGATAAATTAGTTATTATATGTGTGTGTATAATGTTTTTGTGGGTGACCTAGAGTGACAAGAACATCATTGAGAAGCTTAGACATCTCAACTACGTCAGTACCCCTAAGAAACTATCATCTTTTGCCACCCACTAATAACATATATTAATATAGAAAAAGGACAAATATGTAGAGGCAAGGTGCGGACGGGGGAACCACTTTGGATATACATCAACATAAAAGGGGTTAAAATTTACAATCACTTTTGATATACATCAATATAATATTCATTCTGACATCACATTCATGACTTAAAAAGTCATGTTTAATATATGAAGAATGAGGGAGATGTGCATTTTTTGCAAGAAATATTTGTGATTCATGCATATAGTTGTTGTTGTTTTTTGTTGAAATGCATGACTCTAAGATTCATGTTTAGTTCATTAGAATGGGAGAAATTCAATTGTGTGTGATTTATCTAATGTCAAATTTGATTTTTTATTATAAAATTAATGATATGTTAATTGTGTTTTAATTGTTTTTTTTTTTAAGATGTGTTTTAATTGTTTTCTTCATTGATAAAAACATGCATTCATTAAGCTTGTCCGACGAGTTTCTAAAATCTTCTCATTGCCACTACCAAAAAAAAAAAAAAATCTTCTCATTGCTAATTGATTCGAAACTATGAATCTCTTAACAATAATATTAAATGTTCTAATGACTATTGACTATTTTCTAACAAGATTTATATTGATTACTTTTTAGGTCATTCTATAAAATCAAAAAAGAATAAACTTAATTGCTGGGATTGGAGCTAGGTTAGTTTTGAGAAAAAATAGTTAGTTGTGTTATATTATTTTGTTTGTTGTGGTTTTTTTTTTAAAAAAAAAGTAGTTTTCTTATATTTATTTGTCAGTTATGCGCTAATTTGTATTTTTTTTACGGGTTGTGCATGAAGCACTTCTAGTGCTATTTTTTTTAGCAAAGACAGAACTAATTTATTTTATTAAAAAATAACGGGTACAATGTAGATGTAGATGGTACCTCATGAAAAATATGGAGACTAAGGTGAGATAAGGAAGCTTTAACTATGTTATGAACTACCTTATTTGTTTGCCTTCTGACATAATTCACAATAAAATTATTGCGAGATGACAATAGATCCTTACATCTAGAAATGATATCTCCGAACTCATTGTTTGAAGTAGAGTTGGAGTTAATAGTATCAACAAGTAACCTACAGTTGGACTCAAAGATAACAGATGACATGTGACAATTAATAGCAATGTTTATAGCCTCAAATAAGCCTAACGCTTCTGGTTCTGGAGGAGTAGAATGAAAATAAGAATGCTTCGAGAAGCCTAACAACAGTGCCCTAGAGAATGCCTCCTTTGGGGCACTACTAGTGCTATTATACATTAATGATTATGCTTTGTGATTTATATGTTGTCAATTTTTTATCTTCACTTTGACACCTCCAAATTTTTATTATTTAAGTTTGATATGCTTAAATAATTTTTTATTATTTAAGAAGATGTAAGTGAGTTACCCATCCCCAAAAAATAAAAACGATATGGATATTTAATATTTATTTTTTTGACAGAATATAGATGTCTATTTATCGTCTTTGATATACTTAAAACTACATATCATTCTTTAAAAATTATACATCATTCTTTAAATTTTCAAAAACTTGGTAATTTCATGGTGTATATATCGCATCACATTCAAATTTTAAACTTGATACTTTCATCAACTTTCTCCCACATTATGTCATTCCCTTCTGACTTTCTCTGTATTTCTCCTCTCAAAGTTTTTCACATTCTCCCCCTTAATTGTGTGATTCTACTGATAGATTTCATATTAAATAATTACTTATTTATCAAATCAGTTTTCATAATTTCAAGCTCAAAAGCTAATACTCAGCAAATAATTTTGAAATAAAAATACCCACTCTTATTAATTTATTTACATCGGGAAATTAAAATCTAACACTTTGTCTACTGAAAAATCCCTTGCCCAGGTGACAATATTCTTTTGGGATCAAATTTAGCTTTTCTCTCTTCAAACTGTTGCCATTTAGCGCCAAAGTGTTCAACCCATTCTTGATGTGTTTTGTTTCCTGAAAGATATTCCTTGACCTTAATACCAGCATCATTACAAAATTGTAATATCTGATGGTTTTGAGCCTGAAATGTCTTCACTTCATCCATTTCTTTTGCAGCATGCAAAAGAGCTAAAGTGTAGAACACATCTTCATCTGGTGTAATTGCAGACATCCTATCATCCCACCTACGAATTTTCAATGCATATGATAAATATCAGAGATGAAAAAAATAAAATTAGTCTTAAATTTTGACATCTCTAATTTTTTTTTTTGAGATTCAACTTTTCCTTATATTGTATACTCATATATATATATATATATATATATATATATATATATATATATATATATATATATAATTAGCATCTTAAAATTTAAATAAATCTCATAACAAACTTACTTGTTGCGGTTCATGGGGTAGACTAGGACAATTCCGGCAGAAATATTTTGCTTAAGAATAATACCCTTGAAAACACCTTCATTAAAATCTGAGATTCTAGATTTTGGTATGAACATATTCAACCAAGGATGAGGAACATCCCAAAGTCCTTTTGACCTAAGAATTAACTCTTCTGAATGAACTCTGTCTAGAAATTCCTCGTATGTTACATCTTTTTGGAACATAAACGTTGGAACAAACTTTAACCCTTTGACCAAATTGTCAACTTCCTGTTCAATAAACAATAACACACTTAATTAAGATAAATTAATATTGATTCATAGCTAAATTAACAATAAAGCAAGCGATTGAGCTTAAGTGGTTAACGGGTTTCAGTTTAAATATACCAGGAGAACCCTAATTAAAATCTTATCAGGAACGGTCCTTGGTAAGATTATATTTACCTCTTACCCGAACTTCGAATTATCAAAGACCATTTTCACCGAGAAGTTTACGGTTAATAAACAAAATATAAAGGAACAATAAAAAAGGTAAGAACCAAAATATGTTAGAAAGTACCTCTGTGATATTTGCTTGAGAATTTGTGTCATAATATTTGACAAGCTCTAGGACATAGGTGATGCCATATTGAGTTACTAGGGATGTTATCCTTGGATGATCAGAAGGTGGATAAAAGGAAAGAATCAATGGTGGCTTGTTCAATAGAAGCATGCCTTCAACATAATCTGCTCCATTGGAGTCATTTCTTCTATCAAATGAGATTAAATGTTCTTGATCTGTGGAAAATGCGGAAAAGTCGTTGTAAATTAGACGCAACCACTTTACCTGCAAACAATCAAACAAAGATCTGTTGAGCTTATTTATGGATGGAAAATTCTATGGTGAAGTCGCGAGAATGACTTTTCTGGTAAAGTTAAATCGATTTTCACAAGGTTCTAATCCTTCAATTAACAAAACCCCCTATTTTCTTAGAAATCCTAAAATTAAATCTTTATAAACTATTGTTCTTCAATTTCCTCGAAAAACAAACTGAATAATGAAAATTCTAAAAAATTATCACATCCTCCACCATACCGCTTTTCGCCCTCAACACATAGATTCTCATTTGTGCACTAAGATTGAAATTTTCCTTAATATTTTGTATGAGGAGTGATTTGTAATAAGGTAAAGTTTAGTTTTAGAGTGGTCCACTATTGACTAAACAAAATAATTTTTTCAAAAAAGTCAGTTTTCTGACTGCACTATAGAAGCCCCTGGATGGATTTGATAATTAATAACCATGAAAAGGTTATTATTGAACCGCAACTTTCATAAGGAATTCATGTCACGGAGATTTTTTTTCTTTCACAATTGATTATTGATAGTTTTAAACATACATATGTGTGAACGAAAAAGAGATGATAATACTTGCCCTAGTTGGTGCAGGTCCAAGAAGTATTCTTGCTCTGGTTATCACTCCAAATTGACCTAGTCCTCCAAGAACGGCATAAAATACCTCTGAGTTCTTCTCTTGTGAACATGTCACAATATTTCCTTGCCCTATAAAGAGAACACATGGCCCCATGTAAATTGAAAGAATACAGTTAATTAGTTATAAGGGAGGGACTCCTACCCATGGTTAATCCATGTAAATTGATTAGTATTTTTTTCTTAAAAAAAAATACTAATATTTGTTGAATTACTATATTTTAACAACTTTAAATTTAAATTTGTGAATGAATTTGGTTTTTTGTGTATTCTTTCGTTGAATTGTGTTTATTGTGTATTCTCTTGTTGAATTGTGTTTATTGTGTATTCTCTCGTTTCTCTTGAAAAACAAGTCAAATAATAGTTTGTATTTGGTAGTGCAATCAACAATACTTTCTTAAACATTAATGTGACACAATATATGAATTTAATTATTAAACTTTATAAAAACCTTATTGTAAAAAATAATTTAAAGTGTCATTATTTAAAATAAGATATGAAATTGACAAAACAAAAAGAATATAACTTTTAATTAACCAAACTGCAGGAGATAAAGTGAAAATACTAATAAAATCTCATAAAAGAAAATATAAAAATAAAGCTAAATATGATGAAATAAAATATATTTGTCAAAATAAATTAAATAAAAAAGACAAAACTAATACTTGCACCATTTATTATTTGTTTGACTGGCCATTTATTATTTGTTTGACTGGTTTAAGTTTCTTTTTTACAACTATAAATATATATATATATATATATATATATATATATTGTGGAGACACCATGGCACCTGCATGCCTCTCCTTCTCTCCGCCTCTAGACCTGAGACATATTTAATCTTAAAACAAAATTAATGAGTTAATATTGAAAATTGGTTCGAGGAAAAAGGATTAGATTCTCACCAAGTGATTTAAAATAGTGTTTGAATTTCAGGTAAGAGATATGTCTATATTTAATGTAGGAAATATATAGAAGATAAACTGAATGAGTCAAACCTGTAATAACATCCAATTCAAGAACATTGGAGATTTGTGGTCCAAATCTAAAAGTTTGGCCCCCAATTCCAGCATTAGAGAGAGTGCCACCAACAGACAAATACAAGTAATCAGTCCAAGAGAGAGGTGTGAGTCCATGCTTAAGTGTAGCATTCAAAACATCAATCCACAATTGTTCTCCACCCACATCAACATAACAACCTAATGGATTTTTCACATCACAATCAGATACTACAATTCCAGACCCATTTCTATACCAATTGAGTTGAGTCATATTCACAACAATTCCATTTTGTGTCATGGCTTGTCCTAAAACCGAATGTGCTTGTCCTCTAGGGGATATGGTAAAAGAGTGAGGAAGAGAGTTTGAATAGTTTATCAAGTTAGCAATATCACTAATTGATGTTGGTTCCAAAACTGCAAAGGGATTTTCATGAATAATGTGGCCATAATCGGTTGAGGCTTGAGAAAGAATTTGTGGGTTACGACTAAGCTTTAGGGCTAGATCTTTGGGAATTGGGATTTCTCGCAAGTTGAGTGGTTTTCCATGTGTGATGAATACTATGATGGATAGCCATAGCAAACCTACGAGAGTTGAAATCATAGCATTCATTGTTATTGTGAGGGAGAGATATAAAATTGATGTGCTCAACTAAATTTATACCACTAATTAACTTGTGAGAAAAGGATACACAATGAGATATAAAGTTTAAAAATATTTCATATGTGATTAAATGGAATAGATACGGTGCATGCAACTTAATTACTCATCTGTCACGTCTTAAATCTGATTATATTTTTTTGTTAGTGAAATCTGATTATATTTAAATGCAGAAATATCTAAGTGATAAGAATTTTTTAAAAGGACAACCTATTGTATTAATTAACTTAAAGGATCTAAATGGTACGAAAAAAACGTAAAGGACCAACTTTATTACAATAAAATATTCTAAAAGACTTTATTAATATTATTAATTATTTGTCTTCCTTAAAAAATTATTAATTATTCTTCTTTCCAAAAAAAATATTAATTATTCTTATATGAACGTTTGATTTTTTAGATTTAATCAATTTGTTTAATAACTTTTTGTTTGACCAAAAATAACTTCTTTTTGACCAAAAATAAATATATTATATAAGTATTTTTAGGGGTGTACAAGGTTTGGATCAATCCGAAAAATCTAGTCAAACTCATAAAAATAACTCATAAAGGTGGGTTGGATCGGATATTACAAGTGAGTTATGTTGTTGAATTAGTGTAATTTGGATCAATTATGAGTGTTTATAGATTACGGGTCATTGATGATTTGATTTGAGCATTAAATGTTGTTATGTTAGCATACCAGAACCCAGCATGAGTTAACTCACACTGATATTGAACGTGACTTAACTCTCGTTGGGGAGTCAGCGTGACTTAACTCATGTTACGTACCGAGCATAAGTTAACTCCCGTTGGGGTTAATTCAGGAAATCTAGGGCGGGAATGAGCAATTTTAAAAGGGAGAAAAGCAATTTTATTGGGTGGATATGGTTTCGAAAATTGAAAAACCCATCAAAAAAATGGGTTTCGGAAAAAAACCAGACATTGATTCAAGAAACTCACCTAACCCATTAATGCCAACATTTTTATTTTATTTTTCATAGGAAAGAAGGAAAATACTAAGGGTTTTGGTCATAAATCAAGTCAAATTTTCAAAAGGGTCATGATGCACCATTGGGATGTTGTACTTTTTGATTATTTTGATTCTAATGTAATTTTATGTCATGCACCATTAGTTTGTTGCAAATATTTTATGATGAAATTTATTATTTGATATTATCATTTATTATTTTACTATGCTAAAAAATATAGTGAAAATATGTTACATAATTTTTTTAAGAAAATAAAACGTTGAGTCATTTTTATGAAGAAAAAATGACAAACTTATTATTTAGTCATTTAATATTAAAAAAATACAAAAATAATTAGAGCAACTTAACGCTCAACCTAATCCTGAAATTAATGGGTTGTCCAAACGACCCATTGATGTAACAGATGGTTGTTTAACCTCACCTAAACCGAAGTATCATGTATGGTCCAGGTTTTGGATTTTGCCAAATCCAACTCAAATTGACTCATATACACTCCTAAGTATTTCATAGTAATTTCCTTGATTTATTATTTGAGTAATACTTTATTTTATATATTTATATATAAAGAACTTAGATGTTGTTATAAGTAATTATCTTTTTGCTCTTATGTCTATATTGAACATAAGGTATAGACAGTGTCATCCTTATCTAGTTCAATATTGGGTTTGTAGACATTTATCATGTTATGTAGGTGGGACAAATTTCATCTAGGTCACTCATGTCCCTCAACATGTTTCATGAAGTACATATCTACCGATTTTATAGGCTTCATGTTACACACAACGTTTGAGCGGTGATAAAGTACTTGACTCCTACATCTACAGTACATAGTGGTTTTAGGTCGAAGGTGAAATACACCATTATCACTATGAGAATATCTTATTACACTTTTGATGATGGTACCTCATGATATTTTAGGCTATGTTTTTACTTATTTTCTTTGCCTTTGAAGACAAATTAAAAGTCATTTAGATAAGTTGTCAATAGTTTGAGGACTTTTTCTATTGTTTTCATTCGAGTCGTCGTAATTTAGTTTTATTCTAAATCATGCAACTTCATAGGTGTTGAGTGTTTTTAGTGAAAAATCATATAAATTGGCAAAACAAGACATCACTTAAAGATTTGGCGACCACCACGGCGGTGGACGGTGGACCTCCGGTGAGGTCACGGTGGTTCGCAACGGAACGCCGGTGAACTAATCTTTAAATTATATAACTTAAGAGATGAACCTTTGACCTTTACCTCTTTGCAAAATCAATGTACCACTACACTAATATGATTTATGTGACAGTAATTTATTGTTATCTATACAAATCTGTTTTGTTTATAAATTTGTATTTTTTCTTAAAAATAAATTTTGGTTAAACATTGGTAAAAGAAAATAATAAAGAGTTCAAAATAAGTTAAAATTGATTTTTAAATTAAGTTTGGTTAACTGAATTTGTTTAAATTTATGGTTCAGTTTACGAACCATTTAATATGGTTTAGTTTTTTTTTGGTTCACTTTAATGATATGGTTTAGTTAACCATATTTTTGCACAACCTAGAGGTGGGCTAGCAGCTTTAGAACCAAGAATTCCATATGTTTCTAGTAAATAAAAAATAAAAATGTTTCTAGTAAATCTAGGTCGTATTTTCTCTGTGAAATGGGAATGCCTTCTTTAGAGTGTGCAACTTCTAAGCTAGAAAGTATTTAAGTACCCCCCAAATCTTTAACCTGAAGTTCGTATCCAAAATGGTTTTGATTCTCGTGGAGTAAAGTTCATGCTACAATCACATTATCATCATACACCAACAAAGTTGTGAATTCACTATCTTGCTTGAGGGTGAAGAGAGAGTAGTCTTATGCATATTGTTTATATCCTTCTTGTAGTAAGAGAGATGTCAATTTATCATATCATTTTTTTTTTAGGGAGTCTGGTGGTTAGAATTCACCTTATAAGATGAATAAGTGGGGTGTCCGAGGTTCGAATCCCGACCCCTGCATATAATAATGCATTGTTCTACCAACTGAGCTATGCTCATGGGACTTATCATATCACTTTCTATTGTCTTGTTTGAGGCCATAAAGAATATACTCTGATGCATATTGTTTATAGGGAAATGTTAACGTGTACTCTTAGAGCATATGTTAAGGAATCTAAAGTGGAAATTCTGTCTATGAAATTATGTCAATTTATTCTTTTAGAGATTGAAAATTAATATTTTGTAATAAATATTTACCATTTATGGAATGTTTAACATGTGCCCTAAATGCACGAGTTAACATGACACTTGTTTATATCCTTCTTATTGTAAGAGAGATGTCAATTTCTCGTACCACTTTCTATTACCTCTTCTTTGTATAGTAAGGTATACAATCATGTGTAATTAATCTCTTTTGTATTGGGATTAGGTGTATTGGTTAGCAATCTAATATAAATATTTGGTCTCACTGGTGCATTGGGATTAAGTGTATTGGTTAAGAATCTAATGTAAATATTTGAACTGACCGATTATAGATAAATCTTATTTTGTTATATGATATTGATGTATCTATTTTTACACTTAATGCTTTTCTGACATGCAACCCAAAATTTATTTTTTTTAAATTAGGAAGTGCTAGACTTAGACATTCTTTCTATGGGACATGAGTCCTTTGTAGATGGTAGTTGTGAGACATTGAGAAAAGTTTGCAATCACATGCCCCATCATAACTAAAACTATTTTATTAGCTAAGTGAGTGAGACATCGAAAATTAGAGAATGGGATGGATCTTTCATTATTTGTGAGACACCGAGGTGTATATAAGGAGATAAATGAATGTATAACTGAAATAGGAGGAGTATATAATCGATCAATGAAAGGTATTAGAAGACTAACCAATAAAGCTTAATCCCAACACAACTTTACCATAAATAGTTTCAACCATTTGTTTATATAATCATACCTTTTAACTCTCAAAATTGTTGCACGAATCAATTACCAAGTATTTGTGAGTTGATACTTATAAATCTTTGATATTACAAAACACAATCATCAAATGGCGTCGTTGTCGAGGACTTCCGTCAATTGAACATAGTCATAAATTTTGATTGTTTTAAGTAATTTTGTAATTACTTTTAATTTTGTGAATATTTAAATTTTTATATTTTTTTATAATATTTGTTTAATCGAAAAGAGTAGTTACAAGAGGTTTTTCAAATGCGAAGAAATTATTATCTTGCTCAATGTTGTCCAAAGTAAAAGTCTTATCTCCCAAGGTGTAGTTGAATCTCTTTGTGAAACTGAGCGCTAGAAAGCTATTTTGAGAATATGCTTTAATCCTGGTTTTGATTATACAACCCAAATTCACATTTCATGAATGAATTACAACAACATCAAACCCTTTCTAGATGCAATAGTAAGAGGGTCTTTATGGTCAAAGAATGTTGTTAATATTATGAAGAACATAGAATCCATGGCCCTGAACCATCAAAAAGTTGAATACAACTAGGGGAACACACAACGAAAAGTAAGATTGCTCAAACTAGATATCATTGATGCAATCTTAACTCAAAAAGAAGAAGATGAAAAAGTGATGCAGTGTAACCTCTTAAGGAAAAAACTAATGACTTTCCACCATAGCATGAATTTTAGTGTTTGATCGAGTGTTTTATTATTTATTTTAAGATTTTATTATAGACGGTTTAGAGTGAGTTACTGATAATTTAGTAAAGAATATGTAATGTTTTGAATTGAATCATTGTGAATCTTGTAATTTTCTAACCAAACAACTTTATAGGTTTGTCGTAGTCTTTTTAGTATAGATCATTGGATTGATCCGCTCAAAAGACATGTCATAGAAATTACCGAAACATAAAGATCAATCACAATGAAGATGATAAAGTTCATACAACTATGGGAAAAATATGTATGAAATCCCGTGGTCTTCATTTTTGCATGTATAATTTTCATTCTATTTGAATCTGTCTATTATTACCATCAATAACCAAGCTCTTTTATATTATGGTTGAATGATGAATCTCTATGGAATTTTTTAAACCATGTAATCTATAATGTTCTCTTTTAATACATTTTGATTATGTTTATTCAAGATGTCTAGTCCTTAATGCTTTTCACTGACTTATTAACTTGAATCGATTTTAGGTCATAGTCTGCTGTTAACACTAAGTTTTGCAACCTGATCTACATACGCTCCTTGCTAAGGTAGTTGGTCTAAATATATGAAAAATAACTGGTATGACATAATTTGACGATCTTGAAAGATTTTGATAATATTATATGATTACAAAATACTGAAAAAATAAAATAAAAATGCTACCATCTTATAATTATTTTGGGTAAATAGACATTTTCGTCTAACAAATATTTACACAGTCATTTAATTTACCGAAATTGCAAAATAACCTTGATTATGCATTAGATTAGTCAAAATAGTCACTAACATTAAAATATTATGTTAATATTGTGATATCAGTCCCTTAATATGCTTAAGGTTTGTTTGATCTGCAAAGCAGTAACTACTAGACAGAACAACACAACACATGACATAACATCACATGACAAATTTGTTAGTATTAAAATTTCAGTTTTTGTATGTCCGTTTGTCATGTCCCTAAAACCCTGAAACAATTTTACAAATCAAAAATTGTACAATTGAAGTTGTCATGCTATGTCCTTAATTTATTAGCAAATCATCATATCAATTCCTATAAGTACTTATTTAATGTCGTATTAGTCCTTATAATTAAAAAATTATTGTCAATATTACGAAATTATTTTAATGTTAAGATATTATTTTGACTATTTTAAAAGTTGAATACTTTGAAGGATTAATTCGGTTACTCTTTACACATATGACTATTTGCACATTATTTGGTCCAACACAATTTTTTTTTTTGTTCTGACACAATATTATTTGTTCTAGCCAAAACGATATCGTATTGACAGAATTCCTAAAAATCCAAACCACACCGTCTTTCTTCAGAATCAGCGTTTCGAAAAAGAATCGTTTTTATTCTCTCCTCCATTCTCAAAAGCCAAAGCAAGTGAAATATCAATTGAAGAAGTTAACATCACTGCATAAAAACAATGGCAGAGAAACCACAACCTGTTCGTGTATTATACTGCCAAGTATGCAGTTTACCTCCTGAATATTGCGAATTCGGCGGATCCGATTTTGAATAATGTAAACCCTGGTTGATCCAAAACGTACCTCATTTATTCAGCTACGTCATCTATTCAGTTGAGTTTATTCAACTCACTTGTATATTTGACTGTTTTTTTGCAATTAACTCTTAAATTTGTTTTGGATGTGAACAACGATGAATGAAATAACTCAAGTAAATTTTCACTAAAACAAAACCAACTAATTGAATGATATAATGAATCATAATCAGTATTTCAATAACACTAAACTAATTAAAACCTGGCAACATATAACATCTTTACAAACAACAAACCATATATAACATCTTTTACCAAAGACACCATCTTCTTTTTCATTCTTTTTTCTCTCTTGAATGTTATTCTCTTCAGTTTCGATGAAGTATATCTCTATAACGTAAAATAGAATCAAGCCTTTCCAACCTAAGTTGCTGCTTAAACCTCTTTATAAAATCATCAGCCTTTGCATCAACTTCTTCCTCTTCTACCCTTCCTCTTACAATCTCCCTCTCAGGTTTGAGTTCCACTTCTGACTCAGCTTTCTTCTCCTCCTCCACCACCTTTACCGAATCTAATCGACGAAAATTCCCCGACATCAGCCGTTCCAAGAGGGACGGAGCTCGGATCAACGGTGTTGAATTACCTAGGCCTCCTTTCATTTCTGTTTTACTAAGGCCCAGGTCAATTGACTTGACCCGGTCCAACAGGGTAGATGATATTGTCCTGTTGAGCTGGGTCAAGTCTTGGTTCTGAACCTGTTCGACCTGGGTTTCTTCTGGCGTTGTTGTTGTTGTTGATGCTGCTGATGCTGGTTCAAATTTACAGCAACTGAGTCCAAAGGATGTAACACGCCCAAAAATCGACGACGATGAACGGACAAGCTCCAGTGGCGAGTTGGGTTGCCGTTTTTTCTGAGTGGCAAAATGAGAAGTAATAGCTATGGTACCTATGACAAGGTTGACAATTAAGAATATAAACGAAGGACTAAGCCAACTTACAATTATATCATATATTGATACAGAATCTTCTTCACCCATAGTGATAAAAAATAACTTATATTCAAAGACAAAATTAGTATAAATTTTCTTTGGTTCAGATAAGGTTTTTCTTTGTAACTGAGAAATTAATGGTGATGTTTGGTTAATGCTGTGAGTTTTTTTCTTTATATAAAAAAATTAGTTTGTGAAATGGGGTTTAAAATGACGTTAACGTTTTGCTTATTTTATTATTAGCTGTTTCTTTTTGATCAATTTGTTCAAACGTAAGGAGTTGAGTAAGTGCTGTTTTTTCTTTTTATAGTAATTTATTACCGTAGCATTATTAACGTGACGTGAACAGCAATATTTTAATAACGTAAAACATTCGTTGGTGTAATGTGTGTACTCATCATTGTGTCATGTGTTTTGATTGATGTTATGCTACTACAATAATTAACAAATTAAATAGAGTTGTGTCAAAATTTTCAATTGTGGTAATGGTTGTAGCCACGAAGAATCGAGATGATACAAATTTGAGTCACAATCATATTTATAGATAGAGTTTCCTAGAACCATCAAATTTTCTTTAGTAGATTTTGGCCAACATTAATCTCGTACTATAATTTTCATAATTTCAAAAAGTGTAATTAAATGGTATATTCCACAAAATAGTCGCATTTAGACGAATATGTTAAAGCAACCAAAAGTAATAAGTTTTTATTGAAAAACATCAAAAAAAATAATTGAGAGAGATCAAATATTTATAAAAAGGTTATATATTAAATACAAAATATACAAATTCCAATACAAAATTACTATTTTAAATTTCTTAACATGTGCAAATTTCCATGTAATAGAAAAAACAGACTAAATTTTCGCAACATTTTGATCAAACAAACCTATATACAAACCAAAGCAATGAATTAATTAGAAATTGCGACTATAATAGATTGTGATGCATGACAAAATTGTATGCTGGACGGTTGGTGGGTCCATGATGTGCCTAATTAGCATTCGATGAATTGTCTACATTTGTTTCTTTAGGTAATATTAAATAAAGATTTGAAATCAATTGGACCATATTTCAACTACCCTGTGGTTTTAACATTATTTTACTTATGTTTTTTTATGAATCATCTCACCTGAATAGCACCATATCATTATATATTTTTAATTTTAAATTAATTTATGGATGACATTGTAGCTATCTATTAGTAACTTTTTTTAATAAAGGGATGGTGATTTTGAGAATTGTTAATTTCGTCGTGATTTCCTTGCAGACGTCAAACCTGACTGCAATAATGTTAATTTGAATATTGTTAATTTGCAACAATGCATGTAATGATACCATTTAGGAACTTAACTTAACTAGACTAGATATATCATTGTCTTAAGTCTTACTCGTCATACTTATCTTTTCACGATTAATTTATGTATTGTTGGAGCGTCTGAATTGAAAATATAATTTATAGAGATCAAAATTTTGAATAGTAGAGTGAAAAATTATAAAGTTTCACATCGTTTAGTTTACGCATATCGGCTACTTTTCAACATTATATAATGAGTACTCACATTTCTTTCTAAAGTACATCAAAACTTTAGGTATTTCTAAGTTGTCTCTTTCGTTAATGTTCGATGCGCTTGTGAGCCACTTCTTCCTTTTCTGTTATAATATTTCGAGAAAATTTTGTCCTTTTGGTTATCATTTTTGAGAGACGTGTTATTTTGATATTTAAAGTGATCCTAATATCATCGTCTCTTTGATACTTAGAGTGGATTTTTTGTCTCCTTTGATAAACGTGTCCTTCTGATATTTAAAGTGGTCATAATATCATGGTCCTTTCAATAGTTGGAGTTGTTTTAGTAACCATTGTCCATTCCGTTTAAGAGTGGTCCTAGTACCGGATTACAGTGATCACAATACCATACTTGAGTGGTTTTAGAACCATATTTGAGGGTGTAGTTGAGTTGTTTTATCCTAGGGACGTTGTGATTGATAGTTTGCTTGCAAAATTTTAGGGTAGTTCTACGAAACTTCTTAAAGAGACCAACCTAGTCAACGAATCAGTCCAATAGCCTCCTCAGTGGCTACAATACTTTTGAAGGATTTTAACTTTGGTTTCAACAATTTTAAGACATTTATTTTCTGACATGTCCACCAAATAAATTACTAACTCGGGTTCAACTATTCTTGACTGATACAAACTATTTCGACTTGAAGGGAATCACAACAAAAATGTTCTTCCAAACAACAAAGTTGCTAATGTTTTGAAGAATGAGATCCGAGTAGCGCTCGAAATGGATGACCAAGAAGAAAATGATTAAAAGTTTAAAGAAATACTCCTTTGGAATAAACAATATGAAGTGTTTATTGTCTCAAATAACAACACTAGAAAGAAATTCACAGATGTTGCTCTGAAGCAGTCTGGCAAATTTTTCAAGAGTGAAGAGTGCACTATGAATAAGAACCGCAACCGCAAGCAATAAGAATGAGAACCCCATAAGGGCCTAATATGTGCAACAACACCCACCACAAAGAAATGACACTAGGATGTTGGGAATCACAGATGTTTCAGACTTTTATCTGAGTTGTCCGACACGGCTCATATGAGTGTTGTATAAGTGTTGGACACCGTTCTAGTAGTGTCGAAGCATAGAAGAAGAAAAAATTATTTAGGATATCGGTTTTGGTTGTCCAACATGTGTTGACGAGTATCATAGGAGTGTCGGACACGGCGGCACACCTAGTCTTGTAAGTGCTTCATAATTCTTTCCTCACTTTGACTTAAGATGTATAGCTTTTTATTTTGTTTCGTGAGGCTGATAGTGTACCCCCTCCCCCAAACATTTTCTAGCTCTCAATTATTGAATTGAACATTATTATTATGATATATCTCAAGCTATTAAGTTGTTATTCGTAATCTTATGATTTGATATAATTCACTGTTTCAAAAACATGGTTCCAATTTTCAATTTGATTAAATATTTTTGTACAGGCATTTTTCAACCTAAGGGCATCGCTGTGCCTGATCCGATAGAGTCAATTTGTACCATATGGGGAAGTGATCCCCCTTTCTTATGGTTCATATTCTCATGTTAGTGTGCAATCATCTGGTAACATGGTCCTCATAATGCAAACTACTACAAGCTCTGGGATGAACTTAGAAAGGTTACCCTTTCGCCTATGATTCTGTTATTGAATGTCAGGGTCCATATTGTCTGGAATGTCCAGACAACCATCCTCCTCGCCAACATGATAAATAACTCGGTATGGATTCATTGTCGGATTCATAATGTCAGTGTTTTTGCTTGGCAAAGAGCTCCCATAAGATGACCCCATAGCTTAAAACATCACACCTATAAAATGAATCCGACAATGTGTTAATCATTCATTCATTTTGTAGCAACATAATAATAAATACAAAGAATAACAAGCTTACTTTTCATCATACAGTTCACTTTGCAATACTTCGGGAGCCATCCACTGAGGCCGAAAAATATGTAACATGAACATTCAATCAGGAGGATATAAAAAATGAATTGATTAATAAAAAATTACGATAGCTTACTGTTCCCATGTCTGTTCTATGAGTAAGGTACGTATTGTACTTCCTTCGAGATAATCCGAAATCACGTACCTATTCAAAAGTATAAAAAGTCATACCACATACATGAACACGTCAAATAGTATAACCACCATGTGCTATCAAGGAACATTAATGAATCATAAAGATTAAATTCAATGAGCACCTTTAGATAAAAACTTTTGTCAACCAGGAGGTTTTTGGACGTCAAAATCCCTATGAACTATCATAGGAGTTTCTAATTATGATCTTAATTCCATAGCAGCATAGATGTTTAATGTAATAAGTGAAAACAGAAGAACAAAATGTGTAGAAATGTACCAAGAGAATCAGAAAGGAGGAACTTTTGGATGAAGTTGAAATCTGTTTTGAAAAATATAGAGGATAAGGTATAAGGTTCCTTCATGTTGATCATAATCGAATCTATCTAGCATTCCAAAATCATTACTATTTTTTATGTTGCATAATATGATGATCACAAAATATGCTAGAGTCTAAAAGTCATAACTACTGAACACAGAATTGTTGACTGGACATAAAGAAAGCATAAAAGAATTGATTTTCGGTCAAATGCAACTGCACTATGATCGATCTTAAATCTTGAATTAAAAACTTGTAAATGCACTATCTTCTTGAAGATACAATGTTATAAAACATCAACATTACTGTGAAAGGGGTTGAATGAATGAAAAATTTATTGGAATCAGGGCTCATTTCTTGTTTTTGGATGAGAGCAAAATCAGTAGAGTTTTTACTCAATTTAAATTATTCTATTTGTTTGAACCAAACATGCCTTTAATATGCAACATACATCAAGACGTTGGGCCTGAGTAAGATCAACCTCATAGCTACTATCAGTCATTCATCCAAAAGAATTCACTAACAGCTTTAGAAATCAAATATCACAAGCTGAATGTAAGCATAATAAGTAATCATGAAGTGATACCTGAAAATGATCACTTTAGAAGTAAAAGTTTTGGTGCACATTGCAAGGAGAACTGCTTCCTGATTGACCTCATCAGTGGCATCAAGTGTTACATCACCACAGACAGAACCATTCATATTTTAAGACTAACGGTGGGTCTGTGCTCATTGCACCATCATGAACAAATGTGAAGTGAGTGTGGCACACATCTTCTTCCAAAGGTTTATCTATTGAGGCTTCTTTGAGAAAAAAATCAGGTGGAATATGATCCTTCCATTTCTCAGCTAGAAAGCGAAAACTTAACTCTGCAGCATGCTCAGGGCGACCAAACTCCTAACCAATGGACTCAAACCTTCCACTACTTATAAACACCTCAATTGCATCAATGCATTTTTTTAAAAGACTAAGCCTATGAATTTTGAATTTTGTTTGTTTTTCTTAACACAAGAATTGCCAAAGATCGAAAAGAAGACAAAGTTAGTTCATGTTAATAGAGGTAGAAGTATCAGAACTTAACTTCCCAGAGCAACTACAGATGGTTGTGGATATGAGCATTTTCAGATTTTTAGGGGGTCTTAACAGCAATTTCCAAGCATAATAGGCAAAGCCCATTTTTTATGGCAGATCGCAATTGAGTAGAATTTATTTTTTAGTATTACTTTTCCCACCCTATGGATTTCTACCGCGCCCTATTTTTTTTCCGAAAATATCCTTGTCCGGATTATTGGTTCCAAACAGCATTGTTAGTATTTTCCAGATTTATCCGGATTTTAAAATCTGGAATGATCTTTTCCAAGAACTTTTTCAATTTTAAGCTTTGAAATTCGTAAAATAAATGCAAATAAAAATATAAAACAGAAATAAAAAAACAAAAAGATAAAAACAACTCATTTTATTGATATATGACTAATACATTATAATAATGTTGAAGCTTTTTAAGCATACGACCCCCTGTAGTTTTTTAGGTAGCTTTTAGGTGTGTATGTGGTGTCATGGTCATCGTTGACCGTTCATACAACCACTGCAATAGCATTGCAGCTTATGTGGGGGTTATATGACGGTCAACAGAGACCTTTGACATCAAAGAAAGACACAACTTTTCATATCGTATATGTTCGGATTTTATTTTCTGAAAACTCTAACAATCTGGTTCGAAAAACTAAATCCGAACCAAGAGCATTTTTTTTCGATTCCAAGTTGAGATTTTTTTACTTTTTAATTTCTTTTGGTGTTAAACAACTTTAGATTAAATGAGTAGAGAAGAACTACTTGAAATGCACTACTATAGTTGTAGTTACTAGTTAGCAACATTTGATGCTATCATTTTCATCGTCTCCTAAACCTGAACAATCTGACTACAGGAATAATGATTTACTTAACCAATGTCTTGCATAAATATAAGAGATACAAATTTATTTCAAATGTTAAGCTCCCCCTTCTCTCAAATTTGCCACTTTCAAGAAACAACTTTGTTAGCATGTCCTTAACCAAATCCCAGTTGAGGCCAAAACTTTCAAAATTAAATATCACTCCTCATTTTTTCGGGTCCAACCCCTTGATTGGATTTTCCAAGCTAAACGCGATTTTGACCTCGTAAAAACTATCAAATCTGTTAAAAATGTTACATCGAATGAGATAATATTCAAAAATGTGTTCATAAGTGATAAATAATATTTACTTGAGAAACTAATTTTAAAGGGGTTGTGTTTGGGTCCAACCAAATTCTACGATTGTATTATATCATATGTAAGATATATTTGTAGTAAATATTAGTTAGAAATCTCACATTACTTTGAAATGTGAAGGTTGCTCTTGATTCAATGTGGATGATCTTTCGAGATCCTCTTATGAACCAACATTTGTATTAGAGCCAATGGTTCGACAAAGGGTTTGATTGGTTCCTTGTGTCAAAAGTGTTCTTGAGAATGTTGGTCAGGCGGTGTGTTTTGTACGTGCACGTGACAACGACAGTGCAAGTGTACGTGGACGAAAAAACTTTCATTTGAGGTTGAACAACATATAAGTGAAATGACCCATAAACTCGATACCTTAAGGTTTTAAATTAAGATGTGGTGTTCATCTCACATGCATGGGCGCTTTTCATCTAATGTAGATGATCATTGAACTCTCCTCATGATCCAACAATTGATTCATCTGTTATTGAATCTCTCGCTATCATAACACTTTGGTCATGCTTCAAATATCGAATATTAGACATGAGGGTTGTGTTAAAGAGTCTCACATTGGATTATCCTCACATTATAAGTCGATTTTATAGAGTTAGACCCATCTCTAATTCAATGAAGTTGAATGAATGGTTTTTATTCCCTTCTTCATGTAAGGTAATCCGTTGGCTATTTTAAGTCAATGCACGCAAACAAGAAACTCTCAACATGGAAAAACTTTTTGTGGAGCATTAGAAATAACTATATTATGAGCCATCCATCTAATTCAACTAGCACGAACCTCCTTTGTAAACGTATGATAGTGGATTACCCTTTTTGGAGTTTTAATAGTGAATGAAAAGCAATGATTTTTATTTTTATTTTTTTGTAAAAAAAGAGTATAAATTCATTTCAGTCTTTTTAAAAATAAAAATAAAAATTGTCACTGGTATTATATAGAGAGGCTTCTTAATATACAGCTTAATTTGTAAGGTGTCTTGACCAAAATAATAAAAAAGAGAAAATAAATTAATAAATAAAGCTTGTATAAGAAGGAGCCAACTAACTAGCATGCGGAATGTACTTCAAGAGCATGTGTCTTACAGCCTTAACAAAAGAGAAGATCCTAAAGCTATGTACTTAAAAATGAAAATTCTACAATAAAGAACAAAGTTTAACAACTCATTTCATTCTTGCACATGGTTTGAATCATTAGATGTAACTCTTTTATATTGGTCCCCTTCTCCCCTAGGTAACATGATTGTTTTCTCATAGGAAAAAGTTCATGGGGTTGAGCTCTCTAGGGTGATGCCATGAAACAAAGTAATAATGGATAGCTAGTGCAAAATGATAAAGAAAAGAATAGGTCAAAAGGAGTAATATAGGATGGAGTAAGTAGCAAGAAAATGAAGGGATGTGAAGGAAGCCTTTGGAGTAATAATTCAATGTCATATTCAACTAACAAATTTGGAGTGATTTTATTACTTTTCTGTTATAAAGAATGATTTTGTTATTTCAACTTAAAAACATTTTAAAAATAAAATCTACCAACGTATTTAATCACTTGAACATTTAAGTGTGATCAATGTTGTTTTACAAATCGAATGTTAACTCATAAATGTAGACGAATTTGCATTTTTAGATATCAAAATTGTGTTAACCTGCAACTAGGATTAAAAATACATTTCTTGAAGTTTGGAAGTATTATGTGGGGTTGGACTTTGAAAATTAAGAAGAACAACTAGTTTCCTAAGATTAAGTGGACCTTATTTAGTGCATACACGTGGCTTATAATTATATACTCCTTTTGGCATATCTACTTCCACACACACACACACACACATATATATATATATATATATATATATATATATATATATATATATATATATATATATATATATATATTTTATACCACGTGACGTTTTTCTTAATTTTGATTTTTGAATTTTAGGAATATATGCTCTTCAATTTATATGAAAAATAGATTGAACAAGATCCCATCCCTAGCTAACTTGGTTTATATTACGGATTTGCCCTTTTGTGTATTCTGATCTCGTAACATATTTTGTGTAGATTAGACTGCATATAATTCATGTTTGTTGACTTCATGTCCATGACATTAATATCATTTTGATTCTTAAGGGATTTGATGTTGGTGGTTGTGAATATGTTTGGAAATGTTCACAATCATATACTAAACATATTCACAATCATATACTATTTCAAAATTAGAAAAACATTTGAACACCAGAGAGGAGGGGAGGGGACGATGAGCATCAATTGAACCATAATTAAAAATTAAGTTTTTATCTTAAAATTTTGCTGGGTTTTAAAATGGTTAACCTCAGTATTTCATAAGTTTAACTCGTTTGATATGGACATTGCATAATATATATATATATATATATATATATATATATATATATATATATATATATATATATATATATATATATATATATATATATATATATATATATAGGGATCGTGGTTCAAACTCCGACACCCCACATCTTCACGGTGAATTTCTAGTCAATAGGCTACTTAAAAATAAATGGTTAACCTCGGTCGGGTGAGGTCACAAAGTTGAAAGATGTTTTTTCTTGAAGGGAAGTTTCTTTTTTTTTCTTGAAGGGAAGTTGAAAGTTGTTTTGTTCAAATGTTATAATCCTACAATATTTTAAGCCCTAGACTCGAACTTGAGAATTGAAACCATTGGTCCAACCGTAAGACATGTGAGTGGTCTCATCTATATACTTCGGAGTAATTTGTGTATTTTCTTTATATATAGGTTATTATTTGATGCATTGACGAAAACTAAATATTGTGGACACCTCCCTACTTAGAATTCGAATATTAATTTGTCACTAGATGTGAGAGACTAACCGCTTCCAATATACGCGACTTTGTTGCTCTCATTACTCTCCTCTTATTAGGTAATATCTAATTTTTAGAATCAATGTTGAAATATAATTATTTATTTAAGAAATTATGAAAAGCTGAGAAACAAATTTTATTTTATATAATATAAATTAAGAAAAAGCATTTTAACTTAAAAAATTTACTTATGAGAAATGAGAAGCAAAATTTCTTTTTAAGAATATCAAATAAGAAAAGAAAAAAAGAGGATATTTTAGATTTTAAAATATGGAAAATGTTAACAAAAACTTCAAAAAGTAGTATTTATTAAAAATTGTGTAATCAACTTCGAAAAAGTTCAAAAAATTCATTTTTCAACATAAAATATCTTTTCTAGATTCTTTAATACGTGTCATTTGAGCATTTGTTAGCGTAAATCTTAAAATATTTACTTGAGTTTGTTTTTATTGGCATCATATTCAATTAAGTTATAGTACTATATATGCTGTACTAAACATAAAAAATCCCTGTCATCCCTATTTTCAAATTTTGATTCAGTAGCTGCAAATGAGTTGTATTTGAGAACTGTTGTTCATGAACAAGGACGGTTACCCTTGTCAGTTAGATACCATATGAAGGCACTGAATTCCACTCATATAAATTAATGTTTGGTGACACAACTTTTACTAAAAATATTAAGTAAAATTGGAGTTTGTATATGGACCCTACCAACCTTGGTTCAATTCAAGCCTTTAATAATATGTGTTGCAATGGTGTAGCATGTGGACAGCAAAAATTGCATACTACTCCACCACCATTGCCCTTACTACAATCCAAGAAAAATACCACTCACTGATGACTATCCCTTTCCTTTGAGGACCTAATTTCTTTCCTATTTTAGGGTCCCTTTCTCTGCCATTTTGTATGTGTCATTCATTCCATTTATGTGTCACTTTTCTAATTCCTACATATGAAGCATAAAGACATACATCATTCATAAACTAATAGATAGACTTCAGGGATAATTTAAGAACATTGAAATGATTAAATATAACTATATATTTTCTTTGTTATCAAGTGTAGTATCTGTTTTTTATCGGTTTAATAACTGATATCTGGTCCAATGAATCATACGATATTAAATTACTTTTTTGAGGAGGAGAAATCATCTATGTAGTTTATTGTTGGACTTCTCATATTTCGCTTATGCGTTGCACTATTGCATAAATCTGACGCACCCCATCAAAAAAAAATTAGACAGATTTATTTTTCAAATTCATTAAAATCAACACATATAATTTATAATATAAACGAAATACATAAGTTATTTAATAAATTTGAAAGGAAAAAAAAATGCTTTTTTTTTTCCTGCAAAGAAGTATGTGTTTCTATCTTATCCAAACCCACACAACTACAACATGAAATAGTGGTGCTATATAGCATCATTCTCAATGTAATGGTGATGTTTTTTTGTCTTATTTCATTTTATTCAATTATTTTCTTAATTAGCATTTCCTTCTCAGGTGTCTTTTTCCCCTTTACAAAAAAGTGTCGAAAATGAAAAATTGTCTTATTTAAACATTATAATTTATCTATTATGTAAAAATAACTGTCAAAATCTCCAAAGAATCACCAAGTTTGTTTTTGTTTGACCAGTATGATATATTAATCACCAAGTTAAGCAACGGTATAATTGCAGTGTTAGATAAAATCCACGAGCTAATAGTTAGGTAATAATCAACCTAAAAAAGGTTATTGGATGGTGCAATAATATCAACCGCTATTAATCGCTTAATATGGGACCGTTGCTATTGTTTGACTTCTCATCATACATGGATTTACTTTTTCTTATAAAATCAAACTTAACTAGATTTTGGAGGCTCGTTTAGGCTTGATGAAAGTCTTAAAACTCAAAGAGTACCGAAAATCTATTTATTTATTAACGAAGTTCTCACATCAACAGTAAAATTTGAATTTATGTTTGTGTAGAATTGAGCTGAATCCCCTTATTAATTGAATTAGTCGGTTGTCGTATAATTAGACTCTCATGTTGGATAGTTCTATTTCTATCATCATAGTTAAAATAATGTTTCGACCTAAAGTTCTTTATCTTGTGTTTCTGATGTATTATTCGCTTTAGATCATATGTGACACCACAATTTTCTCATTTAAAACAAAAGTCTTATTAAATTGATGAGCATGAGTATTGTCTATAAACTCTTAATTAACCTCTATTCGGAGATAAGTGAGATTTTTTTTGTGTAAAAATATATAATTAAAAGACTCAAACTACCGCTCAATCAGATTGTATCTTGTTAGTTAATGAAAATTCACTTTATTAACCGATTAAATCGATCCTAAAGTTCTATTTTCTTTTTCTTCATTATAATGTAATGTACTTAACCATATGGTATTTATATCACTATTTTTAAAATTCAATTTAATTTTTTCTCCCGCTTCAATATGTGGGATGAGGATGAATCAGTCACTTCAAATATTTCATTTCTATTGAATTAATGATCTTTGTACACCCTATTATAGGGTTGTATTGGATCCTTTGCTTTTTTCCTAAACTAACTAAAGTAGACCCTATTAATATTTATAGCAACTAACTTATTTGATGATACATTTATTATTATGTGCCGCACAAGCCAATTAACCATTACTAAATAATATGAGCTCATGTGGAATATGACTGATGAGGTATCAGAGTCAAGATCTTGACACGTGGCACACCTTGTGTGTTACCTACAAATCATTTTCTTAAGATGGCCAACAAGACCTGCCAAAAAGAAAGTTGAAAAGCAACTAGGCAACTTCCATTAAACTGAAATTAAACAAAGTTTGGTAATTATCCCCTCATTCACACCAACTCATAAGTCTAATTCTTCCCACTTAAAATTAATAAACTATTTACCAGTACATATTTTCTTTCTTACAACATATATTATATAATATATTTGCCTCCGCTAATTTTTACCGACACTTCATACCAGATATATGTTCATGTTCAACAAAAACATATGATCAACCTACTTGGATTAGCCTGCTGATATTGACTTAAGATCTGTAAGTATATTCATCATCAAGGTTTCAGGTTCGATTATCTCCAATTTTAATTTAAGTGAGCTAATTTAAATTCTTAAAAAAAAAAAAAAAAACAAACAAACACGCTATCAACATATGTGGTTATATCTAATATTTATATTTCCTCATTTTTGTTACAAACGATAATGCATATGTGTCAATATCGTGTTCGTTGTTCGTGTTAATATAAATATTCTATTGTTATCAATGAATAAAAGTTAGTAAGTTATGTCCTCGTGAGCATAACTCAGTTGACAGGGATAACATTATTATATATAGAGGTCGAAGTTCGAACCTCATACACCCCCTTATTCACCTTCACTAGATTAGTTGACAAAAAAAAAGTTAGTAAGTTATAAAAATAAAAACTCTGGATTTATGTAACTTATTAATTACACCATATGTATATTTTATATACATAGTATATTATACTACATATATTATATAATATATAGTCTTAATAGAAAATACACTGTTCTGCTCCTAAGGCTCTCTGTCCCACTCCAACTGCCTCTCTCTCTCTCTCTCTCTCTCTCTCTCTGAGAAAGAGAAGAGGTCTGTTAATTCACTTTCTCCATTCTAGAGTTTCCTTCAAGTGTTCCTGAATTGTGTAACACACAAACTCCATAATTTTTATTGCACTGCAACAATTTTAACCTTGATCTAACTACCATCTCTAGTGTTCAAAACTAAACAGTTAAACTTTTTTACCTCTCCTATGGAAGTCACAAACCTTTGTCTCTACCAATTCTTGAACTCTTATTCTCAACAAACACTTCTTATTTCTCATACCACTAAAAAATCTTCTTGCTTGTTCTATAATCTTCTTTCTCATACTTTTGGTGTTACTACTATATGTGGAAGTTCTTCAATTTAACTTGTTTTTGCTTCAAGTTATCAACTAGTTCTAAATTTTTAATATATTCACCTATTTATTACTGTGTTAGTCTTTTGAGATTGATTTGAAGATGAGGGTGGTTTTGCCATTGATTCTGATTTGTGTTTTTGGTTTTGTTGTTGAAGCTCAAGGATCTGAAGGTAGGTACTTAATTAACCTCACAACTTTTTTAACTCTTTTATAAATTTGTCACAGATTGTTAGAGATTAATACACAGAACTTAGAGGCTAAACATGATTGCTTAATTTGCAATTAAATTATTGGTTTAAATCTTACACTAATAAGATCAAGATCAACAGCTTAATTATAACATATTTAGCTGATAAATGCTGATTTGTTAAGAAGTTATTCTATGCTAGGTATGCAAAATTAGAAATTAGTGCTTATGTGGTTTTATTGGTATAAGAAGATTGTAATTCTCATGATTTTTAGAAAACCAAAGAGGCTTTTTTGGTTAGGATTCTTTATGCATGTGGTTTGATTTCTTACCCCTCATTGAATCAATATGAAAGTAAGCCAGTGTTGTACCTTAAGAATCTAGTAGTCTGCAATATTTGAATTTGTAGATATAGAAAATCTATAAAAAAAATTCAAATTTTGCTCTCAATTGGACTATATAGATCCTTTATTTAGATATACTAGAATATACCAAGATTCAGAATTGTTCAATTTTGCATAATATAATGCTGATATGATCACATAAGTTAGTCTGATTTATCAGTCCATGTCATTTGATTTCATAAGTTTTATCTTGTTGATATTTGGATTTCTGATTGATAATTTTTTCTTTAAGGGTCTATTATATCCCCATCTCCAGCATTTCTTCCTGGTGTTCATCCTGAAGGAGAAGCACCTGGTCCTATCCATAATGGACAGTCATGGAGAAGCACTGCATCAAGCCCTTCAGATCCAGATGGTAAACTTAATAATATATAGCTAAGGTATTGAATTATGAGCTTTCAAACTTCGATTCACTTCTGTTCCTTCTTCCAGGATCTGTTATATCGCCGTCTCCAGCAATATTGCCTATGGATCCTTTCTCTAGTGAAGCGCCTAGTCTTTTACATCCGAATGGTAATTCAACTCCCTTAGACCCTGTTTGGTTGGATAAAAAATCTTAATTAAGCACTTATAGCATAAGCCTTTATCATTTAAGTGTTTATGTATAAACTAGTTTAATGACAAAAGGTAAAATAAAGTCAAATTGTTCTCATATAAGCTATTAAGTGTTTTCATAAGCTATCCGAGAGATCTTACGGAAATAAGCTAAAAAAAGTTTATGGATATGTCATAAGATATTTCCATAAGCTCTTCCGAACAGTCTCAGAAGTGCTAATGACAGTAGATAATTTCAAATAATCTAATCAGGTCTGCATTGGGATAGTCTGACAAAAAAATTGAGTTTTCATAATCCAGGAACTATATTGCAACCTCCAGTTGCATTACCACCTGCTACATCAGCTCCACCTCCTCAAAAGATTAAAGGAATTGAATCAACCGTATCACCTAGTCCTAGTCCAAGCACCAAATCGATATCGCCGCCATATAAATCTGCTCCAGCACCATCAACGGCCGAAAGGAATCTACCACCATCCATACAACCAATTCCACCTCAAATGAAAACACCTACTGTTAGTCCTCCTATATCAACACCAACTGCTCCAGGTACTTGAATGGAAAGTTGAAAGTTTCTTTTATTGAGGGAACTTTCATATTGATTATTGACCAAGATTCCTCTCTTCTGTTGCTTCTTGAGCAGATCCTGTTGCAACACCTCCTGGAAATTTGCCTAAAACTTCACCTATCAGCCAACCAATTGATCATGGAAGTTTGCCTCCTAATGTTGATAACAGGAATGAAAGTAAGAGTCACAACCCAGAGCCAGTTTCACCAGGTATGTGATTAAAATGAGTGAAGATTCATTTTGGTCCTTAAATGTTTGAAGTCCTGTCACAATAGTCGCTAAATGTATCAAAATTACAAAAACATAAATGCATCTTTGGTTATTTAGTTCGTTCGCCAAAATGTTCCTTTCATTATGATCTAGTTTGGTTTCTTTTTTACTAACCTAGTTTGGTTCTCGAATGTGTCTTCTGTTAGCCAACTTGGCCCATATAATTACTAACAAATGGCCTGTGAAGCACCAATAAATCATTCTTTGTCTCATATCTTGTCAGATATCTATTGATATGTTCCGTTACGGCGTCGAAATTTCAATAAATTCTGGGACTAAGGAAAGTGTCTCACACATTTAGGAATTAAATTGACTGTTTACTTAATTACAATTCTTGCAGAATTGTTTTCCATGTGATCATTCAGGGACTATGCGTTTGGTTCTATAGTGGCTAAAATTGATTTTGATTGAATTAGTTTTGTAAAATTGACTTTAGTTAAATGTGATTTTAATGTAAAATGGTCTTGTTTCGATAAGTTCACATGACAATGAATTGAACAAAAAATTTGAGTGTAAAACTCACGTGTAGAGGCAAAAGCAACAAATCTTAACTTCAAGTTAGAATCAATCAATTCTTTAGGCAAAATCTTGTTCAAATAAAATTTATAGGAAAAATCAATTTTAATCGAGAACTTCCAAGCATGTTAAAATCAATTTTTAAGTCTTCAGAATCACTTTTGGATCTCCCAAACGTGAATCCTAACATCTATTAGGCCATGATAGGATCATCTGATGGAAATTTCGGTTTTCATCATCCAGGGTCTTTCTTGCACCCTTCACTTGCATCGCCACCTCCTAGTCCAAGCGCCAAATCATTATCGCCGCCATATAAAGCTGTTCCAGCACCATCAACTGCTGAAAGAAACTTTCCCCCGCCCATGCAGCCAATTCCACCTCAAAGTAAAGCACCTATTGTTAGGCCTCCTATATCCACACCAATTGCTCAAGGTACATCACTGAAAAGTTTGTTTTATTGGTGGAACGCTCATATTGATATTGACCAAGATTCTTCTCTTCTATTGCTTCTTGAACAGCTCCTGTTGCAATACCTCCTGCAACTAAAACTTCACCTACAAGCCAACCAATTGATCATGGAAGTTTGCCTCCTAGTGTTGATAAGAGGAATGAAAGCAAGAGTCACAACCTAGAGCCAGTTTCACCAGGTATGTGATTAAAACAAGTAAAGAGTCATTTTGGTCCTTAAATGTGAGACGTTGTCTCAACTTACATCCAAAGGGTAATTCAACTAGCTTAGTCCATTAGGTCACATTGGGATCTGTAGAATTGTGAAATGATTTTCTGAATATTATTTTAAAGATGTAAATCGAGTCCAGACGCTAATATGCGTATAGACTATTGTATACCGAACAGACCTGTCTAATGGATGAGTAAAAGTATTTACAACAGTATCATCTGACACAAAAAGATGGCTTTTCATCATCCAGGATCTTTCTTGCAACCTCCAGTCGCATTACAACCTCCTACATCAGCTCCACCTCCTCAGAAGACTAAAGGAAGTGAATCATCCATATCACCTAGTCCTAGTCAAAGCACCAAACCGTTAACGCCACCGGATAAGGCTGTTCCAGCCCCATCAACTGCTGAAAGGAGTTTTCCACCACCTATGCGACCAATTCCACCTCAAAGGAAAGCTCCAGGTACATGATTGGAAAGTTTCTTTTATTGAGGGAACCTTGATAATTCATATTGATATTGACCGAGATTCTTGTCTTCTTTTGCTTCTTGAACAGCTCCTGTTGCAACACCTCCTGGAAATTTGCCTAAAACTTCACCTATCAGCCAACCTATTGAGCATGGAAGTTTGCCTCCTAAGGTTGACAAGAGGAATGAAAGTAGGAATCACAACCTAGAGCCAGTTTCACCAGGTATGCGATTAAAGTTTGTCATGTAATTATAATTGAGGAAAGAGTTTGGTTCTTAAATATGGCGGTGTCACAATACTCTCTGAATGTATCAAAATTACAAAAAGTACATAAATACATCATTCGTTAGTCAGTTTGGTCCTCAAACGTTTCTTTTATTGTTAGTTAGTTTGGTCCTTGAATGTGTTTTCTATTGGTCTCGGTTCACTAATAGCGGATATTGGATAAACTAGCTGATAGTCGATAATAGCGGATTAGCTTCCTGATAGAAATTTAGGTTTTTAAAAAAATTAGCTTTTCAACTATCTCAGAAATATAAAATGGAAAAAAGATATTTTAAATTCATATTTAAATGTTTTCAATTAAGATATTGATGATAAAAATGAGAGAAAATACGATACACTATAAGCTCAGACACTACTTGAAGTGGCGTCGCAAAACAAACAATAAGCTTTTGAAAAAACGCTTTAAGTTCGTGAGAGAAAACACTTACCAAACATATCTACTTTGATCATACGAGCTTATGTGCTACAAGCTATCTGATATTAGCTAGAGCTTTGGCCTTGCCAAACACATGTAGTCAATTTGGTCCACTTATGTATATTTTTTTTTAATTCAGAAACATTCAGAGATTATGGTTATAACCTCTCTCACATTTAGGGATTAAAATGATGGTTTGCCTATTTACTCATTTATAATTCATACAGAATCGTTTTCCATTTCATCGTCTCCACCTTCCAGTTGTTATTAACCCAAAAATATGCTCTTCTGTTGAAATATTGGAACAGCCCCAGTTGCAACACCTTCTACCAATGAGCCTAAAGTTTCACCAATAAGCCATTCAACTAATAATGGAAGTTTTCCTCCTCCGCAGCCAATGTCACCAGGCATGTGATGAAATTTTAATACTTGTCTTCTGAAATTTCCTTTTCTCTTAACCAACTTCCAATTGTTATTGACAAAAAAATACTATTTTTTAATGCATATTAAACACAGCTCCTGTATTCAATATACCGAAACATTTGCCGGTGAATCAGTCAACTGAACCTAGAAGTTTGCCTCCAACTGTCCATAGAAGGAATTCCAGTATCAGTCACACATTGGAACCAGTTTCACAAGGTAATTTTAATTTATGGTTATAAAAAATTTCTTTTAGGTCCTTATTTCTTGTTGATATTGACGCTAAACATGCATTTTACGTCATTTTGAACAGCTCCGGTTGCAGAACCTCCTGCAAATTTTCCAAAAAACTCGTCAGTCAGCCAGCCCTCTCAACATGGAAGTGTTCCACCTAATGTTCATAATACAACCATACATAAGGGACACATTCACACTCCAGAACCAGTAATGCCACGTATGTTGTATAATCTTCTCAAATCATCTCTAAAATTCAATTATATAGTTTTGAAATTCCTAGTTTTCATTACAGCACATAAGCTATTTCATGTCAGTCATGGAAAAGGCAAAATAACCAACCATTAGGCCACCCGATTTCACTAAAAATAACTCCATCCATTTCACCTAGTTGATCTTGTTACTTATTTATGGCCTTAACCCTCCAGTTTCCAAGGAAAGAGACCTTGGTAATCTAGAGTTTGCCGGGATTCATGAAGTAAGTAAAACATGGCCAGTGATTGTTCCAGTCAGGGTTCGAACTTAGGTATTTCCGACCGATTCAACCTTCACTGAAGCTCATGAACCACTTGAGACCAACACTTAGTTTAACAAAAGAAGGGAGAAGGATACAATATTTAATTTTAATTTTATCATACTTTTTATGTGTATTTGTCTCATTCTTATCTTTTTTATTGTACTCTTGCAGCACCAATAAGTACATTTCCGGTAGATCCACCATTGATCCACCCAGTCATACCAGCAGCGCCTCCAAATGAAGTACCAGGTGCAAATTTAGAGAATTGATTTTATTCGTGTATCGCTTTTTATGAAATATTTAACAGTTACTTTCTGTTACATCATTTAATTTCTTCATTTGCACGTTTGTTGTCTCTCTACACTGTTTAAAGCACAATCTTATGCATGATTGGATACTTTGTTACTGATTTGAAACTTTGAATACTATTGTTGTTGATAAATGATAATCTAGAAAGACGTTTGATTGTATTGTATCTCTCTCATTTCAATATCACATGATAATATGAGTGTGTTTAGTTACAACCATAGCATTCACACTTTTCAGATAGTAGCTTTACAATGTCTATATATGTTCACAAATCTTTTGCATTTTAATTATTTTTTCTCAATGTATAAATCTTTATATATGTTATCAAATCTTTCAGTAACTATCATTCTAGAGTGCGCTCAAGATTTGCATCTGATTAATATAATTTCTTTTGCATTGTTAATGCTATTGTGAAATCATTCCTTAATTCCTAATCATATGCTGCAGCACCTGTCATCTCTCCCACATTAACACCTTCCAGAAGCTTCAATGGGAAAAACGGTGGAGAACCTGTTTCTGCGCCTTTGAACAAAAAACCAAAGTCACCACCAGCTATAGTTAATTCCCCTGCTCAAGGTACATATGGTAACATTAAACTACTTTTGATGCGATGCATATTCTTAACTAGGATGAGGACCAATATGGTTTTGTATATCTAACAAAATAGATGGTTAGGATTGAACTCAGCCATGGTCTAATATCATGTTGAATACCAACTCTGATAAAAGCGTACAAAATAGACATCATGCTTGAATTCTTTTGGAAGTTTAGTGTTAACATGTTTAAAAATAACATATTCACAACTATTATTTTGTCTCATGTTCAATAGATGAATATCCAAATTAGTCTCTGTGTTGATTTATTTATGTTATATCTGTTGTAGCTCCTTCTGTAAATAAAGCAAGGCCATTTCATCATGCTCCTGAGCCACTGACTTCACCTCCTAAATCTCCTTTCAACAAAGAAGATCATTCTCCTGCATCTTCACCTTCGACCACATTTCATAAGCATCAGCATACAAGGAACACGATAACCAGCCCAGCTCCTGCATCATCATATTTTGTTTCTCCTCCAACATCCAAACACCAAGGTTTGACTCTTAGATCATCCGATTGAATTCTGTCACATTTTAAGTTTTTTTTCACTGTAATTGATTGTATACATATTAATTTTTGTTTGGTTATTTTATATAGATAAACCAATTCCTCCCTCGTTTCTTCCTACAAATAGACGAAGACATAATGCTCCAGCACCAATGAACAGAGGTGCCTTTGAAACTTTTAAGAAGTTTCTTCTATGATAGTGATAAGTAAATGAAGGGTTTAATTACTGAGGATTATCTTTGTTGTAGGTTCTGCAGATTCTCCGTTTACCTTCCCTATTCAATCACCAGTGAGCCAGGTTTCACCTGCTCCTTCTCCATCATTCAAGACTTTCCCTCACTCAACAAAAAGTAAGAAAGGTTATAATTCCATATTTAAAATAAACTTGTATTTTTGTCATCATCTACTTATCCGTTTGCATCTACTCATTGTGTTTGTTGCAAGTTCCATTTCACCCTCCTAAAATATCTCCTCAGCGGTCTTTTTCAAAGAGCCCTAAGAAGCCAATATTGCCTCGAGTTCAAGCATTGCCTCCCCCACCTCCCAATGAAGGTTAGCACACTTGAATATTCTTTTTGAGAAATAATTGATACAAATTTTTCATAACAGTACTATATATATATATATATATATATATATATATATATATATATATATATATAAGAGAAGGACTGTAGATCAAGAATTTCTCACACGAGATTGCAAACTCAAATATGTAAAGTTGGATTTTTCTGACGAGTATATACTTTCATTCTTTAGATTGTTTATCATTTGTTTGCTCGGAGCCTTACACAAATTCTCCACCCGGGGTGCCTTGCATGTGTATCTGGCCCATGAGAGTTGGTCTTCGCCTCAACGTTCCTCTGTACACCTTCTTCCCTTTGGTTTCGGAGCTTGCTTCTGAAATATCCAGCGGTGTTTTCATGAAACAAAGCCAAGTTCGTATTATGGGAGCCAATGCAGCAACTGATCAGCCAGATAAAACCGATGCCCTCATTGATTTGGTGCCGCTTGGGGAACAATTTGACAACACTACCGCCTTTTTAACTTCAGATAGATTTTGGCATAAAAAAGTTGTTATTAAATCTTCTTACTTTGGTGATTATGAAGTTTTATATATAAGCTATCCAGGTATATATGCGTAAATTCTCAGTTTCATTGTATTCTCTTCTTGACTTTCTCTCAGATAAAAAGTTTATACGGTTCTCCAAATATGCAGGTTTACCTCCATCTCCTCCATTACCACCTTCAAGTGTTAACATGATAGACGGTGGCCCATATTCAAACAATGGCAACAATGGTAGAACAATAAAGCCTCTTGGAGTTGACATACAGAAGAGGCAGCATAGAAGTGGACTTAGCAAGGGCATTATAGCTATCATTGCTCTTTCATCTTTTCTAGCAATTGTTTTATGCTCTGCCGCTGTTTTTGCATTAATTAAGTTCAGAGATCATGTTTCTGAGTCTCAACCAACATCAACCCCACGGGTTTTTCCACCATCTCTTACCAAAACACCAGGTAACTCAAGGCGTAATGTCTTATAATCTGTTGTGACAATTTAATTTGTTTATCATTTATAGCCTTTTTTTAATTAAGAAACAAACACGTGATTCACAGGTACTGCTGGACCATCAAATGCAGGTGCTTCAGCTTCAACATCATTTCGATCTAGCATTGCTGCTTACGCAGGATCTGCCAAGACTTTCAGTATGAATGAAATAGAGAAGGCAACTGATAATTTTCACCCTTCTAGAATACTCGGAGAAGGAGGTTTTGGTCTTGTTTATAGTGGTAACCTTGAAGATGGGTCAAAAGTAGCCTTCAAAGTTCTAAAGCGAGAGGATCATCATGGTGATCGTGAATTCTTATCTGAAGTTGAGATGCTTAGCCGCCTTCACCATAGAAATTTGGTGAAGTTGATCGGTATATGTACAGAGCTCAGCTTCCGATGTCTAGTTTATGAACTCATTCCAAATGGCAGTGTGGAATCCCATTTACATGGTACATAAATTTTCTTGCTTCAGCCTCATGTGTCGTGTCAATTGTTTAGTACTTCAATATAATGAGTGTTTATGGATTTAATTCATATACATTGTCAGTGTAAAGATAGTTTATACTGTCAATCAATCATAATTGTCAAATCGTTAAAAACGTTTTACTTTGATCATAATTACTTTGATCGTTAAATTGTTTTCTTCTATTTGGTCTTCTGGTAGGAGTTGACAGGGAAAAAAGCCCACTTGATTGGAGTGCTCGAATAAAGATAGCACTTGGTGCTGCTCGTGGTCTCGCTTATCTGCATGAAGATTCAAGTCCACATGTCATACATAGGGACTTCAAATCTAGCAATATCTTATTGGAAAATGATTTTACACCTAAAGTATCTGACTTTGGATTGGCTCGAACGGCAGCTGATGAGGATAACAGACACATATCTACCCGTGTCATGGGAACTTTCGGGTACACAGTTTTCTTGCCTGAAATATCTGTCGTTTTTGCAAACGAATTTTGTTTCTATTTATTTGTAGTTTTCAAAGTTCAATGCATCATTAACTATTGTTTTATCAATCATACTCTTATCTTTTATTGCAATGAGATAAATAGGTGGAATAAGATAATAGATAGTTACGGATATTATAGGAAAAAGACATGTAAATCAATCACAAATAATAAATTTTGTTGATTTTCTTCGTATATGTAAATAAGCTTAGAACGATAACTAAAAATGAATGAAGGTAGTATTAACATTTTATTATATTACCCTTTTTACTGACATGGTATTTTCTTTCATGTTTGAAAAATTAATCCAGTTATGTGGCTCCTGAGTACGCAATGACCGGGCATCTTCTCGTGAAGAGTGATGTATACAGCTATGGTGTTGTCCTTCTTGAGCTTTTGACAGGACGAAAACCAGTGGACTTTTCACAACCACCTGGTCAAGAGAATCTTGTTGCATGGGCCCGTCCGCTCCTAACAAGCAGAGAAGGACTCGAAGTGATAATCGATCCATCTCTCGGAAGTAATGTGCCTTTTGATAGTGTGGCTAAAGTTGCAGCCATTGCTTCAATGTGTGTACAGCCAGAGGTTTCAGATCGTCCTTTCATGGGCGAGGTTGTTCAGGCTTTGAAACTCGTGTGTAATGAATGTGATGAAGCAAAAGAAGCCGGTTCAACAAGTTCTAACAAGGACGGTTCATCTTCTGATTTCTATACTGTTACTGAACAACTACCAGATAATTTCCAAAGCCATTCCGCAGCCGCTAACTACGATTTCGGAGTTGATATCGAAAATGGGCTGTCGACATCAGAAATATTCAGCTCATCGGCAAGATTTGAAAGGCAAGTATCTGGATCATTTAGAAGACATTCATATTCAGGTCCTCTAAGAACCGGAAGAAGCAAACGTTTATGGCATATAATTCGAAAGCTTTCCGGCGGTAGTGTCAGTGAACATGGAGATTCGTTAAGGTAACAACCAAGTCCTGAGTCAGCCATCGAATTTCTCTGTGCATATTGCTCTCTCTCAATTTGTTCATCTGAGAGTTCACATGTCAGAACTGTGATAGAGGCATTTGAAGTTTGATAAGAGAATAGAAGCAAGATGTAAATATAGTATCACATGTTTTATTTTTGCTAACCTGCAAAATTATAACTGATTAGTACTAACTTTGTGAAGAGAAGAAGAAGCAATGTGAATTAGTCTAGCTTTGATATTAGAATATAACTGAAAAAAAACTTTACTAATACCTTGATGGTTAATTAGAGGAGGGAATGAAATATGGTTAATTAGTTAATGTCTAGAACTTTATGTAAATTGAATACATTTTAACTTTTCATGCTGCACATTTTGTAAATATTTGTTTGCTTATAATTGTGTAAGAACTACATAACCTAGTAGCATGGAAAGTTGAATGAGACAGAAAGTTTACTGCCATGCAAAGAAAATGAAGATATTGATTGCAATATTCATCCACTTGGTGAAAAATTCTTCTACTAAGATCTAAACTGAATTTTAAATTTAGGCTTAAAAAATACAAGGTCATTTCAAAACTAATAACAATGTGTTATTTTTTGGGCAGAATAGACCAATATCTTATTAAAATTACTAGTCACACCCCAAAAAAGTCTGGTTACATAAAAATGACCAAAATATCTTTTAAGTAAAATAAAATTTCAATTATATCCAAAGAAATCATCCGAAAACTCATTACTTCATAAAAAAAATTACAGAAATTCATCAAAAAATTATCTTCTACTTTTTCTCTTATCAATCAACCTATAAACATAAACTCCAAAAATATAAAATGAATCATTGACCAACATATCAAGCAAGCAATATTGATAACATACTAAGAGAGAAAAAAATGGCTCACAGCTTAAAGTGTAACAAACTATAGATTGAATAAAATGTGTTGGAAGCTATGTAGTCAATTGCAGATAGCCGTGTAGCGGTATGAGTGCTGTGTCGAAATCTAAGGAAATAATACAAACATGTTATACCATACACATGTAACGTCGGACAAATAGAATAATGCACAAAACTAAACACATTCATAAATAATCATCAAAGTACATTGTTGCTATAGTATTTAGGGATGTACACTATACTACATTGCTTCTATTATTGACTAGGCATGAAGTAAGATAGAATTCATGCTTTTACTTTACATAGTGCATGGGATACAATATACATGCATGCGACTGATTTTCATTTACGTCCCCAACGCCCTCCTTTTAGGCCGCCTATGCCAGGTCCCCAATCACGCCAACGCCCCCAATCTCCCCAACTTCTCCGGCCTCCACCCCTTCGTCCACTTTCGTTGTCTCTTCCACTTTCATTGTCTCTTCCATGTCCATTTTGTTCACTTTTTCCCTGGGCACCTCCATTTTGCCCATCTTCTTTGTCTCTCCAGAATCTCCAACCATCTATCCCAATCTTTGGTTTAGATTCTTCTATTACACCAACTACAAATCAACAAATAATTTTTCATTAAGTATAATAAATAAATGAAGAAAGCAATTATGCGTACTATTTATGTTTACATACATTCATTCTCATCTTTAGATGACTTAATTTCAACAATAAAGATAAAAATAAGGGCACAATGGAAGAAAATTAAAATAAATTGATTGGTTTTCATCTTTGATCACCTAAGAGTATATTATAGTCAAATATGGATACAACCAACGGCTATTTATAATCAACATTGAACAAAATATATAAATTAAGAATGAAAAGAACATGATTAGATAATATATATTGTACAATAAAAAATAATTATATATATATATATATATATATATATATATATATATATATATATATATATATATCATTTGGTTCATTGTAAGGATGATATTTTATCAGCACCTATTGTGTCATTGAAGGGTTAAATTGGCACATATATATCAAATGAGGTAAGAAGATTTTTAACATAATGATAACTTATAAGTGATTAAGATGCTTGATAATTTTTTTAGCCTTAAATATATTTCTTGCTATTTATAGAATTATAACAGGCATTATGAATAAAGAACAATTATTCTTCTTACCAAAGGTACAGATGGACCAAAAATACGCATCCTTGAAAATATTTGGAGAAAAATGGAGGTTGTGTGTGATAAAGAAGATTGAAAAGTTGAAAGTAAAATAAATTTAAAAATTGTATAAATAGGCCAAAAATACACATTGTAACACAATGTTACAAACCCATGTGTATTAACAAGTATTGAGTGTTTACAAACTAGTTTTCGTATTCGGAAAATTTGTTGATTTGATAATACAATAGAGAAAAAGAGAAAACAGTAAAGTTACAATTCAACAACTAATCATAAAACTAATGTGTAAATAAAAATATTAAACATATGAATATTTTAAGTAAGAAATGAAAAAGAAAACGAGATTATTTGAAATGATGATTATATATATTTCAATAAGTTTCTCTTTATTTTTTTCTTACCTTGATACATTTACAAGTTATAAACTATAGGTTACAGAATACATAATTAAAAAATAATGCATTGTGTTTAGTTTTTAAACCTTCGTCATTAATAACTAATAATTACCAAGAAAACATGAATTAAATGCATACATGTTTGTACCGACCCTTAATATTCTCCATAGACTTACATAAATTTTTTCTCCTTACCAAAAAAAATTTCAATTTAGTACACTACAGTAGTACACTATTGGTATGTTATAATTTCAATTTTTGCCTGTTTTGTGGTTTGGTGCTTAGGTTTTGGGTTATATTTAGTAGTACACTACAGTAGTACACTATTGGTATGTTATATTTCATCCCTTTTATTCTACTCATGTTTTGCTGATTTTTTCTGTTTTGCTGCATTTTTCTTATTTGACTTATGCTAGCCAAAAAAAATTTGTAATTAAAATTGTGCCCAGGCTCCAATATAATCCTGGCTCTGCCACTGGTGCCAAGTGTGGTTGCATAAGGTTTATTAGTATTTAACTTTTGTTTTTTTTGGTTAGCTAGAGATGATAACATCTTCCGACTTGCATTTAAATAATATCAAGAAATGGACAATAGATGATAGTGTTAAACAAAAAGTCGAAGAAATGGGTTTTGGATTCTTGGTGAAGCTCCGCGAAAAGTTGCTGACTCTAACAGGGGATTTGTCGTTACCCTTGCATATTATAAATGCTCTCGTGAACAATTATAATGTTGAAACTGAGTGTTTTGTATTTGAAAATGGTGCGAATGTGGTTCATTTGGATTTTGGACTGCAGGACATCCCTTACATCACCGGACTTCCCATCAATGGGATGGCGGTGTCGGGAAATGTACGTAATAATAGTGTCGAAGTCGTGGAAACAAATTTAGGTTTAGAAAGAAATGTTGCGGAGAATTTCTTTAAAGGTGACAGTAAAATAAGGTTGAAAGGTGGAGTTGATCCAAAAAAATTGTTAGCTCACTTTGAAAGCCCTGGTATTGGATTTACTGCGAATGCAGGGATTAGGGCAAAAGCTTTTGTATTTTACTGTTTCGCAAATGTTTTGTTCCCTTCCCGGTCAAGGATCTGTCACCCATACTATCTACCTCTTTTGGGTGAGACGGTAAAAAACTATGCTTGGGGAACAGCAGTGTTGGCCCACATAAAGAATGATTTGGCTTATATAGTTAAAGATGGAGGAAAATCAAATATGTGTTGTTTTAGCTTAGCTTTGACCGTATTCGCGTTGGAGCGTTTCCCTTGCCTAACGCAGGAAAAGATTCCAAACTTGCCAACTGATTTCCCTTTATCTCTCGGGTGGATAGACGTGATCGCCAAACAATTCAATACATCGATTAAGAGAAAAACTGTTGAACAGTTGCAAATTGATATCATGGAGAATATAAAGTGAATGCCATACAGTTCTGATAGGCTGCAGGTGCCTAGAGATATTGAGGACCAGCTGATTCTAAGATATGTGGTGGTACCATGCATTAACTTTTTTCAAGTACACATGGTTCGCCCTGATTTATGCTACAGACAGTTGGGGGTATTTTTAATTTGGGGGTTATTTAGTTTTAATTCAAATTGGTTGGCTTGTTGTGTTGAGCTGTTTTTCTTCTCTAAGGATAGAATAATGGATTGATATATAGCAGAATTCATTCCTATTGTGACTGCATTGCAATTTGGTTTCAACAATATCTCTACTATCATCTGGAGTAGTATTACAATTTGCAGAAGACATGATTATAAAATTGATTATGCTAGATTTGCAGTTCCTCTATCTCAACAGCTTTGTGAAATTTTCCTGTTTTAAGACTTAAAATTGGGAATTAATAACTTTTATTCCCTGCATTATCATAACAAAAGAAGTAACTTGTTATGGCTTGATTATGGGTGCAATACTTGACTCATAGTCTGAATTGTAATGAAATTATAGGATGAGAAGTTCTCTACAAAATCTAGTATGCTGCATTGTTCTTATGTCTGCACTTTTTGGACATAATTTATTCTTCATAATTGGGACAGAACAAATAGCCTTATGTCTGTACGTTTGCATGATAATTGTAATCTGACAATGATTAATTAACTGTTTTAGAATGATAAACTTAAGATTATGTTGCTAAGACCTAAATTTTACACAGGAATCAATGGATTTGAGTTTTTTAGAGTGATCAATTAAATTAGGGTTTATGTGATTCTGATTAATTTGTATTTGTATGAATGTGCTTAAAATTGAGTTTTTTAATTGATTTTTTAATTGGGTTTTGACTTTGTGTGTGTGTGTTTCTGTAGTGGTGATAATTTGGTGCAAGAGGCTCCTCTTCAATGGCAATGTCAACAAAGGTATGATATTACAATGTATAGCTATGATGTTAATAGCGGCGCTATAGCGTGTTCGGGTACTATTTAAACAATAACTAGTGGTTAAAATTATAATGTATTGTTCTATCAATTTTACCAAAATTTTAACAAGGCAAAGGCTAACAACTGATGACTCATACCTCTATCTTTTCAAACTTTTCCTTAGTCATTTGCCTTTCTTGACATGGCTTTGTAAATTTGTTACATAAAGAAAAATGTTACATGAGAAAACGAGTTCATATATTTTTAAATTAAAGCATCAAGAGCCAGTTTGCAAGAATATTTTCTCACCTTTAACTCTATTAACACATGCTTCTAGAAATTTTTCATTTACTTCTTTTAAGATTACAAGATAATTACTAAGAATTAAAGTCGTAGCTATTCCTAAGTTCATTAGTCCTCCACCAAGGATTGCAACATTTTTCACTGGTCGAGAAATCAATCCACGATCGGTAACGCCGAGTACCCATTCATGCCAAGAGTTGTTGAAAAACTTCATATGCACATAAATTATGAAAAGAAAGTATTGTAAAACATAATGGTTAATTCATGTTCTAACTTTTATGCTAACTTTGAGTTTACATTTCAGACATAATACAAAACCCCAAGTCAGAAAATGTTACTAATCAAATTAAAGATCACAATTCAAGATGGTCAGGGTTCACAAATTTCAATTTCTGTTGTAAAACAAAAAAACTGAAACATGACAAAATTGTAGCTGTTAAAATGAAATATAATCTGATAACATCAATACTAGACATTTAAGCATCACATGAATAACTATGAACTAATAAATCCACCCAAAATACAAAGTTACAACCACATAATATATATTGTTGAATTGCAATTGCTACTTTTGAATGTGATTGCATCATGTTGCATACATGTTTGTACTGAACCTTCATCTTTCAAAAAAAAAAATTTATCCATAGACTTACGTAAAACTTCAAAATATAGGTTACTGAATACATAATTAGAAAAATAACGCATTGTATTTAGTTTTTAAACCTCCATCATTAATAACTAATAATTACAAAAAAAGAAACATGAATTAAATGCATACATGTTTGTACTGACCCTTTATCTTCTCCATAGACTTACGTAAAACTTCAAGTGTCGTTTGTGTTTCTTCACATACATATTTGACGTCCATTTCAATTTCTTCTCTCGAATCAGGTTACCAAATATCAGACCTAAAACCACATAGCTATAGGGGTGTTTGTGGATGGGTTTGGGTTGAATTTGGTCAAACCCAAGACCAAACCAAATAGAGTACTCCAGTTTGGGTGAGGTAAAATAATCATCCGTTATACTATTGAGTGAGTTTGGGCAAACTCACTAATTTTTGGGTTGGGTTGGATTGGGTAATGGGTTACCCAACTTATTTTTCTATTTTTTTAAAATTAAATGACTAAATAACAAGTTCTCGTAATTTTGATTTAAAATAGTACTCAACTTATTAATTTTCTTAAAAAAAATGTTTAACTTATTTTACTATAATTTTATGCATCATATAATATCAAATAATAAACTTCATCATAAAATACTTGCAACAAATTAAAATTGCATGACATAAAATTGCATTAATATCAAAATAACCAAAAAGTGCAACATATTAATTTGTAACTCTAGTATGTTTTGATTTTTAATATATAGGGTACAATGTGTATGTTTTGGAAATATAACTTTCTTCTACCATGTGAAAATAAAGATAAAAAAATATTAACATTATTGGGTAAGTGGGTTTTTTGGGTTTGGGTCTGGTTTTACCTGAAACCCATTTATTTGTATGTGTTTTTAATTTTTAGAAACCATATCCACTCAATTACCCAACCCAACCCTTTTTTTTTTTGTTTTTTGGGTGGGTTTGATCGGATTTTCTGGGTTGACCCAACCCATGAACACCCCTACATAACTATAGTAAAAAAATGCAAAACATAAAAGTTTACACGATAACGATCCTTCAAACATTTTTTAAATAAAAGAAATTATTTACTTCATGTTTTGGTCTCCCACAATAAGGGTCTCGCCTTATAATAACATTAAAGTCCATGATTAGTACAAATGAGTTAATAACCTTGGTTTTATTAACAGAACAATTACTAATGGAGGTATCTATCTCTTACTGCATAACGTCTCTCAATTATAGTCTTGATGTGTGTGCGCCTTGAAGAATCCGTACCAATGTTCGCCTATACAAATTGTTAATATTTGATAAAACACATTGTGACTTACGACATAATTTATTTCTAGTTATATGTAAGATAAAATATAATTATTACTTTTACCGTACAACTTAACATATCTCAATCTGTGAGTAAAAATGGAGCTTTGCTTTCTATGTGATCAATTATTAATTTGGTGGGAACGAGTTGAATGTTATAACAGCCCGATTTTTCGCTAGATTTATTTTTTAATTAATTATTATGTGATTATTTGTGCTTGTGTGTATTAATCATCATTGGGTGCATTTTCGTGGATTACCGTATTAGGAGGGTATTTTGGTCATTTGGCTGGTAAGGGTAAAATGGTAATTTTGGTGAGAATTAATTTTTAATGTTTAGTGAGAACCATTATTTTACCAAGTTACTAGTGTAGTGATTAGTTTTTACTGTTTAGTGACCGTTGATTATATTTTACTGTTGTTAGTAATTACCGTTGAGTGTATAGAAACTTTTTAGAATTATGTTACAATGGGTTAAGCCCATTAGCGTCTAGAATTGAGCCCAATTGAGTGGGAACACACCTAAACTTAAAACTTGGAGAGAAATTCATTCATTCATTTCATTTTATAAAGTTAGAGAGAGGTAGAGAGAGAAAGTGGGAGAAAGGAAGAACAAGGGTTAGAGAAAGGGCGAAACTTGAAGATTGAAGAAATTAGGAGTTAAAGTGAAGTCTAAGTTTGGATTAATCATAACCTAAAGTAAGGGGGTTAGTCTTCATCATAATCATAATTGTTTGTTTGCAATTTTTCTTGGTTTGTATGAAAAAGTGCTTAATTGAGTGAGAATTCATATGAACCCAATCTCTAATTTTCGTGCTCTTGTTTTGGTGATAAGATTGAGTATGTTAATTGCATCATAAATGAATTGTTGGTGATGAAATAACATGTTCATAATGTATGAAAATGGGTTGTTGTGAAATTATGCTTAATTGATGACTTATGACATGTTGTTGTTGAATTGAGGTGTGAATCAAGTTTCAATTGATGTTGTTGTTGCTGAGATATATTGTTGATTATGAATTATGGCTTATATGTTCATATATCATGATTGTTGTTGAGAAAATGAGATGTTGTTGGTTGTTTTACAAAAATGAGTCAAATGGTGATTTTGTTTAAAATGATGTTTGATTCAATTAGTTATATGTAATTGAGTGTCTTTTCATGTTGAGAAACGTTTGAATACACTTTGGAATCGAATTTGGGTAATGCAAAGTCAAAAATTGGGATTTTGGGGGTGAAAATGGATTTTTCACGTAAAATATAATTTTCTGCAACCTGTCACAACTCGTGAGGCGAGCTAGTGGCGAGCAGCTACTGTAATAGCTAGCCATGGCAAGCAACCTTCACTCGCAAGGCGAGCTGCCCAGTTGCAGCATCCCCGGTTTTCGCGTTTTGCGTCGCTTTCACTCGTTCATGTTTTGTTTTGGCTTTTGATTTTAACATGAAAATTTTAGACAATTGAGTTGGCATTCCATTGGCTTTGGTTTGACTTGGAAATAATGTTTTGTTCTTGAGTTATGAAGAAAACAATCTAAAGAGGTTTTAATAAAACTTTACGAAAATTCCGCATAATTGTTCTAAGTCAACCCAAACCTTATGGGTAGTTTCTAAACTTCAAAGTCTGTTCATTATAAGTTCAATTGAAGGTTTTAGAGCATTTGGAACTTGGTTTGTGAAATTGAGATTTGATTTGGAAAGTTACTTAAAATGTCGATTTTTTCGGAATGTGATTTTTCTTAAGAAATGGAATGAGATTAATGTTGTTTAATGATTATTGAATTTTTGGAAATAAATGAGAGTGGTTCCTTTGAACTTTAATTGGTTTACTTTGGAAATGGAGATGTACGGTTGAATGTTGTTATGTTTGATATGATATTAACATGGGGTGTTGTATGTTCTCTTATTTGATATATGAGAAATATTGTAATGATGAGATGATATTGGTGAGTCCATATATATTGCTATTATGATATGGTATTGATAATGTATGTGGTGATGAATTATTGGTGTGATTGCATAAATGCAAATAATATTGGTGAGAATTTGGTGAATTGTTGTGTGAACATATGCATTGTTGTTGAGTCATATGTTCATGCATACATGAGTGATGGAGACGGATATTTTTATATATCTAAATGGTGATGATATTGGTGATGATTATGATGTTCTGTCGGCATCATGGGCGACGACCTGAATATTGGTGAGATCGGTACCGCATGCATATAGAGTTGTGTTTAGGATCATATCATGTTGTGGCATGAGTCCTAGTTGTGAAATTATTTGATGTACTTGTGGTTGTAAGTGATTAAAGGTGATGTTTGTATTTGATGGATTGTTATGTCATGTTATGACTAATTTTGTGAATGATGATTTTTAATGATGATGTGTTCATTGAATATATAGGTCGGAGAGACTTGGATTACGGTGATGATGTATGTATGGAAATTATCTATTATGATTCATACACAAAATTGTATATGTTATTCCTGCTTATCTTGTTATTGATTATGTTGATGTAATACTCACTCCCAGTGGTTTTAACCGCCTACTTGCTTGTATGAGTGAGTAGACGTTGTGCATGACTAGTAGCTTGGTGTTTTCTTGAGGTTGGTGGATAGTGGGAGCTCTCTCCGCTATCGGGTCTTACAGTAGAGTTGGCTCTGATCTAGGGTTTTGTTGTTAGCTCTAGATCTTGTTGGATTATTTTTATACTTTGAGATTTTGTCCATGTATTGAACTTGGAGATTTTATGCTTATGCATTTTTGAGATCACATGACATGTATGTTGATGTATGAGATTTGTATCTGCTGCGACTGATGAAGTTTTAAATACATGCATGTTGACCGTTGATTTGCTTTTGTTTTTCTTTGATTTGGTGAAAGTAGCGACTATTTCTTGAATATATGAATTATGCGTATGTTTAATTGCTTTAATAGAAATAGGGTGTTACAAATATCAAAAGGTATGTTAATACAATTTACTGAATCTCACGGATTAATAACAAAAATATAATTATCTAAACGTTTATGTCGAGAAACGGGATCTAGCGACACATGTTCCAAGCCATGGATTAATAATAAAAATATATAAAAGTTCAAAACTTAATTGACACTTTAAAATGGATAATTATTAGGCTACTAGTTGCAACATATATATCATGATCAATTTGTGTTCATTTTAGTCATGAAGATAAAAGTTGTAAAACATTTAAATTTTTAGCATCCAATAGAAACTAAATGCAACCATGAACCACACACAAGAATAACAACATGATAAGTTTTGTATACTATGGATACCGGAATTTATATTGTGCAGAGTTTCATCAGGAACATGAGTTTTACGATATAAAATTAAAGGATTTAACATATAGTAAACGCGTCAGACAATGTTTTATTATGGTATTTAACTCATGGTATAATATATAGTTAACAAAATATATACACTTAATATCCATTTGTTTGTTGAATATAAACAATGAATGTCTACTAAATTCTGTAACAGAATATAGATGATTATTCCAAGAGAATAACGCAGTCTGCGTATTAAGGTTTAGTCATTTCATTTCTAGTTGTGAACACTTCTACTATTATTTTCGTATACAGTAACTACTCCATTCAGTCTCATATTTAAGAAACAATAAAAAATGTGCGCCCCTTAAGAAGTTAGTTGATTGCATTTACTTGATAAAAACAATAATCATGTCTCTTGTGTTGCCCTTATCTAGAAAATTAAATATTGAAAACATATACTATATACCAAAAGTTGGAGAGAAAAATCAAAATTTAATTCAAGAGTAAATTTGGAATAACCACATTAACTATAATATTGATAATTGTATTTTACTTATATTTGACACCAAAAATTAAGGTTTTTGTCGCTCATATTCGAGATCAGAGGGAGTACCAAATAGCTTATTGTATGACTTTTCTTCTTAAGATATATGTGTGTGTGTTCTCCACATGACAATGGTTAAAAAGTTCTCTTAATATTGTTATCATAAAAAGATCAAAGAAAACTTTGGATTATACTCAACTTTATTCTCTTAGTATTTAGTGAAATATGATTTAGTATTCATTTGTTTCAGTAGTGGCTTTTACCAATTTTGCGATGGATTTCCACATTTCGTTATAAGCTAGGTATTGAAGCATGTGTGTCTCCTTTCACCACGTTGATCATCCCATTGTCAGGGGTATACTTTAATGATACCAAGTAGGATGTTCACATCCAAATTGATCCACAATAAAATCGTAAACCAATCCAAAAAACAAAAATCACACAAAACCAAAAATTATTTGATGTGATTGAAAGTGCTTTTGTAACATCCACTCATATTAGATCAATTATGGATTCCTTTTTAAAATTGAATCGAACTAAACTAAACTAAACTGCATACATAAATATAAGGTCAAATAACATTTACGAATCTTTAAGTTAGATGTTTACAAAAAATTATTCCTTTAAGTATTTTTGGTTACAAATTAGACCATTAAGCCGGATAATTTATGCACCATAATCCTATTTTCCTCAAACTTAATTAAAAAATGTTTACGTAGACGTTGAATGTTAAGTTGGTATACACAAATTCATCGCTCTCAAAACTAGACTTCATAGGTGCATTGTTCACTCTTGATTCGAAATAAAATTGATCGATCACTTGATTTATAATATTGTTGATGAAATATTTATCCTTAAAATTAGGTTTAAATTAAAAAAAGAAAAAAACAAGAAGAAAATGTGTGTAAGTAATCGTGATTGCTGTCTTAAGCACTTTTTAACAAATTTGATTGAAAGAACGGGTAAGATTGTAAATATTCTATGACTTAAAATACCAATTTGTAACAAACAAACAAAAAAAACTTGAAAAATCAATTTGTAACAAAAAAAAAAAAACTCAAAGGACTAACTTGTTAAATATCAGACTTAAAGTTCCACGAGAGGTATTTAGCCTAAATACTAATACTTCATTATATTATTAATAGAATATATTGCATTAACCTATTATTTGTTGGAGTTCGGGTTTGTCCATTTAGCTAAGCTCCATTTACTCCATTTAAGGTTTGGATGTAAGACATGTGGCAAAAAAATATCTAACGATTGATATTTTAAATTATAAAACAGATATTTGTTTAATAAAAATACATAATAATAACAAACAAATCATGTTCCCTTCTTCTCTCATATCACAACAACCTTTTATTGTTTTTTAATTTAAAATCTCAACCATTAGATATTTATTTGCCACATGTCTTACATCCAAATCCTAAATGGAGTAAATGGAGCTTTGCCTAAATGGAGCATACCCGAACTCTGTTGTTGTTGGTTTTTATTTTTCTAATAATACTTGGTAGGTAGATTTAATCTACTTTTTCACTATTTAGCGTGTTCTAAACATATTGACTATTTTCATTTTTAATCGTTAATTTTTAGTATGCTATATGTTATACTTTGCATCAAACCTGTGATTTTTTCGTGTCTTTATAATAATAATTTTAATATATTTTTCACAAAACTGTAATTTGTATATCCAAAAGTCAATCCAAACTAAAACGCATAATGCCTCCTTATAACATTGGACTATCCGCCTCCCAGGAATCCATCATCTATTATATTGCGGGGGTGTTTGGTTACTAATAGACTTTTAACATGTATACTAAAAATAAATCGAAGTAATAAAATGTATAACATTTGTCTCCACTTGGACTGTCTCATTTTCTACTCGGCAAAGACATTATTAAGAATGTATTAGGAGGGGATGGGGGGCTGCTGATGACATGTCATCTTAGTTATTCTTAGCATGTTTTTTAGTAGTTTCTAGTAGGAAATAGCAGCAAAAAGAGGAGTATTAGAACGATTGCATACGACTTCAGAACTTTTGTAATGTTTTCTATATTTGAGTCTGTAATTCTAGTTTTCCCAAAACATAGCAATTTGAGGGGGTTTTGAAGTAATTCATGAAGAAATCATGCAAATTAAGAACAACCAAAGAATTGTGAAGATTCAAGAGACAAAAATGAAGATTCAAGAGGCCTCATAAGACTTACAAGTGAGAGGAATTATGATCCCAAAGTATTGAGGCAAGTTATTTGAATACGAAGACCTAAAAACGACAGAAAATCGGAGATTGGGACCTGAAGAGAGGCAGAATGCGCCTAGGGCATTTCCTATGCGCCCCTGTTTGCAAAATATTTGCACTATGCAGCCCATACATTTGCAATGTGCCCCATGCACGCAAAAAGTTGGGGCGCAACTGTCTTTTCTTGCTTTCTAAATGGCTAAAGACCGCACTTTTAGCCCGAACCTAGGTAGAAACTCTCACTATAAATACCAGTCTTCCTCATTCAGAATTTCTCGTTCAGAACTGGAGCAATGCAAGAGGAAGACTTTGGAGCTTCGGGAGAGTTTTTATCTTCTTCTTAATTTTAGTATCTTGTTTTTAGTTACCATGTGTAACTAAATCTTTTTAGGTTAGAGTTCTAAGATGAAAATCTGTATATTTTTGTTGGATATTTATTTAATATAATTTGTCGTTTATTTATTTTATTTGTGCTTTTGTCCACTATAGAGTTTTATTAGATTATAGTCTTTATTTTTGTGAGAGGTGTAACCCTAGATTAGGTACTTGGGTTGTGACATGACTTAATATTGTTTTCACTAACTGGATGCTTGTATCTTGATCTTTATATCCTTTTATCGTTAACTATCTATCTAGGAAGTAAGTAATTATTAATTAGCTAAAGATACACTAGGAATTATTGACCCTAGACGTAGGTACCTAGTGGCTAGAACCCATTTGATCGTGTGGTGCATTACCGAAGCTAGGTATTAACTAGTTAGTAATTATGGAAACAAGCACCTAGCTGTCCGACTTAAAGTTATAACCTAGTAAGACATTCTCTTGAAACCCTTAGTAAGGTAGACGTAGATTAGAGCTGCCCGTTTGCAAAACTACTAAGTAAGCTTAGAGAGAGTGTGTTATGAGTGTCCTAAGATTCATAGATGGGCAACCCTAAGGGAATCGTGGCCTTCATTGTCTTGGGAAAACATTGGAAAGCCAATTTAAGTTTATGTTTCAATTACCTTTGAATTAACAAGACCCCGTACGTAAGAATCGTTGTGCGATCAACATGTGCAGTTAGCCATCGGGGGAAAAGGCCTAATCAGGTACCAAGTGGCTAAAACCCATTAGGTCAGGTCATGCCCTACCTATTTAGGAAACTCTCAACGACCTGATCGCTTCTATAGTCACCAAGAGATAAATAAACGCGACATTTAGATTACGTATTATCCAACAATAAATATACAGAGGGGATTCGAAGAATCTTAACCGCTGCTTACTTTTCTGCAACCAAAAATAGGTGAATTCGCTCTGCTGCAAACTGATAAAAGTTGCAACTCACTTTTATACTGTCAACTTACAAAAATAAGAAACGAGAATTGTTCGGACGAAAGGACAATCTCCGTGGATACAATACTCTACTTACTAACTTTATAACTTGATGAAAACAACTGGTACACTTGCCATTGCACAACTACGCTAATCGAATTAAACACGAAAGTGTGCATCAGTTGCACAGGGCAATGGTTTGGTTTTAAAATCATAAACAAAAAATAGATTAATTATGAAAGTTGGTAATGGATTTATAGCAAATATGACCATGTCTTTTGAATTCATTGTCTCTCACTGTTGCTAGTAAATTACACATATTTTTTTTTTCAATTGTTATTTTAGTTTTACGACAAATTAATAAAATAGTTCTGATCAATCCCTTGCATAACACTTTTCTAAGGCTACAACATCCTAATCTCTTAGGTGAGTTTTTAACAACTGAAGATTTTAAATGAACTTTAATTTCTACATCATAACCTAATAACCATCTATCACTAGACTGACCCGTTAGACTATCTTTAAGAAGAGAAGAGAAGATTGTTACACACTATTTAAGACCATTTCGTTCCTAGTTATGAACACTTCTAATATTACTCTCATAGATAATAACACCAAACAAACTATTATTTCACTTTGTTTTTAAGATATATTTTCGACACACTTAAACAAACATTAATGAAGAAAATGTTCTCTTACATCAAAGATAAACATTGTATTACAATCAACATTTGATTTAGCAGTGACTTTTTCCATTTTCGCGGCAGATTTTCTCATTTAGGTAAAAGTTAGGTATTGAAGCTTCTTATTTTGCAATGAAAGAAATCACGTTTTTGCATTTTTTTAAAATTGTTCCAAACACACACATTTACTACACACTCGGGTGAAAATATCGGTGGATAAATTATTCTCTCAATATTTTGTTTTTTTTTGAAGGAAATATGTTTATAGCATTTCATTAGATATCAAATCGTTAATATACGTTGGAACATAATTAAAAATACGGAAGTTAGACTCGGAAAGGGTTTAACAATGACTTTCACAATTTCCGCCGCGGATTTTCTCATTTTGGTAGAAACAAATCTCGAAGCTTCTCATTTTGCGGTAAAAAACCACCGATTTTCGCGGAAATTTGATCAAGAAAAACGGCTCCAAACACACACTCAACCTAAATCATTTATTTTTTCTTTTTCTTACACCAACACATAATATAAATACTACTTCACAACATTGTGAGAGCCATTCTGAAATTTGAAGTGTTAAGAGAGAGAAAGAAAGAGAAGAGAGAGAAAGAGAGTAGCACAGAGAGTGAGAAATGGAGACACCACCCTCAACCGGCGCCGTGAAGAAGAAGGAGACAAGAGGACGCAAACCTAAACCCAAGGAAGACAAGAGAGAAGAACCATCACAAGTGAAGTCACCGAGAGAATCGAAGAAGGAAAAGCAACAGCAACAGCTTCATCAGCAGCAGCAACAACAAGCTTCTGTTGATGAGAAGTACTCTCAATGGAAATCTCTTGTTCCTGTTCTTTATGATTGGCTTGCTAATCATAACCTCGTTTGGCCTTCTCTCTCTTGCCGGTTAGGGTTTTTGTTTTTTTTGTTAAATTTTAGGTTTTATTTGATGGAATTGTGTTGTGATTTTGAAATAATGTTGGGTTTTTGTTTGGAAAATTTTGGGTTTGATTTTGATTGAAGAATGTTATGGTTTGTGTTTCTCTGTCTAGGGTTTTTGTTTGAAGTTTTTTTGGTTTGATTTGATTGAGTAATGTTGTAATGATGTTTAATGAGTTGGATGGAATTATGGTTTATGGTAGAATATTTTAGGGTTTGGTTGTTGTTGTAATGTTTTTCTAGGGTTTTTGTTTTTGTGAAAGTTTTAGGTTTGATTTGATTGAATAATGTTGTAATTATGTTTGATGGGTTGGATTGAATTATGGTTTGTGATAGTGTGGTTGGATTGAATTGTTTGTGATAGTGTGATTTGATCCATGTAGTTGAGGTTTGGTTTTTGTTGTAATGATTTTTTAGGGTTTTTGTTTTTTTGGTTTTGGTTGTGAAATTTTGGGTTTGATTTGATTGATTAATGTTGTGATAATGTTTTGTGATTTTTGATAGGTGGGGTCCTCAGCTTGAACAGGCTACTTACAAGAATCGTCAGAGGCTTTATCTTTCGGAGCAGGTGAAAAGATCTAATCTTTTTGTTGTTGAAATGGGTTTTAGTGTTAAAAGATTGAATTTTTTTGGTTGGTTTGATTGTTGTTGAAATGGGTTTTAGTTAAAAAGATTGAATTTTTTTGATTGATTTTTGTTGTTGAAATGGGTTTTAGTGTGATCTGTGTTTGTTGATGTGGTTAATGGAATGAGAGGGAAAACCCATTTTGATTTTTCGGTTTTTGATTAGACTGATGGAAGTGTTCCGAATACTTTGGTGATTGCGAATTGTGAGGTTGTGAAGACTAGGGTTGCAGCTGCTGAACACATTTCTCAGGTGATTTATTTATTGTTATGTTATTGTGATGTTTCTTACCTTTTAGTAGTTTTAGTTTGTTGTTTAAGATCTATGAAGCATAGACACTGGACACGTCATTGACACATAAACACCAGTAATAATTTGATAAAATGGAATGTTTTAATTTAACTTGACTAACCACGTGTTGGTGACGTGTACTGTTGTAGATCACGTGTTGGTGTGCCACGTTGGTGCACCTCACGTGTTGGTGTTGGACACCAACACATGTTGTACACGGGACACACCTTCAATCTGGAGGCTTGGTGTCTACATAGTTTGAAATTCAATTAATGAACTAATTTGTTTGTTTATTTTTCAGTTTAATGAAGAGGCTCGCTCTCCATTTGTCAAGAAGTACAAGACTATCATACATCCAGGCGAGGTATAAATTTCACATTGACATTCTGAAAATTCGATGCATCTGATGTTTATTCAAATATGAATGAATAATAACCAGTGTTGTTTACGGCGGAGATGCAAAAACCCACAATTATTCAAAGATAAATGAATAATAACCAGTCATGTCGATGGCAAAAATCCAAACGCCCGCAATATCGGCTGACATGTGGCGCCGCCATCCTTTACGAAATTGGCAGGCAAAAATGCGCCACCATGTTCGATATTTGGTAACACTGCTAATATTTTGTTCCTTGACATGCCTTGGATTCGTTTTAGAGCTTTCAGCGAGATTTTGTTCATTTGTATATGCCTGTAATTAATGGTTTATATATTGGCGTGAATTGAATGTCATTATGCTTTTGATATAAGTAGGGTTGTTTGCTGATCTGATCTTTATGCTTTGAACTGCAGGTGAACAGAATTAGGGAATTGCCACAAAATTCTAAGATTGTGGCCACTCACACAGACAGCCCTGATGTAAGAACTTTACAGTTTTCCTTGCTATTGTTTTTATTCTTTAGAAATGTTTTTTTTCCTGGCTATTTCGTTCCTTATTTATGACTCTTCGAATATCAGGTTCTCATTTGGGATGTTGAAAGTCAACCTAACCGTCATGCTGTCCTTGGAGCTACAAACTCTCGTCCAGATCTGGTACGTCTCTTTCACTTTACAGTGTGCACTAATAGTCCATAACATTTTCAATCTAGGAAAGTTCAATCCAATTTGTACATGAGATCAAAATCACAGAATGAAGCAGATCCTTGTTCCCTTTCTACATGAGATCAAAGTTTTTGTGAATTGTGATTTGGCCAGATTACACTGCAGTTTTGTTAGATCGTTTAATCTATTAAACTTTTCTGTTTCATGAGGGTGTAGCTCTATTGAACTGAACAATGGGGTACCATTGATGGGGCTAGAACAGGGCTTGGGGGTTCAAAAACTTTGAAATTGGGATGGATATTATCAAATTGGTCCCTCCAATTTGAATTATGTGGACTTCATTATTACCCCTGAATCATCCTGTTTTAAAAAAACTTATTTCAACGTTATTGCTTGTTCTATTTTTGTTATGTTATTTGTCATGGTTGATGCTTCTTGGTATATTCACTGAGCTTCTTTTGCAGATATTGACTGGACACCAAGATAATGCAGAGTTTGCTCTTGCAATGTGCCCTACTCAGCCCTATGTGCTTTCTGGAGGTTGGGAAACATGTTTTTTTTTTATTCATTGTTCATTGTGTTGGTTACTCTGTATCTGAAATCCTTGTTCATTTATTGTGTTGGTTACTCTGTATCTGAAAAAACTGAGTTGCATTTCAGGAAAAGACAAAACAGTCGTGTTGTGGAGTATTGAAGACCATATAACATCTGCTGCTACAGACTCCAACAAGTCTGGTGGATCCATTGCCAAAACTGCTGATAGCCCTACTGTCGGACCAAGAGGTATCTACTCTGGGCATGAGGATACTGTTGAAGACGTGGCTTTTTGCCCTTCTAGGTAATTTGCTTACCCTACTAAGTAGTTTAGTATTCATGTGCTTTTTCCTTATTAAAGTGGCTATTCTCATTTTGTTGTTCACCTTATGAACTTTGGGTGAAATCTAGGTCACTCTCTAGTCGCTATTCTTTCTGCTCATTCAACTCCATATTATCCTTTATCAATGACTTAGCTACTTCTTTTTCAAGTATGTTTTGAAAGGGGAGAGCTCAACAAATAATATTCTATGTTTTCAAATTCTATTCAAGGAATCTAGACTATCTGTGCTGTAATAGCAACATGGATTAATACTATATTTTATGGCTCAATCATATCTTCCTGACATAAATATTATCATCCTGAAGTGCGCAGGAGTTCTGTAGTGTTGGAGATGATTCTTGTCTCATATTATGGGATGCACGTGTTGGCTCTAGTCCTGTGGTTAAGGTATATGCTTTTTTCTTCAAACATGTATTTCAATTTCTTTTCCTTAGCAGCATAATGCTGCTCTGCTTTGCTTCACTTCTGTGGTCTGATTTGGCACTATTAATAAATAAATTTGACTTGTGGTTGAGGGAGACCAGAAAACCAATAGGCTAAACCATTAAAAAATATTAAGATTTAATTATGCTATCATTGGACTTCATTTACTTAGGACATTTTGGCATGTTCTATTCATGTAGTAGGTAACACCTTATAGTGAGACATGACTTTAATTTTTACTGGTTTTATACATGTATGGATTTTAAGGCATGCTTTTTGGAAGGTATATGTTTTACACTTCAATAATGTATTTAATTTATTTTGAAAGAAGTACAAATTTTGAAGCATGAAGCAAACACATTTTTTTTTAAGTTTATTCACCAACTCATTGGAAGGAGTGTGCAACACTGATGTTTTATCAACTGGGAAAATGTTCATTTATCTTTTTAGATATTTACATACATATCCCCCTTTTTTTGATAGTGTAACATAGTAACGTGTCATTGTATTATAAATTTTTATTACTTTTCTCATCTGATGTGTATTTGGTGACAGGTTGAAAAAGCTCATGATGCTGATCTTCACTGTGTTGACTGGAATCCCCATGATGATAATCTGATTCTTACTGGGTATGTTTGCCGGTTTTATGTCTTATTTTCACTAATCCGTTGTTTAATTCAGTTTCAACTCGTGTGCTGATTCATATCATTTTGAGCAAGATGATGAAGTATCATGTTGGATTCACGTATGTTAGGAGGATAGTAGAGGAAATATTGAAAATACTTGCTGTAAAATGGCTGCAATATTACAGATTGGGAAACTTAGCATAAGGGGAGTGTGTGGGAATTGATTCTGGAATCAGAGGGAGTTTATTAGGGGGTGTAGGAGTTATCTTTCTGTTGTAATGATCCAAATTTTTTCTGCACTTTTTCCATTTTTGCATTTGTTGGATTATTAGTTACAGTCTGATTGTAGGAGTTATCTCCAATTCAGTTTGATTTCAATATTTGTTTGGTTCTATCATTTCACATCTGTGTTTGACTTGCCACATTATCAATCCAGGTCGGCAGATAATTCTATTCGCATGTTTGATCGTCGCAATCTCACTTCTAATGGGGTTGGGTCTCCTATCCACAAATTTGAGGCTCATAAGGCTGCTGTCCTTTGTGTTCAGGTGATTTATTTAATCCATTCTTTTTGTCTTCTAATAATTTTCTACGTCTTCTGGCATTTTATATATATTATAGTTATGTCACATCATATGCTAATATCAGTTTGTTTAATTCAGTGGTCTCCAGACAAATCATCTGTATTTGGAAGTTCAGCAGAAGATGGTCTCCTGAACATTTGGGATTATGAGAAGGTACAGTTTTAATTGGATACTATTTTGCTGCTTTCTTGCCACACCAATTATGTTTTATTGCAAGGGGTCAACGTCTTCTGCTTCTGTTGTGGTCAGGTTGGCAAGAAGATAGAGCGAGCTGGAAAAACAATAAATTCTCCTCCAGGGTTGTTTTTCCAACATGCTGGTCATAGGTATGAACCTACTGTCTCTATGGTAACCTTAATTATAACTAATTATACCAACTTGATTATTTAAAATTACTTTTTAGCCAGACCAATTAAATATAATTTTCTGATTTTAACTTTATGTTCCTCATCTGATTTTGCTCAAGTTTTCTTACACCTGTTGGGTTTCTGTTTTTTAAGTTGTTTGATTCTTCATCTTTAACATATTCATCTGTAATTGTCCACCACATTTTGATACCAACTTCATATGAAAGGCCAATTAAATATAATTTTCTGACTCTTACCTGATGTTATTTATGTTCCTCATCTGATGATGCTCTATAGTTTTCTTACACCTGTTGGATTTCTGTCTCTTTTAAGCTGTTTGATTCTATCTTTAACGTATTAATCTGTAATTCTCCACCACATTTTGATGTCAACTTCATATGAAGTTCTGAGCATCAATTACTATTGGCTAAAATGGTACTTTGTCTTTTCAATATCTGTATCTGTGATTTTTTCCAAACATAGTCTTCCTAGAAACTGTACATTCAATATGTACTGGTCTCAAGCTTGTGATACCAATTGATGATTTCCAGTAAAACCTGTCTCTTTAAGATAGCATCGACCCATTGGTTTTCTTGAATAGCATTTTGTGTGATCCTCGGGTTGCTTTCATTCAACTGTTTCTCCTTGTGAATCGTTCATCCCATGTTATTAAGTGTCAAAATATTGGATTTGATTTTCTTGTTTGTACTAAATGCGTCTGTCAAAATATTTTCTGTTTCTCCTCGCCCAACCTTGTAATTTCATTTTAAATACGATCTTTTTTTATTTATATGCAGAGACAAAGTTGTTGACTTTCACTGGAATGCACATGATCCATGGACACTTGTTAGTGTGTCTGATGATTGCGAAAGTACTGGTGGAGGGGGAACATTGCAGGTATGTTAAATGATTTTCCATCCTCTAAGTATATTTAGTAATTATCCGACTTTTATACAATTGAAATTGCTATTGCCTGCTTGTTGAAACTGCACAAACATACATATGGGATTGCCAAATTTGTTTGATGCAGTTTCAGGATAATGTCTTAAGTGTCAGAACATTATACTGTTTGATAATCTTGGGTTAGGATCCTTTCCGTTTCTAGAAAGAAATGGAGAGCTCAATTTAGAGAGACACAAATTTAGAAAAATATTTTAAAAATTTAATGATGGTGGGATCCACTATAATATTCCTTTTGCTTTTCATTCATGGCACCAAGCACTTCCTGGTATTTCTAGTTATTTTAGTTGGAGCACTCATAGTGGAGTAGCTTTAGTGCTGGGGAGAGTGGTAACTTGTATAAGTAAATGCACTTTGCGAATTAAAACATCTGTGTTTTGTCACTTTTCCCTTCCTTTTAAAATGTGTATAGTGCTCCAGCTAAGTCATCCAAACATGAATATTAAAACTCGTTCTACACCAGGTAGTATGCATGACCAAACTGAATGGCTAGCTAAATACACCATTTGGTTTTAACTCTTCTGATACACTTTTTTTGACGCTCTTGAACATACTATATTGTGTTTATTTTTTTATTTTTTAAATATAAAGAATCACTTTTCCCATAAGTTGATTACTGTTTTGAAAACAATATGTTAACTTGAAATGAATAGACTCTGAAGTGTGTTCAATAACCTGTTTACATTTTCCATTATGAAAATATTTATTATTTTGCCTGTTGTAACAAACTATTTTGGTTGATTAATTTAAATTTATTTTTGCAGATATGGCGCATGAGTGATTTGCTCTACAGACCAGAGGATGAGGTTTTGGCAGAGCTGGAGAAATTCAAATCTCATGTGGTGGCTTGTGCAGCAAAGACCGACAAATAATTTACTTCTTAGACAATGAATTGTTGTAATTTTCAGTTTTATTTCAGTCAAACTTAGCTCAATAGCCATTTTAGTGAACATAATGGCATGTTTGATAGCTACATGTAATTCTTAGCTCATGTGAATCCATTCTCACCGGACAGAACATGATGTAGGGTGGAGATTGGAGAATGCTTAGGCTCATTAAACCCAAGAAATGCTTTCTACCGCAAACAAATGAGATTAACTTATTTTTCGTCTAAAACAAGTGTTTCTTAGGCTCCATTTGCTTAGTTAAAATTGCGAGTTTTTACCATGTAGCTTATAGCAAATACTTTGTATGATGAAAGCAGAGTTGTTGCCAATTTGGCTAAGTTGGCAAGGAGTTGACTCACCTCAATGTTGTGGGTCCAACTCCTGCGGCCAGTCTGAGGACTCTTAGGTGGGTCCAAACCCTGATGAGCTTTTGGAGCTCAACTCACATAACTTTTGTGTATAAAAATAATTGAAGAGTCAATGGTATCGAAATGATTATATCAGTCAAACGATCAAAAGTGTCAAAGGACAAATATCAAATGACCATTGCTAAATGAAAAATCAATGGTATTAAAATGATTGTGATCATGAACTGTGTCAAACAACAAACAAACAAACATGAAGTTTATCTAGAATGTCAATGTAAATCCTCTAGAGGGAGAGTCATTAGATCTTATTACAAATTAAACAAGTTGTCGTTGTACACTTGCTTTGATATAGGAATATGTTGTAGGGATAATAATGTTTTACCTCTTTGTAATATATGTCATTTTTTATTTTCCACTTTGTAAAAAATTGTTTTGTTTTCGTCCTTGTAGTTTGAAGATTTTTGGTTTTGGACCTTCATGAATTTTGACAGTACAAAATCAACGACATGGTAGGGGGCTAAACCAAAATTCGCTCAATTTATACGGGGGTAAACCGAAATTTTATCAAATTACAGGGAGCAAAAATTGCCATGAAGGTCCAAAATCAAAAAATCTTCAAATTACAAGGACGAAAACCAAACAAAAATTTTTACAGGATGGAAAACTGAAAATGACCTATATTACAGGGGGATAAAGCACTAGTAACCCTATATTGTAAATCCTCTCGGAGAGTAACAGCTCCAAATTCTGACTTTGTATCACTTTGATACAAACTCAATGTTGTGATTCATCTTGTATTGGCAAACCAACCTTTTTTCAAAGCTATGTCAGAAGAGATGGTTTAACAGAAGAGTACTCAGCTTGAAGAGGTAGGTAAAGAATACTTAGAATGGAGCAGCAGGTAAATAATACTCAGTATGGAGAGACAAAGTCAATAATACTTACAATGTTTGGAGAGGCCGAGTCAAAAATACTTATTAGTGAATAAAATCCTTCTCGTTGAGAAGGCAAATCACTCTGTTAGGAGTGGAGTGAACTAGCTATCAGCTGGACAATGAACAAGTAGAAACATATTGCGCGATTATCTCTTCCCTTATACTCTTTATTTACTTTGAGCAAGTTCTATATGGTTTAGAGCAATGCTAGCAATACTCATTATTTTATTGGTTTAAATCATTCTGGGCCTACACTTTGAAAATTGAGTTCACACAAAGTGGTGAGATACACATTGATTTCATCCAATAAAATAGTGAGTGATAGAGAGAGTTGAAAAGTGAGTGTTGGTAACATTCCTCGTATGGTTTAACCTCACCTTTTGTTTCAATGTTTTTTAAATCAAGTTAATTGATTTGATAAATAACTTAACTTTGTGCTAAAAGGAGTTGTAAATAAGACTATAATTCAAATAAGCTCGTGTGAAACAAAAAATATTTTAAAATGTTCAACACAATTTCTTATGTTTCCCAACACATTCATAAACACCAGACAAGGGTATTTGTGTGGAAAAATTGACGGAACAAATTAAATTCCCCTCTTTGAAGAATGAGTGAGTTGTGAAACCTTTGTTGTGTTTGTGTAGATAAAGAGGTTTACGACGAGCTCTTATATTAGGGTTTTTGAGAAGTTATTAGTTCGACATATCTTATTTTGGTTATTTTTGCTCCTAATTGTCCCCTCTTATTTTGGTTGTATTCATAGCCTATAATTAATGATTGAAATTAAAGAAACAACCTGAACAATACTCCTTCCGTCCTGAAATATAAGCAAAAAAAAAAAACACATTTATTAAGAAAATCAATCATTATTCATTGACTATAAATTTTATCAAATAAAAATTCAATATTCCTAATTTACCCTCACACACATTGAAAACAAAAACACTTCATCACGTGTACTATTTGTATTCCATGCAACTATCCCACTACCACCTAGTCTTAATGATAGATACTTGTAGTCTGCACCACCAACTAAAATCAAAACTTCTAATAATATCCTCCTTTTAACGAAATTTTTTGAATGGATTTTATACCCGCTAAATGAAAATTATCATTCTTGCCTATTAAATTAAAATTTCACATTTAAATAGCTAGTGAACTATCCAGTTTTTCTTACCTCAATTTAACAAACATGCCTTTAGAAATTGATTTAAACATGTCTTTAGATATTGATTTAGAAGCTCAACCTGATCCAAATGATGAAGGAGGTGCTGCAATTTCAGAAGATGAACATGATGGTGATGATGAATTCGACGAAGGTGTTTCATGCAATTTCACATGTTAGATTTGTATTGTTATTACTACCCTTTAATCCAAAAGCAGTTCTTATGGTGTTTCATAGTTTTAGTTTTATGATTGTTACTACCATGTTACTACCCTGTTAAATCATACTCAGATTTCATGATTATTACTACCCTGTTATAACTACCATTATCATTTTTAAGTTTTAAGTTATGTTTTAATAACACGAAAGGAGTATTTGTAAGATGGTTTTATCTTGTAACATTATTTATTAAGTTTTAGTTTATCTTTGATTTATCCATGTGAGACAGAACCATCTAAAGGAAAACGTTCATTTCTGAGTAATACCGAACGAGAGGCCGTTGCTCAGATATTGTTAAGCGAAAGTCATAATGGCAAGCTCAAACGCGGCACTGTGGTAAGATTGGCTTCAACTTATTCGGTCTCTAAAGATGTCATTTATCGAGTTTTGAAACAAATACGTCAAAGTGGAGATGCTCGCCATAAAAAAACAAAAAATTGTGGTAGAAAAAGAATTGAGGTTGATATGGAAAAAATGTGTGACGTGCCGTTAGATAAGCGCAGTACATATAGAGCACTAGGACATGCCATAGGTGTTAACAAGAATATATTGTTGAGGAACAAAAAAGAAGGGATTTTACGACGAATTTCAAGTCCATTAAAGCCACATTTGAATGAAAACAATATGAAAAGTTGCCTTAGATTTTGCTTGTCCAATCTCGAGGATAGTAGCATTCCTCAAGAACCGAAGTTTAAGTCAATGTATAATGTCGTCCATATCGATGAAAAATGGTTTGAAATGACTAAAAAAAACAAGAAATATTACCTTTTATCAGATGAGGCTGACCCACATCGTACGTGCAAAAACAAAAACTACATTACTAAGGTCATGGTTTTAGCCGCAGTGGCTCGACCTAGATTTGACAGTGATGGTAACGAGACGTTTTCAGGTAAAATAGGCATGTTCCCCCTAGTTCATGAAGTACCTGCAATAAGGTCAAGTGTCAACAGGGCAGCATGAACACTTGTTACAAAACCGATTACTTCCATAACTAAAGAAGTGTATCAGTCAATGAGCTTATCCAAGCTGTGCAAAATGCCTTTGACACATTTTCTAGTATAGATTCAAACAAGATTTTTCTGTCGCTCCAATTAGGCATGATTGAGATAATGAAGGCCAAAGGAAATAATGATTACAAAGCTCCTCATATGCAAAAAGATGCGCTTTTTAGACAAGACAAGCTACCCACTACCCTAGATTGTGATTGGCACTTGGTCACTGAAACTATGGAATACTTAAACAATGTTCAGTAAGGTAATTTTTCTATGCTAATATTTTTTCCTTGTTTCAAAGTGATCGAGTAGGTAATTTTCTGATGGACTTTTGCTTATTTAGGTATTCAAATATTGATTGATGATGGCGTGTGGTATTGTTTGAGGAGGTTGGTGCGGAAGTTTATTGTGATCAAGCTTTGTTTGTGATCAAGATTTGTTTGGATGATACTAGCTATGTTTTGTGTTTTTGTGAACAATGAATTGAGTTTACTACATGCAACTAATTAGCCTTAGTAAAATAAAGGAAATTGATTTGTTTTCAATTTCTTCGTACTCTTTTTGTTTGCGGTGCAGTAGTAGTATTGAACCTTGTTTATGGTTATTTATTTTAATTTTTCTAGAATAATGAGAATTTTGTAATGCAATAGTATAAATAGTGTTTGTGTTTATTCTTCAAATACCCATAAACAAATAATAACGACTCATAAGCTGAAGATATTAGCCAATTCCATTCATTCAAATAATATAAGAAGATACAATTCATTCAATTCCATGTAGTATCAAATTATGAATGATTAGCCAAAGATAGAAAAGAAACACACAACATAATTATTCATAATTTGCCTTGCTTTATTTTCATTGACGTCTAGTATGAAGAATCCACAAAAATCTTCAGCCACCAATGAACCTCTTCATTCAATTCTTCATTTTCATATCCAAAGTCCAATCCCTCTTCTGAAAATTTATTCAAATCCAAAACAACCCTGTTCAAATCCAAAAACCTTATATCATAGGGTTCAATAACTTGCAAATCTAAACCATTATAGTATATTATAGAGTATATTATAACATGAAACTGTGGTACTTTTATCCATTTAACCTTGATAATATAAGTGGTACGATCTGAGGATATCAGTGATACATTAATTTAGAAAAATATGTTCATTATATTATAGAGCATGGAGTAAGATAGATTCCCTGCTATTATTTTAGACTAGTTTAAAATATTAATAGAGTCAGAGACTAGTTTGATAATAGCTTACAAAGACATGAACCAATTTGATAGTTTACTCAATAAACAAGTTCATGTGTCTGATCTTCGTGGTCGTCACCTACGCCCACCATTTTTGTGGGAAATGAAACCTCCCCATCCTCCCCAGCGTCCCCAAGTTCTCCAATTTTCAGTATTGAATCCACTTCCGTTCTCTCTTCCACTTCCATTTTCTCTTCCACTTTCGTCGTCTTCTCCACTTCCCTTATATCTTCCACTTCCCTTAATTCTTCCACCTCCATTGTGTTCACCTTCTTCTTGTTCTCCTCCTCCCTTTCCACCTTCTTTGTCTCCTCCACTTCCCCAGCTTCCCCAATCTTCCCAACCATTTATCCCAATTTTTATTTTAGATTCTTTTGTTGCACCAACTGCAAGTCAACAAACAATTTTTTATCAAATATAATAAAAGAAGAATGTAATTGAACATATAATTTATTTATATACATTGATTCCCATTGGATGTTTTAATTGCCACAACAAAGATAGTAATTTCTACACACAAAAAGAATATCAAGATAAAATGATGCGTTTTCATCATTGATAAACTAACAATATATTGTAGTCAAATATGAATACAATCAATGTTTATTTATAGAGATTATCAAACAAAATATATAAAATAATCATAAAATTAGATAAATTAGATAATATACACTCTACAATAAAAATAAAATATATATAATTGGGATGATTGCGAGGATAATAAGTCACCAACACCTTTTGAGAAATTGAAGGGTTAAATTGGAACATGTTTAATTGTTTATCAAATAAGGTAAGAGGATTTTTCACACGATGACAAGTAATTAAGATGTTTAATAATTTCTTTAATCTTAAATATAGTTCTAGATTTTTTTAGAACCACATTGGTCATTATCATGAAAGAACATATTATTCTTCATCACTATCTAAAAGTGCTTAGATAAGATGACACAAGTCTCTTTTATTTTAACCAATGTCTTGGATCGAATCCAATCTTGAGCATGTAATAGCGTTAAAACTCTTAGAGAGAGTTTGCTGTCCATTTGAATTCCACAATGCTCGAATTATTAATCTTTGCAGTTACGCGCGTGGAGATTCACACTTAAAAAAAAATTATTCTTCATCACTCATTTCCTTCATTTATGATAAACACATGCATACATTTATCTTGATCATTCATCATTCTCTCTACTATCCCCTCCCTCCACTATATAATTTTTTCTATCTATTTTTTTTCTTCATGGTGACTGTTACTCTGACTATCTCATCTCCTTATTTCACTTACTCATTTATTTGACTAATTTTTTTAATTTGTATTTTTTTTTATAGTTTTCACCAAAGCTACCAACCCAATCACCAACATGCTATAAGCAAACCCATTTGTCATTCCCTTATTCATTCCTTTAAGGTTTAAGAAAATAGAATAATTGAGGGCATTTTAAAATGATTGTCGATAATTGTTTCGACATGCTGATAACTTAGTGAAGGTGCAAGAAAACACAAGAAAGAGATGTTTGTATTGTATTGAATTGAATATAAAACTCATTCCAAAACTTTTCTTTCTTTTGACATAAAATACATACCGTAAAATAAATTTGAAACACACCCAATTATTTTATACTAGTTCATAATCCAATCTAGTTGTTATCTCTAGTACACTTACTCGTGAGAGATTTCACCATAGCTCACAATAAATATAATCCACTATACCCGACTTAGTCACAATTATTTTATACTTCTTTGATTTACTAACTATCTTAGATACTCACTAAACCAATAAAAGTCTATTATACAAAACAACTACCTTAGAGGAAAAAATATATCACTACTTGGTGTTTTACAAAATTAGTTTTGTGTTTAACTAACACAAAGTTTTCTCAAATGATAACTCTCAACAAGAAAGGATATAAACCAATTAAGTTCAAAACGTGTGCTCTTTTGTGATTTATTCTAATATGATTTAATGACTTTTTAGAATGTGTGCTATTTCATGATTGATTTCAATACGGTTTTCTTTCAATATTCGTCAAATCATCAACTTCGTTTGTAAGGGAGAAATTCCTTTTATAAATCTTGAGAATACAACAATTGATAATTTTTTTTGAGATGTTAGAGTCATTGTCACAACTCACAATATACATCATTGGAAAAAAAAAATCCCCTAGTTGATGTTTAGGGCACGATCCCTATTGTACAAAATGATTTCCTTTGTACCATACAATTTTATGCTTCCCTTCATGTCAATAGACAGAGAACCACCTGAAGGTGTTGCTTCGTTGGTACCTGAAACGCTGGGTGTTGTTGTATTTGAGATAAGCATGTAAATACTAGATGATCACTAGACGATTGTTGGTCTTTGATATTCCATCATTGCTATTGCTAGATCCAGATTGCATATAACTAAAACTTCATGCAACCCTGCAATCAAAAGATCCGAGATCGTCCGATTATTATTAGTTGGTTCATATTTCAAGCTCAGATGTAAGACTTTTTTTTTGAAGGAGCTCAGATGTAAGACTTGATAATAAGTATTACAATGTCTACTTAAATTCTCGATCGTCTAATCTTAATGGGATGGTCTTGACTCTTGACTCTTGAGACATAAAAATTGCATACTATTTTGTATTGAGTTATAGCAATAGCAATCACTTTTATTTTTTATTTTTCTTTTCAATATCTCTTTATCTTTTTTTTTTTTTTTTAAATGTACTCATTTGAATTTTTCAGTAAATTAATCACTATTGATTTAAATAACATGACATAAATTATTATTGAAATTAAAGCAACAAATTGAACAAAATACTATAACATGAAATTGTAGTATTTTTTTTTATCCATTTAAATGTGAAAGCATAAGTGGTACAATCTAAGGATATTAATGAGAGACATCTATTTAGGAAAATATGTTCATTATATTATGGGTCAAGTTAACCGGTGTGTCCGAGACATTGGTTAAGAAAACTAATAAAAGAAAGTTTTAAATTAAAAATCACAATTTTTAGATTTTTGAGAAGTTTACTACACTAGTTCCAATGTCATGTTACTATATTTGATCCAATGTCATGTTATTATATTTTTTAGATTTTTGAGAAGTTTACTACACTAGTTTAACACACTCACAGGCACCCTCTGAGCATTGTCCATGCTCCCCGAGCATGTTCGATGCACCCCGAGCATGGGAATGCCCCCCGAGCATGCATTTCTACACACTCATGCGCCCCGAGCATGGCCTGTGCACCCCAAGCATGGCTGAATGCGGGCCAAAACTGCTTTTTGCTATTTTTTAGTGGGAAAAAACTCAGTTTTTGTGCGCTACTTCAGGTGGAAACTCTCCCTATAAATACCGCATTCCTCATTCACAATTTCTCATTCAGAACAAAGCGGTTCAAGAGGAAGGGAAGCACTAGGAGTTCTCTCTCCTCACTCCAAGTTTCTCTAGGGTATGTTATATTTCTTTTATAATTTGTCTTTAGTTACCATGAGTAACTCAATCTTTTTAGGTTAGGGTTCTAAGATGTACCTCTATTTTGTTTGTTGGATAATTATTTAATTTAAAATTGTTTATTCAATTATTTTCTGTTCGCTATATAGTTTTATTGTAGTGCGTAAGATTTGTCTCCTCTAAAGAATAACTCTGATTTAGGCATTTAAGTAGTGACAGGGCCTAATACTGATATTCTTATCTTAATATTTATATATGTCTAACTAGAAAGTAATTAGTTGAAAGACGAGTTAGGATCTTCTCATTTCTCAAGAAATGGAGAGCTTGATTTAGAGAGATAGACACCCATTTGAAAAAATATTTGAAACATTTAATAATGGTGGAATCCACTATCTAAATTTTGTGTTTATCTTCAAATCTTGAAAGACATGGTTTAGTGCTATTCCATGTGCTTTTCATTCATGGCTCATGTTAGTTGGAGCACTCATATTGGAGTAGCTTTAGTGCTGGGGAGAGTGGTAACTTGTATAAGTAAATGCACTTTGCGAATTAAATCATCTGTATTTTGTTACTTTTCCCTCTCTTTTAAAATGTGAATAGTGCTCCAGCTAAGTCATCCAAACATGAATATTAAAACTTGTTTTACACCAGATCGTATGCATGACCATACTGAATAGCTAGCTAAATACACCATTTGGTTTTGACTCTTTGGAATACACTTTCTTTGACGCTCTTGAACATACTATATTGTGTTTATACGTTTCTTTTTTAAATATGAAGAGTCACTTTTCCCATAAGTTGATTACTGTTTTGAAAAAATATGTCAACTTAAAATGAATAAACTCCAAGTGTGTTCAATAACCTGTTTACATTTTCCAGTATGATTTTTTTTTTTTTTTTTTGCATGTTGTAACAAATTCAAATCTCATGTGGTGGCTTGTGCAGCAAAGACCGACAAATAAATAATTTACCCCTTAGTAGAATTCATCTCAAAATAGTTGAATTCCCTCAAAACATTACATTCCCTCAAAACATTCCCTCATCCAAACACACTCTTAAGGTAGTGGGTTCAACTCCCACCATCAGCATGAGAATTTTTTAGATATGTATATATTTTTGTTAGCTTTCGCTAAGCCTTGAGGCTTTTTCGAGCCCAAATAAGTCTTTGGAGCCTAACTCACATAACTTTTTTTGTATATAAAAAAAAAAAAATCAAAGCAGAGTTCTTTGATAACTACCAACTCTAGTTTCTCAACAAGACTTAAACCAGAAGAATATTCAACTAAAGATCAGAGGTGGGTAAATAATAATCGGTACGGAGAGAATGTATCAATACACAGTGTTTAGTTGAAAATACTTATTAGTGAATTAAATCCTTCTCGTGTAGAAGGCAAATCGCTCTGGTAGGTGTGGAGTGAACTAGCTATCAAATGGATAATGAACAAGCAGAAACATATTGCTAAAATGAGTTTTAAATAAAACTGTAATTTAACTAAGCTCGTGTGTAACAAAAATGATTTTAAAAAGTTCAGCACAATTCATTAAAGTATAGACTAGACATGGAGTAAGATAGATTCTCTGGTATTATTTTACATAGAAATGAGATACAATAAACATGTGCATGTGTCTGGTCTTTGTGGACGTCACCTACACCAACCATTTTTGTGGGAAAAGAAACCTCCTCAAGTTCTCCAATTTTCACTATTGAATCCACTTCCATTCACTTTCTCACTTTCATTTTCTCTTTCATTTTCGTTGTCTTTTCCACTTCCCTTTTCTTTTACACCTTCATTGTGTTCACCTTCTCCTTGTTGTCCTCCTCCCTTTCCACCTTCTTTATCTCCTCCACTTCCCCGGTCTTCCCAACCATTTATCCCAATTTTTATTTTGGATTCTTTTGTTGCACCAACTGCAAGTCAACAAACAATTTTTATCAAATATAGTAAAAGAAGAATGTAATTGCACTTATAATTTATTTATGGCTTAATACATGCTTTGGTCCCTTAACTTATTTTTGAATTTCAATTTGGTCCCCTAACTTTAAACTGTCTCAATTTGGTCCCCTAAGTATACCTCCGTTTATCCAAGTGGTCATTTCTGTTAATATTTTTCAAAAAACGTTAACTTTGTCCATGTAGCCAACATGGACAAAGTTAACGTTTTTTTAACAAAAACTAATAGAAAGGACCAGTTGGATAAACGGAGGTATACTTAGGGGACCAAATTGAGACAGTTTAAAGTTAGGGGACCAAATTAAAATTCAAAAATAAGTTAAGGGACCAAAGCATGTATTAAGCCTTTATTTATATACATTGATTTCCATCTCCGGATGGTATAATTCAAACAACATAGATAATGATTTCTGCACACCAAAAAATATCAAGATAAAATGATGTGTTTTCATCATTGATCAACTAAGAGTATACTGTAGTCAAATATGAATTCAATCAGTGTCTATTTATAGAGATTATCAGACAAAATATATAAAATAATCATAAAATTAGATTGATCAAATAATATATATTGTACAATAAAAATAAATTATATATCAGTTGGTTGAATGCGAGGATAACTGGTCATGAACACCTATTGAAAAATTGAAGAGTTAAATTGGGACATGTTTATCTAACCAGGTAAGAAGGTTTTTCACACGATGACAAGTATTTAAGATGTTTGATAATTTCTTTAATCTTAAATATTTTTCTAGATATTTTTAGAACCACAATAGTCATTATCATGAAAGAACATATTATTCTTCATCAGTCAATTTCATCACTTATGATAAACGTATGCATAAATTTATTTCGATCATTCATCAATTTCTCCTCCCTCCGAGGTCCTCTTCACCCTCACGGACCTACTCCACTATATCATTTTTTTCTCTATTTTTTTTACACAAAGAGTGTTACTCATTCACTATGCCATCTCTCTCATCGCCTTATTCCACTTACTCATTTATTTGACTATTTTTTAATAGTTTTTATCAAAGCTACGCTTGTAGTTTCCACGAGAGTGCAATAAATACAACCACAAAACAACCACCAACCACAAAAACCTTTGTTTGACAACTTGTCGATCAAGGGTGGGCATTATCATGTGGAGTATGAATTACTTCATTTGTTATGTATCACTTGTGGTAAATTGTGACATTATAAAGAAGGATGTTCAAATAGGTGAATTACTCAAGAAGAGGATATGAATGATGTGGAAATGAATGATATTGGAGGTGGAAAATAATATTGTTGATGAACCTTGAAAGATTGGGAAAAACGTGTTTCGTCCGAGAAGAATGAAAGAGAGGGAAGATGGTAGAATGGACAAAGGAAGTATTTCGCTGAGTGGAATTTCTAGTGGTGCGTTGCAAACAGTTGGATCTAGGTTTGTGTTATTAAGTGAGGGAAATTCGAATTTTAAATTTGCGTTAATGCAGGAGAAAATTAAGGAAGTTATAGAAGAAAACATCGTGAATGAGGTGTTACATGTACGTGACAAAACCATAATCAAGCATATTATGGTGCGAAATCCATGTACGTGATAATAAGGTGCTGCATGGCCACAAAAAATGGAACAAGTTATAAAACAGTACATACGAAAACAAAATAGGACCCACTTGATAGAGAAAACAATTGAGAGAATTAATTTTAACACAAGTTGCACATGCTAGGCCTAAGAGGTAAAATGATGAAGTTTAAAGAGAGAATATTATGAAAATCTTGGACCAAAATAGGATGCGAAAATACATTTCTCATCAATTTAGAAAAATCAGGGTACTAGATTATTCAATCCAAAGTAAAAGCTTGTTCATTCCTAGGTGCTTGACTAGATTTTACCCACAATGAAAAAGCCAATTCATGTCCAGAGGGGCTGAATAAGGCCATTCATCAAAATGGTAGACCGCTGATAGTAACGGTGGATCTTTTGCAAATGTTAAAATAGGACAGTGCAATTTATATAGAAGAAATTGTTGATGCGTTTGGAAGTGGGGACTCAAACATGAAATAATTTAAAGAAACTATTGGTATTAACACTGTGAGTGAGGAAATGAATTATATGATTTATCAACTCTAGTTTTTTACGTAACTGCAAACACTTTCTGAATATGGTTAAGCATGATATTCTCATTATTACGGAGAATATAAGATGTTAAATTAAAGAAAACCTTCTCTCAATAATATTGGAAGTAAATTGGTTGAACACAATCTTATTTTCTTCCTTATATGAATAAGTCAGAGTTCTTTTTTCAAGGTATTCGACCAGTAATTGACTAATTTGAAGAACAATCATACTGAATACTATCAAAGTCTTATTATAACCTCAATGATTCGAACCTAAGACCTACAAATTAGCTCAATCTTAACTCTCAAATCGTTCACCACTGAGGCAACCCATTGGTATAATTTTCTTTTTAATCACGGGATGCTTTTTATTTTTTTTACGAAAAACTCCTTGACTAAGTAAAAGTTATACATTAGTATTATATTATTTTATTTAAAACTAAGGGTAGTTTTTTTTTTTTTTTTTTTTTTTTTAAGAATCTGGATAAATATATTAATAAAAACTATCGAAGGCAGATTGTACCAAAAATAAAACAATAAACTTGTCCAAATACAATTAAACAAACGAAACCATACCAATTTCATTTTTAATATGGTTTTTTAGTCCGTTTGTATTTGACTAAATTATTACAAGAAGCTTCTTCAATATAATATATATTCTTTTAATGATAACATATCCTTGCTTTTTTTATTTTTTATTTTATTTTTTATCATGCTTATCTTTTTCACGATGTGAAGAATATTTATATTTATATTTTTTCTTATATATATATGTCCTAATACCAAATAATTTTCATATTGTCTTAATTGTTTTATTCTTCATTGTGATGGAAAAATCGAACAGAGAGTTGTACAAGAAAAACTGTCGCTTAATGAAAGAGAATGAAAAGTTGAGGAGGAAAGCTGAACTTCTACGTGAAGAGAAACAAACACTTTTATATCAGCTCAAACAAAAGTTCTCAATTGGTGCTAGTAACTCCAAAACCAATGCTCGAAGCAACATGCTTGATCTTAACCTTGATCTTAGCCTTGGTTCAGCTTCAAGTCAAAATCCTTCATCCAACAATTAGATATATGAGGCATCATCATCATGACCCAATTACTAGGATATTTTTATATCTTGAAAAAAAAAATCAAATATTGAGCAATGTAGTTGTTTCAATGTGTTTTAGATACGAATTTCTGAACATTGTGGTTGTAATGATGTTAGACTTTCTACGATAAAGGATTTTTTTTTATTTTTTTTATCTTTATCTGAAAATGACTATGTTTTTAAGTTTTTTCTGGAGTGTATGTTCGATTATTATTTTTTAAAAATTATACTAGTTTATGATTTGTTTATTCTGTTTCGATACACATATTTTAATTTATCTTTACATCATTGTACATTTAAAAGATGCAATTTCGTTGACATTGACTCATATATGTTATAACAATGCATGTCTAGTCTAAAAGGATGAACCTACTTTAATGCAATGAATAGTCAGGACTAACACATGTTGCTAAGCAATATGATTGTTTTCTTACACTTTTTTGTTGGCGTAACAAACAAAGTAATCGTAAAATGTATATAATTGTATTATATATATATATATATATATATAATTTAATATGTTGACTAAAAATTCAACAACAAAAAATGTTGACCGAGCGAAATAAAGCTTCCTATTTTTTATTTTTTTCACTTTTGATAATTAAATATTTGTTTATTTTATTCCATTTTGTGAGGATAAAATCATATGCTTCAATAAGCCAATTAACAATATTAAGGTCTAACATTTCATTCTTAGTCATGAGAATTTCTAATATTACTATGATAGATAATAACACTAAACAATATATTATTTCACTTTGCTTTTTAAATATATTTTCGACACACTTAAACAAACATTAATGAATAAAATGTTCTCTTAATATCATTATCATAAAAATATCAAACATAAACATTGTATTACAATCAACTCCGTTCTCTTATTATTTAGTTAATTATAATCGAGAGCATACATTTGGTTTAGCAATGTCTGTTTTCATTTTTGTGGCAAATTTTTTTATTTGGGTAAAAGTTAGGTATTGAAGCTTCTCATTTTGCGGTGAAAGAATGCACGATTTTGCGATTTTGTTTTCAAGAAAAACAGCTCCAAACACACAATGTAAATTGGAGTAATTTTTTTACACCCACACTTAATATAATTACAAGCAACTTTGTTATCTTAGTATTTAACGAAATATGAGTGAGATCATACATTTGATTTATTTAGTGGTGACATTTTACTATATCCACATTGAATTTTCTCCTTTCTGTAGAAGCTGGGTATTAAAGCTTCTCATTTCGTAAAAATTTGATCAAGTAAAGCAGTTTTAAGTTCACACTTTACAATGTAGTAAATTATTTTTTGTTTTTACACCCACACTTAATGAAAATATCGTTGGATAAATCATTCTCTCAATATTATTGTTATTTATAATCAACCATGTTCTCTCAGTATTTGTTGAAACATGACTAAGAGTTTATGTTCGGTTTGACAATGACTTCACAATTTACGCCGCGGATATGCTCATTTCGATAGATACTACATATTGAAGCTTCACTTTTTGCAGTAAAAAAACACCTAGTTCCACGGAAATTTGATCAAGAAAAGCGGCTCCAAACAATATTAAAACTTATCATTTCGCAAAAATTTGATCAAGAAAAGCGGTTTCAAATACACACTTCATAATGTACCATTTTTGTGGGAAAAGAAACCTCCCCAGCATCCCCAAGTAAATCAATTTTCACTATTGAATCCACTTCCATTTACATTCGCACTTCCATTTTCTCTTCCACTTTAGTTGTCTTCTCCACTTCCCTTTACTCTTACACCTCCATTGTGTTCACCTTCTGCTTGTTCTCATGCTCCATTTCCACTTTCTTTATCTCCTCCGCTTCCCCAACTTCCCAGTCTTCCCAACCATTTATCCAAATTTTTGTTTTGGATTCTTTTGCTGCACCAACTGCAAGTCAAGAAACAATTTTTATTTTTATTTTTATCAAATATAGTAAAAGAAGAATGTAATGACACTTATAATTTATTTATATACATTGATTTCCATCTCTGGATGATTTAATTCCAACAACATAGATAATGATTTCTGCACTCAAAAAAATATCAAGATAAAATGATGTGTTTTCATCATTGTTCAACTAAGAGTATACTGTCGTCAAATATGAATTCAATCAATGTCTATTTATAGAGATTATCAGACAAAATATATAAAATAATCATAAAATTAGATTGATCAGATAATATATATTATACAATAAAAATAAAATATATATCATTTGGTTGATTGTGAACATAATAGGTCATGAACACCTATTGAAAAATTGAAGAGTTAAATTGGGACATGTTTATCTAACCAGGTAAGAAGGTTTTTCACACGATGACAAGTAATTAAGATGTTTGATAATTTCTTTAAGATCTTAAATATTTTTCTCGATATTTTAGAACCACAATAGTCATTGTCTTGAAAGAACATATTATTCTTCATCGGTCATTTTCATCACTTATGATAAACATATGCATAAATTTATTTCGATCATTCATCAATCTCTCCTCCCTCCGAGGTCCTCTTCACCCTCACGGACCTACTCTACTATATCAATTTTTTCTCTATTTTTTTTACACAGAGTGTCACTCATTCACTATGCCCTCTCTCTCATCCCCTTATTTCACCTACTCATTTATTTGACTATTTTTTAATAGTTTTTAACGAAGCTACACATGTAGTTTCCCCGAGAGTGCAATAAATATAACCACAAAATAACGACCAACCACAAAAATCTTTGTTTGACAACTTTTCGATCAAGGGTGGGCATTATCACGTGGAGTATGAATGACTTCATTTGTTATGTCTCACTTGTGGTGAATTGTGACATTTTAAAGAAGGATGTTCAAATAGGTGAATTACTCAAGAAGAGGAGATGAATGGTGTGGACATGAATGATATTCGAGGGGGAAAATAGTATTGTTGATGAACCTTGAAATATTGGACAAAGAGTATTTTGTCCGAGAAGAATGAAAGAGAGGAAAGATGGTAGAATGGACAGTATTTCACTGAGTTGAATTTCTAGTGGTGCGCTGCAAACTGTGGGATCTAGGTTTATGTAATTAAGCGAGGGAAATTCAAATTTGGAATTTGCATTAATGCAAGAGAAAAATGAGGAATTTATAGAAGGAAATATCATGAATGAGGTGTTAAATGTACGTGACAACACTATAACCTAGCATATTATGGTGCGAAATCCATGTACGTGATAAAAAAGGAACAAATTATAAAACAGTACATACGAAAGCAAAATAGGACCCACTTGATAGAGAAAACAATTGAGAGAATTAATTTTAACACAAGTTGCACATGCTAGGCCTAAGAGGTAAAATGATAAAGTTTAAGGGAAAATATTATGGAAATCTTGGACCAAAATAGGATGCGAAAATACATTTCACATCAATTTAGTAAAAATCAAGGAACTAGATTATTCAATCCAAAGTCAAAACTTATTCATTCATAGGTGCTTGATTAGACTTGACCCACAATGAAAAACCCAATTCATGTCCAAGTGGGCTGAATAAAGCCATTCATCAAAATGGTAGACCGCTGATAGTAACGGTGGATCTTTTGCAAATGTTAAAATAGGACAGTGCAATTTATATAGAAGAATTTGTTGATGCGTCTGGAAGTGGGGTTTCAAACATTAAATAATTTAAAGAAACTATTGGTATCAACACTGTGAGTGAGGAAATGAATTATATATTGATCAACTCTAGTTTTTTACGTAACTGCAAACACTTTGTGGATATGGTTAAGCATGATATTCTCGTTATTACGGAGAATATAAGATGTTAAATTAAGGAAAACCTTCTCTCAATAATATTGGAAGTAAATTGGTTAAACACAATATTATTTTCTTCCCAATATGAATAAGTCGCAGTTATTTTTCCAGGTATTCGACTAGTTATTGACTAATTTGAAGAACAATCCTACTGAATACTATCAAAGTCTTATTATAACCTCAATGATTCAAACTAAGACCTACAAATTAGCTCTATCTTAACTCTCAAATCATATGCCACTGAGGTAACCCATTTTTATAATTTTCTTTTAAATCATGGGATGATTTTTATTTTTTTTTAACGATAAACTCCTTGTGATGTTGACTTAGTAAAAATTATACATTAGTATTATATTATTTTATTGAAAATTTAAGGGTAGTTTTTTTTTTTTTTAAGAATCCGGATAAATATATTAATAAAAACTATTGAAGGCAGAGTGTACCAAAAATAAAACAATAAACACGTTCAAATACAATTAAACAAACCAAATAATACCGATTTCATTATTAATATGGTTTTTTAGGCCGTTTGTATTTGACAATTATTAGAAGAAGCTTCTTCATTATAATATATATTCTTTTAATGATAACATTTCCTTGCTTTTTTTTTTATCATGCTTATCTTTTTCACGATGTGAAGAATATTTATATTTATATTTTTTCTTATATATATATATATATATATATATATATATATATATATATATATACTAATACCAAATAATTTTTAAATTGTCTTAATTGTTTTATTTTTCATTGTGATGGAAAAATCGAACAGAGAGTTGTACAAGAAAAATTGTCGCTTAATGAAAGAGAATGAAAAGTTGAGGAGGAAAGCTGAATTTCTAAGTGAAGAGAAACAAACACTTTTATATCAGCTCAAACAAAAGTTCTCAAATGGTGCTAGTAACTCCAAAACCAATGCTCGAAGCAACATGCTTGATCTTAACCTTGATCTTAGCCTTGGTTCAGCTTCAAGTCAAAATCCTTCATCCAACAATTAGATATATGAGGCATCATCATCATGACCCAATTACTAGGAAATTTTTTATATCTTGAAAAAAAAAATCAAATATTGAACATTGTAGTTGTTTCAATCTGTTTTAGATATGAATTTCTGAACATTGTGGTTGTAATGATGTTAGACTTTCTTCAATAAAGGATTTTTTTTCTTATCTTTATCTGAAAATGACTATGTTTTTAAGTTTTTTCTAGAGTGCATGTTCGATTATTATTTTTTAAAAATTATACTAGTTTATGATTTGTTTATTCTGTTTCGATACACATATTTTAATTTATTTTCACATCATTGTACATTAAAAAGATGCAATTTTGTTGACATTGACTTATATATGTTATAACAATGCATGTCTAGTCTAAAAGGATGAACCTGCTTTAATGCAATGAATAGTCAGGACGAACACATGTTGCTAAGCAGTATGATTGTTTTCGTACACTTTTTTGTTGGTATAACAAACAAAGTAATCGTAAAATGTGTATAATTATATTATATATATATATATATATATATAATTTAATATGTTGACTAAAAATTCAACAACAAAAAATGTTGACCGAGCAAAATAAAGCTTCCTATTTTTTATTTTTTTCTCTTTTTATAATTAAATATTTAATTTGTTTATTTTATTCCATTTTGTGAGGATAAAATCATATGCTTCAATAAGCCAATTAACAATATTAAGGTCTAATATTTCATTCTTAGTCATGAGCACTTCTAATATTACTAAGATAGATAATAACAGTAAACAATATATTATTTCACTTTGCTTTTTAAATATATTTTCGACACACTTAAACAAACATTAATGAATAAAATGTTCTCTTAAAATCATTATCATAAAAATATCAAACATAACCATTGTATTACAATCAACTTCGTTCTCTTAGTAATTAGTTAATTATAATCGAGAGCATACATTTGGTTTAGCAATGTCTTTTTCCATTTTTGTGGCAATTTTTTTTATTTGGGTAAAAGTTAGGTATTGAAGCTTCTCATTTTGCGGTGAAAGAATGCACGATTTTGCGATTTTGTTTTCAAGAAAAATAGCTCCAAACATACATTGTAAATTGGAGTAATTTTTTTACACCCACACTTAATATAATTACAAGCAACTTTGTTATCTTAGTATTTAACGAAATATGAATGAGATCATACATTTGATTTATTTATCGGTGACATTTTACTATATCCACATTGAATTTTCTCCTTTCTGTAGAAGCTGGGTATTAAAGCTTCTCATTTTGTAGAAATTTGATCAAGTAAAGCAGTTTTAAGTACACACTTTACAATGTAGTAAATTATTTTTTGTTTTTACACCCACACTTAATGAAAATATCGGTGGATAAATCATTCTCTCAATATTATTGTTATTTATAATCAACCATGTTCTCTCAGTATTTGTTGAAACATGACTAAGATTTTATGTTCGATTTGACAATGACTTTCACAATTTACGCCGCGGATTTGCTCATTTCGGTAGATACTAGATATTGAAGCTTCACTTTTTGCAGTAAAAAAACACCTAGTTGCACGAAAATTTGATCAAGAAAAGCGGCTCCAAACAATGTTAAAACTTATCATTTCGCAAAAATTTGATCAAGAAAAGTGGTTTCAAATACACACTTCATAATGTACCATTTTTGTGGGAAAAGAAACCTCCCCAGCATCCCCAAGTAATCCTATTTTCACTATTGGATCCACTTCCATTTACATTCCCACTTCCATTTTCTCTTCCACTTTAGTTGTCTTCTCCACTTCCCTTTACTCTTACACCTCCATTGTGTTCACCTTCTCCTTGTTCTCATCCTCCATTTCCACCTTCTTTATCTCCTCGGCTTCCCCAACTTCCTAGTCTTCCCAACCATTTATCCCAATTTTTGTTTTGGATTCTTTTGCTGCACCAACTGCAAGTCAAGAAACAATTTTTTTTTTTTTATCAAATATAGTAAAATAAGAATGTAATCGCACTTATACTTTATTTATATACATTGATTTCCATCTCTGGATGATTTAATTCCAACAACATAGATAATGATTTCTGCACACAAAAAAAATATCAAGACAAAATGATGTGTTTTCATCATTGTTCAACAAAGAGTATACTGTAGTCGAATATGATTTCAATCAATGTCTATTTATAGAGATTATCAGACAAAATATATAAAATAATCATAAAATTAGATTGATCAGATAATATATATTGTACAATAAAAATAAAATATATATCATTTGGTTGATTGTGAACATAATAGGTCATGAACATCTATTGAAAAATTGAAGAGTTAAATTGGGACATGTTTATCTAACCAGGTATGAACGTTTTTCACACAATGAGAAGTAATTAAGATGTTTGATAATTTCTTTAAGATCTTAAATATTTTTCTCGATATTTTTAGAACCACAATAGTCATTATCATGAAAGAACATATTATTCTTCATCTGTCATTTTCATCACTTATGATAAACGTATGCATAAATTTATTTCGATCATTCATCAATCTCTCCTCCCTCCGAGGACCTCTTCACCCTCACGGACCTACTCCACTATATCAATTTTTTCTCTATTTTTTTACACAGAGTGTTACTCATTCACTATGCCATCTCTCCAATCCCCTTATTTCACTTACTCATTATTTGACTATTTTTTAATAGTTTTTAACGAAGCTACACATGTAGTTTCCCCGAGAGTGCAATAAATACAACCACAAAACAACGACCAACCACAAAAATCATTGTTTGACAACTTTTCGATCAAGGGTGGGAATTATCACGTGGAGAATGAATGACTTTATTTGTTATGTCTCACTTGTGGTAAATTGTGACATTTTAAAGAAGGATGTTCAAATAGGTGAATTACTCAAGAAGAGGAGATGAATGGTGTGGACATGAATGATATTGGAGGGGGAAAAAGTATTGTTGATGAACATTGAAAGATTAGACAAAGGGTATTTTTTTCCGAGAAGAATGAAAGAGAGGAAAAATGGTAGAATGGATAATATTTCACTGAGTTGAATTTCTAGTGGTGCGCTGCAAACTGTGGGATCTAGGTTTATGTTATTAAGTGAGGGAAATTCAAATTTGGAATTTGCGTTAATGCAAGAGAAAAATGAGGAATTTATAGAAGGAAATATCATGAATGAGGTGTTACATGTACGTGACAACACTGTAATCTAGCATATTATGGTGCAAAATCCATGTACGTGATAAAAAAGGAACAAATTATAAAACAGTACATACGAAAGCAAAATAGGACCCACTTGATAGAGAAAACAATTGAGAGAATTAATTTTAACACAAGTTGCACATGCTAGGCCTAAGAGGTAAAATGATGAAGTTTAAAGAGAAAATATTATGGAAATCTTGGACCAAAATAGGATGTGAAAATACATTTCACATCAATTTAGTAAAAATCAAGGTACTAGATTATTCAATCCAAAGTCAAAACTTGTTCAATCATAGGTGCTTGACTAGACTTGACCCATAATAAAAACCCAATTCATGTCCAGGTGGGCTGAATAAGGCCATTCATCAAAATGGTAGACTGCTGATAGTAACGGTGGATCTTTTGCAAATGTTAACATAGGACAGTGCAATTTATATAGAAGAACTTGTTGATGCGTCTGGAAGTGGGGTTTCAAACATGAAATAATTTAAAGAAACTACTGGTATCAACACTGTGAGTGAGGAAATAAATTATATATTTATCAACTCTAATTTTTTACGTAACTGCAAACACTTTGTGGATATGGTTAAGCATGATATTCTCGTTATTACGGAGAATATAAGATGTTAAATTAAGGAAAACCTTCTCTCAATAATATTGGAAGTAAATTGGTTAAACACAATCTTATTTTTTCCCTATATGAATAAGTCACAATTCTTTTTCAAGGTATTCGACTAGTTATTGACTAATTTCAAGAACAATCCTACTGAATACTATCAAAGTCTTTTTATAACCTCAATGATTCAAACCTAAGACCTACAAATTAGCTCTATCTTAACTCTCAAATTGTATGCCACTGAGGCTACCCATTCGTATAATTTTCTTTTTAATCATGGGATGCTTTTTATTTTTTTTACGAAAAACTCCTTGTGATGTTGACTTAGTAAAAGTTATACATTAGTATTATATTATTTTATTGAAAACTTAAGGGTAGTTTTTTTTTTTTTAATAATCCGGATAAATATTTTAATAAAAACTATCGAAGGCTGAGTGTACCAAAAATAAAACAATAAACAAGTTCAAATACAATTAAACAAACCAAATCATACCAATTTCATTATTAATATGGTTTTTTAGCCCGTTTGTATTTGACTAAATTATTATAAGAAGCTTCTTCATTATAATTCATATTCTTTTAATGATAACATTTCCTTGTTTTTTTTTTTTTTTTTTTATCATGCTTATCTTTTTCACGATGTGAAGAATATTTATATTTATATTTTATATATATATATATATATATATGTCCTAATATCAAATAATTTTCAAATTGTCTTAGTTGTTTTATTTTTCATTGTGATGGAAAAATCAAACAGAGAGTTGTACAAGAAAAATTGTCGCTTAATGAAAGAAAATGAAAAGTTGAGGAAGAAAGTTGAACTTCTAAGTGAAGAGAAACAAACACTTTTATCTCAGCTCAAACAACAGATCTCAAATGGTGCTAGTAACTCCAAAACCGATGCTCCAAACAACATGATTGATCTTAACCTTGGTCTTAGCCTTGTTTCAGGTTCAAATCAAAATCCTTCATCCAACAATTAGATATATGAGGCATCATCATCATAACCCAATTACCAGGGGATTTTTTTTTTATCTTAAAAAAAAATCAAATTGTAAGCAATGTAGTTGTTACAATATGTTTTAGATATGAATTTCTAAACATTGTGGTTGTAATGATGTAAGCCTGTCTTCAATAAAGGAGTTTTTATTTTTTTTATTTTTTTATCTTCATCTTAAAATGACTATGTTTTTTAGTTTTTTGTGCAGTGTATGTTTTGATTATTATTTTTAAAGAATTATACTAGTTTATGATTTGTTTATTCTGTTTCGATACACATATATTATTTTATTTTTATATCATTGTACAATAAAAAATTGCAATTTCGTTGATATTTAGTCATATATGTTATAACAATGCATGTCGAGTCTAAAAGAATGAACCTGCTCTGATGCAATGAATAATCAGGACTAACACGTGTTGCTAAGCAGTATGATTGTTTTCTTACACTTTTTTTGTTGGCATAACAAACGAAATAACCGTAAAATGTGTATAATTGTATTATATATATATATATATATATATATATATATATAATTTAATATGTTGAGTAAACATTCAACAACAAAAAATGTTGACTGAGTAAAAGAAGGCTTCCTATTTTTTTTAAATTTTGCTTATTAAATATTTGTTTATTTTATTCAATTTTGTGAGGATAAAATCATATGCTTCAATAATCCAATTAACAATATGATGAGTCTGTGTGAGTGATGACAATCTATAACACCTTACCGTATTTGAAGTTGTTACCATACTTCATAGAATCACTACTAGAAAAAAGACATTTAACATCAGAGATTTCACATCAGCGGACCAATTACTTGATGACAAAAGCAACGTGGTGGCATTTTTGTAATTAAAGTGAACTCTGCAAAGGGTTTCCCATCAGTTGAGAAATACCTGAAGGGGAAAATAATTATCAATGAATTTTGGCATCAGCAGATATAATACTTGAGGGGATGTCTATCACACTTTTAACTTAAAACTTCCTCTTTTCTTTTTATTCAGATCAGTTTCTTCTCTTTCTTCAGGTACGTGTTCTTCTCTTTCTTCACACAAACCCTAAATCTCACTCACTAAATCAATGAACCCAATTCAATCTGTTCATCATGAACCCAATTCGAACCTAATTTGTTCTCATTCACTAAGTTCTCATTCACGAACCCAATTTGTTCCTCAATCTCGAACCCAATCTTGATTTCCAAATGGATTGGCCACCGTGATTCTGCAATTCGACATTCACTGTAAGTTGTCAAACCATTTGAACTTGTTTTGACACTAAGTTCTCATTCACGAACACTATTACAGTGAATGTCGTATTGCTTTGAAGACTAAGTTCTCATTTTTACATTTTCGTGAGAACCCAATCTGTTCTCATTCACTGTAAGTTCTCATTTTGACATTTTCGTTCTCAGTTGGAAGTTGTGATTCACGCACATCTCCGATTCGTGAACCGATAGATTTGAAGATATCAGAACCGTTGATCTTGTTGTACGTCGTAAGTTCTCACCGAGTTGAGGTTTTTGTTTTATGTTTGGTGTCTGATTGCTTAAATTTCGATTACTTGTTACGTAATGAATTTGTAGTGATTTTTTGGGTAGTGATTTTTGTTATGCGCTGAAATTTAAATTTAAATTTCGATTACTTGTTACGTAATGAATTTCGATTAATAGTATGAGGATGGCTGAAATGCATAGTATGATAATTGTGATAACTATAATTCTCTTTTAACCTTAATATGTCTCTGCCTGCTAAAAACTATTTTTGATTTTCCTTCTCATAACTTTTGAAAGGGCTAAGTATAAGGTTCTGTTGTGACAGAAATGTCACATATACTATGTTTTCCGACTACTGGCTCACATATCAAATCAGTGACTACGTGCCCGATGTGGTTTAACACATATCACAACGGTTCTATGCCCGATGTGAAAAATGTATGACATACAACCTCACCTTTAGTTACATCGGTTGCCACCCGATGTGAAATGTCGATTTCAACCGATGTGAAATGTCATTTATGTAGTAGTGAATATTGAAGTATTGTCGATCAAAATCACCGTTGTCAATCTATAACATATTTTTACATTTGAAGTCGTTAATCATACTTCATGAAACATTCAAGATATTGTCCTTATCGGAGTCAAACTTGATAAGTATATGTCTTTATTAAAAATATAATAACTATTACAATAATGATAATAATAAGAGATGAAAATATGCATGTTCTAAAAATAACTTTTATAAAAGAGACTTTTTGAACTTTTTTATAAAGTAACTTCCTGTTTTTTAAAGTCTTTCAATTACAAATTTATATTTGCAATATAGTAATTAAACTATCTACATTGCAAGAGTATAATTTTAAAATTTATAAATATAATAACAACATGCTCCAGTAGAGTATTCATTAGAAAACAACTATTTTTGAACGTTTCATGACAATTTGTTTGTGCCTATGATTTATTTTCTCACCAACTCCTAAATGTGTTCCTTCTTTAACAAGCGGTATATTTCCAACTGGAAGCCCAAATAACTCCAACTAATAAGAAGATAAAAAAGAGAGCATTATAAGAAAGTTAACGGATATGATCACGAGTATACAATAACTCATTGATACCTTTGTGTTATGACGATCTAGTGGATGGAGAGGATATAGAAGATCGGAGGAGCTAAATCATATTTAGAGAGACTAGTGGATTCGAATGTCGATAGTATGAGGGGTGCATGAGAACAACTTTCAGAGGATCAACATCCACTTGTATCTAAGGCTTTGATTTGTTTCCAAATTTCAGTCTGCCTTCATTCAAAGCTCTCTGAACCAAATCCCTGTAAAGAACACACTGTGAGGTTTAATGTCCCAGAAAATTATGAAATTTACGAAAACCTCTCTTATTGCGTTGCTCTAGTGGTGGAATCTTTAGGCCCTCAAGCACTACCACTTGCCCATCAGCAACTAAGAGATAAAAATCTTATCACATTTTGTTACATTAAATATGTAGGTTTTAGAAACATATTTTTCATTTTTGTCTCGACAGGATTCTTCCTATCAGATGGCCTTAACAATTTACATGTGTAAGGAGGCCCATGTTTTAATTCAGCAAGATTAACCTCACAATCTTTGACATCCTCAAAGGCTATGTCAAATTCTTGGTCACTATCATTGGTTTCAACATAAGCAACCTTTTCTCTTTTATGATATTAATGAGTTCTTGCTTTGTCAACTTTTAGTCTCTCGACTTGTCGAACTTTATCAGCCAATTAGGCCATATCTCTCAATTGTTTAGTGTCTACCTTCTTCCTAATGGAATAATCTAGACAACCAACAACCATTTCGACTAACTCATGTTTAGGAACTTTTGTGAAACATCTAGCCTTTAATAATATGAATCTATTCAGATAATCATCAATGGATTCAAGTGTCTTTCTCTTAACACTGACCAATTCTGTTAGACTTATCTTAGATTGGCCCATGTAGAATTGTTCATGAAATAACCTTTCCATCCGAGTCCAATGTTGTCCAATTTGTTGTGTTAACATGTTAACCATCTCATGATTACTCTCATCCATTTGTTGCCTTAAGGAAATCATGGATTTTGTAGTTAAGGATGGTGAAGCATTTCAACTAAGAACACTAGAACTCGAAGGACTATTTGCATTATTTGATCTGAATGGATTTGCATGATCTACAAATGTAGATGCATTGTTATGCAAACTTTCCATCATTAATGTTAGCATACCATAAGGTTGTTCCCTTGTGGTCATGGGTATAGTGAGGTTTTGCATGGCTATAAACCTATCATCTAATCTAGCCCTAACTTGGTGGTAAGGAGACATATGAACAATAGTAGACACATGAATACTGGTAGTGAATGGTGGCACAAAATTCCCCATTTCTGGTTGCGTCATTGCAGCAGAGTCGAAACAGTTGGGAAGCAGTTACTCTCATTTCTGTCAAAACTGGCTTTGCCATGGTTGCCTCCATGGCAGTTGACACATTGGCATCCACTGTAGGGGCAGATGCCTGTATGGATTGTGCTTGTGAAGAAGACTGTGATGATTATGATGATTCCAAAGTACCACTATTGGTGGGTCGAGCCATTTCTTTCGATGCTTTACCACTTCATAAATGCATGCACAAACAAGTATTTTTCCCAGAAAAAGTTACTAAAAGCAGTTACAATTTTCTAGAAATATTTTCACAAGAACACTTAGAAAAAATTTAAAAGTTTTGGAAGTTTCTTCCATAAATTGCACAAATAGGGTCCCACCGAGAGTGCCAATTTGTTTACCAGTGTTTTTGGTAAACAATAGAATTGGTTTTGATTATTACAAGCAGGATCAAACCAGAAATCCTATGACATGTTGTGCAATCTTTTTCCATAAAATACATGAATGTTCATCATATTCATAGGTTGCTTTATGAATAAGATGAAGAAAACTGTTTTTGTATGAAGATAATTGCCTTTCGACAGAGACAAGTAAATAAAATGCAAGTAAAAGACTTTAAAAGTTTAAACACAAAAACTTAAAGGAAAGGTAAATTGCATTGCATTAATATAAAGGTGGCTCGACAAATCAGATTACATACATTCTGTATGATTCTTTTCTTTGGATGCTCGTACTTTGAGTGCTAGAATTCTCTAAGTGATATGCGACATTTTTTCCTAATGATAAACTACTATATATACATAGAATAAATAACTGTAAATATTTAAACTGCTAAAAACTGAATGCCTTCAACGAGACCTGCATGCTCTCCACGTGTCTGGACACTTGAAACTACTTGAAACCAACTTCTTTATTAAATTAACTGCCCGTCAGTTTCAACCTTTATGTCGACAACTTCCAACGCCTGTCGAACTGTGGCTTCTGTCGAAAACTCTCAATATTTGTCAAACTCAGCACCTCCCAGTCATAGACTTAGAGAATCTTGCAGCTTTAAACCTTCTTTTACCTGTCGAATATACACAAGATAAAATGCAGGCTAACCGCATGCTGCTGAACATTGTGAGAGATAGGATAAGCAAATGCTTTCAAGATATGATGCAGAGATAATAACACTTGAGTGTTAATTTCTTGGATAGAATGGTTGATATCCTCAAAGATATATTTGTTGCGAGAACACAAAATCTTCCACATGATAATGGGACCGATGAGGCCAATATTTGAAATAAATTATTTCATCCAAGTACACAAATTATCTCAATCTGGAGAAGTGACCAGCTTATGGAGACAAAAGGACGACTGAAACGACATCATAAATCCAGACCCGATGGCATTGCTTTGTTTTTCTCTCCTTTCCCAACACGTCCTTTGCACGCGGGCAGGGATACAAAGCATGTAACATATCTTCACTACCTTGATTACAAATAGAGCATACATTACGAGACAATAAAACAGACCTGAAGGGAACAGAGTCGTGACACAATTGCCATAAGAAGAACCGAATATTTGAAGGAACACAGAGGTGCCAAATCCAATTCCAACTTTCTTCCCCGAGCAATGAAGTATGAGCTCCCATTAACCATTGGTAGCCTTCTTGAATAGAGTATATGCCAGATGTGCGGTTAGTCCACACCCACACATCAGGACTGTCATGCATAAGAAATGAGGAGCCAAATTAATCTTATTAATAATGCCGGTGGTAAGTATGGAATATAGGCGATAAAGTTTCCAATCATTTCCATCAACAACATCCTTGATACTCCAGCTCATAACATGGTAGTGAACGTAAGGCACATGAGTACATAGAGGTTCCTTATCTTTGCCTAAGGGCTATCCCAAAAATTAGAGTTACCATCCCCCAATTTGAATTGAAACCCATCTTTAAAGAACTCAATAACTAATTTTATTTTTGAAGAAAAAAAGGAATTATTTTTAGCAATGCAATTTAACTTACATGTAATCTAATTGCCGAGCAAAAGACTGATCGATCGACTAAGCATTAAATCCCTACAACAAAAAGAGCAAAAGGTTTTCTTCTATTCGAAATTTAGTGGAAACTTATTCTATTCGATATTCCATCATTAAATAACATTTTAAACTAACACATATGTCATTGCTAGATCCAGATTGCATATAATTAAAACTTCATGCAACCTTGCAATCAAAAGATCCGAGATCGTCCGATTATGATTAGATAATTCATATTTCAAGTTCAAATGTAAGACTTGATAATAAGTATTACAAATTTCACTTAAATTCTTGATAATAAGTATTACTAAAAACTTAAATTTTAAAGGTGAATAACTGGCGTGTTCGAGGTTCAAATTCGACCCATACATATGTCCCTACTAACTGAGCTTAGTCCACACAAACACTTTCATGATGATTTTGAAGTGAATCAACTAGATTTTTTATTATAACTATGCAAAACCCCACATTATTCCCACATGCTTATCTTGGAGCAAATTATTTCCCCTGCAAAAAGCAATGGCACCAACCGAATGATTCCTCCTAAAAGTATATGATGGAATATAAGTTGGTGGCGTTTCCCCTCATATGATAATTGGATTGAGTGTCAAGACCGATAGAACATATAAAGGAAATCAAATAGAAGCTAGTATCAATGTGTTCTTCGTGATGATAACAGCCAACGAATTTATGGATTTTCATAACTCCATTATTGGTCTTAGCTCTTCCTTTTTATGTATAAATTTGGAATTTTTTATTGGTTTAAATATGGCATAGGATGTTAGAAAAAAGTTGTTACTGAGAGAGAGTGACTTTAAGCACTGTTATTGGTTGGCTAATTTAATCATTATAAAACACAAATTTGACGTTAGGATTTGCTATGGATCTCTCCAGCTAGTTTTTCTTTTCAGTTTAATGGATAACATAGTTGTTCCTATCTTATTTTTTCAGGCCACAACTCAAAAATATGTAACACAAGATTGAGGAATGGTATTTGTACAAATATTTTTAGACAACTTTTGTAACGACTTTTTTTTTCCTCTGCTTATTGAAGAGAGAGGGAGAGAGAGAGGGAGGGAGAGAAAGAGAGAGAGAGAGATATCTAAAAAATTGTTAAAAAATAGTTGTACAAATATCATTTCTTCTAAAAATTATTGGTTGATGTTTGTTTTTTATTTTGTCTGAAAAAATTAAAAGTATTTCGAGAAGACTTGAAAATGAGACGTGTCCCATTTAATAAAAAAATTGAGATTTGAAAAGAAAAATAATGTATTTATAAAAGGTTAGACACATCTCTAACCTTTTAAAACTAATAGTGTAGAATTGAGTTAAAATTAACACAAATTTTAAAAAATGTTATCTTTAATTTATTTTTCTTCATTTTAATTCACCTTAATTATATTTGCAATAATTTTCCATACATTTTTTTCTTCATGTCTCTATTTTACAGGGATTAATTAGAAACAAACAAGATATTACATGCATGGAACAAAAACAAAGAAAGATATTATATAAATTAAAATAAAGCAGTAATTATAATGGATTTTTTTTTTCAAAACAACGACTTTTAGATTAGTTATTCAAAAAACAAAAAGACTTTTAGATTAGTCTCATACATCTTCGCAACTTTCATATCATAGCATATAGACAATGATTAACATGTAATAAGATTTCATTTGTGTGTGAACAAAACATAATCTCATATTTTGTCCCCTAGTCAATGCCTTAATAAAAAAATCAATGACAAGATGAGTGCACTTAATTGATTATGACCAATAATGGGTAAATATACTTTGGCAAGGTTCGAAAAAATCAAATTGATGAGTATCATCGATATTGTTCATTTTTTTTTTGTTTGCAAGGAACACAATCACATAATCATCAAGGCTAGAAAACAAGTCTAGAAGAATTAGCAATTTAGAATAGAACAAGAATTCTTGGACCACTCTGTCAAATGTCAATAGATATACGTAACATTTTAGTTGTACCTTACCGTGAATATTTGATCTAGAGATTTGTCAGAAGAGGGTAAATAGAAGGAAAAAAATTGTATTAGAATTATCCACTAAACTCCAAAAGAAACTTGAATGAGGGAGTTTGTGGCTCAAGAATCCTATGCCTAATAGCCTATGACTTGCTCCTCTACAAGCCAAACTTTCACATCGGTGACATCACTTCTCCATTAGTGTTTTCATCTAATCTCCATTTCATTTTAATTTTAGGGTTAAACATGTTTTTGTCATATAAATACCAATTTTTTGTTTTAGTTTTAAAAAAATTTCTTTGATTTTTAGTTCTTCAAAATATTTTCATTTTCACTATTGGTCCATCATTTTATGTAAACTTATATGTAGAACTCACATTTTTGAATAAAAGTTTGCAGAAAAGTTTATAATATTATAAGAATCTCTCCAAAAAAAATTAGAATTTTTTATCAAAACATGAATTAAATATGAATTCTTTTATTTTTTGCGGTTAAATATTCATATTTAATTCATGTTTTGTTAAAAAAAAAAATTAATGCTTTTTGGAGATATTTTTACAATATTCTACACATTTCTGCATAATTTCATTGAAAAATACAAATGCTACACATAATTTGACTTAGAAATAGGGATTAAAAGTGGTGATTGAAAATTTTATAGGGACTAAAAGTCGAATGAAAATTTTAAAGGGACTAAAATGAAAAGTTGATATATTTATAAGGACAAAAAATATATTTAACCCTTAATTTTAACTGAAATAATTTGATATAGAGAGGTGTATTATTTGAATAACTATTTTGGGACAGTTTATGCGACAACCAAACATATACAAGACAATGTGGGATATTAACACAAAAATCAAAACCATGTTTTTAGTTGTCCAATAAATTGTATATAAATGATTGTACAAATAACATTTCTCGACCAATAAGTGTCCCATGTGGTCTATAATGAATCAATGTTCTGAAATTGTTGTCGACGTCACCTTCACCTAGATGTTTAGAGTTCTCTATGTTCTTGCAACTAAGATACTCATTTGACTTGATCAACATTGAATCAACACAAATAAGAGAAAATAAATATTAACCTTGTGTTGAGTTTAAGGGTAAGTGGTAACGTCGGCGCAAGTACAAGATGTGAGAGATTCATAATTGAGGTTGTTTCCACATCGATTTTGAGTGGAATAAATGTTTAATATATAAGACATATTGTTAAATAAATGGGTTAAAGAACAATTAATAACCTTTAAGTTTTGATGATAAGAAAGTGTTTTAGAACAATTTGATACTATGGTGTTTGTTTAAGTGTGCAAGGAACTATACGTAGTTGATCATTTGTGATTAATGCTCAAACATCAATTAATGCTATGCGGACTCAAGTCATCATCTACGATCAAATATGAAGACGAAGCTCTATGAACACAAGATATAGTCTATGGTCGGAAAAGAAGTCAACACTATATGGTCAACCATTTGGAGCATTGATCATCTGCACCAATAACATTACTTTGATACTTCAACGATGCAAAAGATCTCTCTACATATAAAGAAAGCATTGACTTGATACATAAGAAAATAAATTGAAGTGCATCAAATATGAAGTTAAATGCAATGATTCGTCAACTGTAATCTAAGATAAGTATTGCAGACAATGATCAAGCATTGAAATACAAAAATTCTTCAAGCAACATACTTAATTCAAATTTTCTTGTAAAAAGAAATGACATTTCGAAGAATGTTAGGAACTTATGAACCTTGTCCAAAAACAATCAAAGCAATATTTAAATTGTATAATGCTCGATTAGTTTACTATTTTATGAGTTTGTATAAACACTTATAAATCTTTGTATTTCCCTCTAGTTTGAGGTTAAGAAGTCCTCTAGTTTGAGGCAAAAGAAAATATAGGATTATTTGTCTTAGTGGAGTCTGTAATCAGGAAGATTATATTTAAAAATCTGTTAAGTGTGAGGGGATTGGAGTACCTCCGAATTATGGAGTGAACCTTAACAACTACCTGTATCGTTTCTCTATTCCCTTATCTCTTTACTTTCTGCAATTTATCATTCATATAACCATCAAAGTAAAAGAGAACCAAAAAGCAAAAAAGAAAGCAATACAATTCAAATCCTCTTTTTCTTGGGTTTTCCCCATATTCAAATGTGAATCATATACCTAACGTTTTAAAGTTGATGGAGATATGTAATGTCTCCCTTTCTTGTGGTCCGGGAGCATTGGTTCATCGTTGCTTTCGATGCTCCCCGATATCTCCAACAATTGTTATAAGAGCCTCGATTCAACATGGTGTTGGATTATGGTGTTTGGATCAAGTATAGGACGTGTGGAATTTACACTCGAGGGAGATATTATTGTGGTGGCTAGTCCTACATTTATTATTATGAATGGGAAAAATATTGAGTATACAGGAGATATAATTCATATACCTAATGTTTTAAGATTTTAGTTGTAGATGTCTTAAATTATAAATGTTAAGAACTTTGACTCCTTAAATTACAAACATCGTACATTTTTGTCTCTTAAATTACAACAACAATTTGACAATAATAAGAAGAATTAAAGTGTCAAACCTTTGTTTATTCAGCAAAGAACGGGACTGGATCCTCTCTAGTGACAGGAGAGGTCCAGTGAAATCTTGGCCATTTAAATTAAAAGTGTTATTAATAAACATATGAGAGATAAAACATTAAAGGGTGTAGATTTTCACATGAGAAAACTACAGAGAATTTATCGGAGGGAATCCTCTCCCGCAAAAAACTTCCAAAAATATAAGAAAATAATTAGTGAGTTGCTATTGATTTCTCATTTGGATTTTAAGATTTCGATTGGTATAAATTTAAAATACTATTGCTTTTTACACTCTATTCATTTCTCGCGTCTATTTTATTTACAAAATATCCATAGGGTTTTAGAATTTATAATTCGAAATATGCTTTTATATAACCAACAACCATGATCTCTTCTATTTAAGCAGTTTTGAACTTTGTTTTTAAAAACAAACATAAAACAAAGTAAAAAAAAAGATAAAATATGTCAAATAAAATAAAAAAAATAAAAATAACATCGAAAAATTATAAAAATCAAATAAAGCTAATGAATTTTTTTTGGATTTTTCCGAGAATATGAAGAAAAAAAAATGAAAAATGGATCTAAATAATAGAATTTTGGATATTGAGGCGCAAAGTCCAGTAAGAAGTCACTTCTATGAAAGTCTCGATCCTTGATTTTTTTTCTTATTTTCTAGAAAAGTTTCGGAGCAGTCTCATCAAGAAGCCCGAAAACCAGATTTTCGACTGGAACATTGCTGAAACAACCGAAAATGACCTAAAACACAAGAATGAGGTTAGGATGATTAGTATGATCCTTAAACTCGTTATCCATGTTACAAACATGCTCAATATTCGTGCTGATACGATTCCGATTATAAATCAGAAATGTTTTCCCTTGAATTTTTGACACAAGAAGGGTGTTTAAGCTAAGTGTTCAGATTTTATAATCTGGAAAAAAAAAAGCAAGGAACACGCCCTGTTTTTTAAGGTGTCCGGATTATAAAATCTGAATTGGTGTAAAATTTATTTTTCCACCCCAAAACAGGGTGAGAACTCATCAGATTATAGAATCTGAAAACCCATAGACATTTTCGTAAAAAGAATAGGGCGCGGATGAAGATCATATGGTGGAAAAGGTAAAAGTAATTTCATTATTGGTGATGTCAAGTACATAAAAGTGAGACCCAACAACTTTTTGTCCGAATATAATTGCGTAGAAAAATTATTTTGACAATAAAAAATTGTTTGACATCATATTTTTTATAAGATTGTAAAAAGAATAAGTTTTGTAACCAATGTCCTTAAGACACTTGTTAGCAAGACCCTATAAGAAATACTCCCTCCGTCTCTTTGAAATTATACTCCCTATATATATATATATATAGATTTTTTTTGGTCAGGTAGCCTAGTGGCTAGAACTCACCTTATAAGGTGAATAAGTGGGGTGTCCGGGGTTCGAACCCCGGCCCCTGCATATAATAATGCATTGTCCTACCAACCGAGTTATGCTCACGGGACATTCCCTCTATATTTTATTATAAGTCGTCTTGACATTATGACACATACTAAAAAATATAATTAATTTTGTATTGGAAAAAGAATAGGATTTTACAAAATTATTCCTTATTAATGACATGAGAAAAAAGAGATTAAAAGAATAGGAAAAAAAAAAGAGTAACAAACAGTAATGTGTACTCCATCCATCCCAAAAAAATTGAGTCTTTTGTAAATAAAAAATTGTCCCAAAGTTTATGACCTATTTCACTTTTCAATACAATATTAATTAATACTCCATGATTAAGGATGGTAATGGGTACCATATGGGTTGGGTACTATAGTGCCCTTCCCCATACATGCGTTTGTAAAAAAAATACTTGTATCCGAGTCCGTACCCTCGTAGGCAACAACTTTAGTGTCCTTCCCCATACCCTATGGTACCTTAATGCCCATACCCGCACCAATTATCTGCATTTTAACTATGAAAAGACAATAAAAATATCACAATTGAAATAAAACTATGGTTCAAAAATTTCAAAATCAACTCTTAATTTAACAAAATAAAAAACATCGTTAAAAAATTGTATACCAGCAAAAGGGATCTGTTATTGTATTAATTATAGAACAAGAATAAATACATTATATTATATTATATAAATATGTATATGCGGGTTGTGGGACTGAGCAGTACAGTACCCTTACTCGTACTCATACCCATTTAAATTTGCAGGTAATACTCGGGTGCAAGTCCGGACTCATGAAAGCGAGGTTTTATCCAACATATTATGGGTATTTTTTGCGGGTATTCATAAAGCTTGAGTCCAATTGCCATTCCTATCCATGAGAACTCGTTAACAGGAAGAAAAAAAAAAATCAGACAGGTGACAAATGTGATAATAATAATAATAATACGGCCGTTGACGACAACAAAGTAGTAGTATGAGTGATTTGTACATGTAACAACAAATAAGAGTGATAGATAATATAATAATAAAAGTTGTTACAAGGAAAATATAACAAAATAATAATAAAAATTGTTACAAGAATAAGATAACCTAATAATAGTAATAAGATTGTTACGAAAAGAATATAATCTAACAATAATAAAAGTTGTTACAAGGTTGATATTGAGATTTGAAATTAATTTAAAGATAATTATGGTAATGTAATAAAATTTTGAAGAGATTTGCTTCCATCCCCTTCTCTTCTAAAAATTAAACCAAACACTTCAAATTAAAAATTTCCCCTCCCCTTCCCTCCAAATTAAGCTTCATCGCTCAAGAAAGTATTTCACGACATTCAACGTGGAGGGATAATAAATGAGGGGGTACTTGGGGCTTTGACTTGTGATTAGTTAAGTTTTTTTTTTACAGTGATTAGTTAAGCTTTGATAATGGAGCATTATATTTTCCTATTTTATAATTAAGCAAAAATGATTGTAAAGATTCGAACTCAATAAATAATTTGGAAAAACTGTGTATGGTGTGATTATTTTTTGAGGGGTGAGTATGGTGTGATTGATGAACCCTACATTCCACTATTTTATTTGGCACGTTGTCGATATATGATTTGAATACATTTTATATGGTTCACTGTTCTCTTACTCTTTTTTTTTTTTTTTTTGGTTTTTGGGAAAATTGTTCTCTTGTTTTTATTTTGTTTTTTTTGACCAAATTGTTTTTGTTTTATTGATATAACAGTTCTCTATATCTTCAAGTACGACCAGTACTACTACTAGGACGCTACACATATAACAGTTCTCTATGATTTCAACAAGCAAAAAGTTTATGATGTTTTTTTTAAAGGAAAAAGTTTATGTTGTTAGTCATCAAAATTATGGCTAAAACTCAAGAAATTGTTTACTTGCATTGTTGTCTTTGTATTATCAGTCACAATGAGTGATATGGAGTATTTCATAAATCAAATCGTCCTAGAATGATTTTATTTTTTTGCTAAATTGTTGTTTTAGTTTCTTAACTATTTTTTTTGTATCGTTTTGATCCCTTTGAGATTCAATGTGGGGATAAAATAGTGTGTAAGGGTCTCTATTTATAGTTCATCGTTACTTAATGATTAATAGATGAGAACTGAGCTTTTTCCTCTGATCCAACTTGAAAAACAAGCTAAAACTACATTTTCCCGGTCTCTTGCATAGGGGCGTACATACTGAGACGCAGGGGCGCATGGGGCAACAACTTCAGTGCAAATTTTGCAGTTTTTCATCCTTTTTTTTAGCATTCTTATGTCATGAAAAACCTTGGAACATGGGATGAATTTTCCCCAACTTGTATTATCTTCAAAAACCTTCTAAGAACCATTCATATTCATTCTTCATATCCTTGATCCTTCACACGATGTCTTGTTTTGCCGATTTACATGATTTCTTACTAAAAAAAACTCAAAACACTTACAGAGTTGCATGAATTACGATAAAAGTTAATTACAACGACTCGAATGAAAATAATACAAAATATTCCTCAAACCATTGACAACTCCTCTAAATGAGTATTGTATGTAATTCATAATGATTTGATTAAGTCTTTAATATTTTCTCTTAGTTGGAGTTTGTTACAACATTTCAGATATTTAAACCATTCTTGTAGATATTCTTAATTATATAATGTTAATCCATATTCATTATCTTTATGCGAAATGTAAGTATTTAACGTGTATGATTTTGTTTTTTCTATCAAATTCAATTTCTGCATTGTTAAGGTTATCCAAATGGGAGAATGGTTAAATTTTATAGATTAACCTTAATCAACAATTAAAATAATAAATTATTTTATGAATTATTAATTTCTAATTATATATTCCACTAAATTTTAAATAAAACGATATTTATTAATGAGTTGTAATTGAAAACGAGTTGTGATGGGTCAAACCATTTCTCATGATTGAGATGTACTCTATACTTTTTTTTTACAAAAATAATATAATATTCATTTGTTCAAATTAAGAGTACATCAGATACAATAACATGTTCAAAATCGTTAAAAACGTAAAGGGTGAATATGCGGACAAACTCACAACATTCAAGTTAATAGCATACAACAACAAAATACCTACTAATAATATGATAAATTCCAAGTCACCGAAATACCCAATGCTTCCGGATCTACAACGTCGACGCCCAAATCATTGATTGAATCTGTAATTGACTGAAATTGATCTTTCAATAGGAATCAAACGAACACCGTAACAAGATGCGAAATCAAACGCTGCACAAGACGACAAAAACCTCAACGTCACACTCAGACGACGAATTTTTGTTTGCTAAGCAAGGAGTAAGGATAGGCATCAGGAGGAAACACTGACATGCCAACTAGGTTGGCACTCCGGGAAACCTCCATCCTATGCCGCCAAACTCTAAATTTTATTAAAAAAAAGGAAAAAATATATACAAGAAGAGAGGGGACTAGGCAAAAACCCTAAAAAGAAAAGGCAAAAACGAGAACAAGCTACAAAAGACTATGGAAATCTACAATTAGGCAAGTCAATCCTGTGACGCAAGAGATCCATATGTAACTCCGCCGGAAGGGTGTCTAACCATAGCAGCACAACACTTACCTCAGACATTCCAATATAACAGATTCATTGGATAGATGGAGAAGGACCACCCCTAGTACGGGTGTTATGCGGAGGCTTTCCCAAGACTTGGTTCTTCCTTGCTTGCTTCTGCTGCTTGCTTAGTACTTGCGTAAATCCCTCCTCAGCAGTTCGTTTGTCATACTCACGAATTCTAGCCCATAAATCCAAACTGCGCTAAATGTTTTTGCTGGTGTGTGCCTCTTGGTGCTGCACCGTAGTGACTGAATTATTTGAGCTTCCAAAATCTGCTCAATTGCATCATCATTAGAATTAACATGCATAATCTGCCCATCATTAGAATTAACTAGTGTGGGATGGACATCTGTGGGGTGCTACAACACATCATTTTGGTTGCCAAGGGGCATAGCAGATGCGCTAATCTCCATGTCATTTACAGCTTTTTCAACTGTAACATCATTTGTATCAACATTTGTTTCATCACTTTCCGCTGTAACATAATTTGTTTCAGCAGTTGGGATTCCTTGATTGTGTGCCGACCATTCCAGCTCCATAACATCTTGAAACAGAGATTGTGTTGTTGCTGCATTTGCAACCTCAAAAGGTTCCTCTCGAGTTTCGGTGACTTCCTCAAGTACATGAACCGAAGTGATAGGGAGCTTCTCTTGCTGAATTTCCTTGGTGCGGGTGCAGCCATCGACAACTTGTAATATGATGTCCAATGTTCTTACAGTGAGTGCAAAATGACGGCAGCCATTCATAAGTTATTTCAATTGGAAAGCAATAACCCTCCCTCATTGTATATTTGTTTCGACATATCCATATCCGCCAAAATACGCGCATAGTGTCTGAAGACGCGGTTTTGCGTGGCTGAATCAATAAGCAGTGGGTTCCAATTGCGCTCGCAATCTCTCAAGGTACGGTCCATCCAATATTCTTGGGGTAACTCAAGTAACCGAATCCAAAATTGTGCATGTGTTTGTCGTTGAGTGCGGGCACTAAAGGGACATGTGTGAAAACTACTTATTTAAATTGAAAAAGGGAAAAAATATGCAGATTGGTGATTCTAGGTCAAAAAATGAATTAAAATAATCTCTTCTCGATGAATGAAGGAGAAATAAAACTTAGAGAGAAGGTGAAGTTTCTCTCATTAAAAAACGGGCTGGCTTGCGCAATGATAGTTAACCTCATGTACTATATACTTGGTGGTTATATATATATTAACTGGAAAATGTTATTTTCATCCATCCATTTTTAATGGAGTAGTTTACAAAAGAAAGTTTTGTCTCTAAATATAAGAGAATATACAAATTTTTAGATGCATTTATTACTTTTTTTTTCTTCTTCCAAATATATATGAAAAGTTAACATTAAATATATATTTAATTAAGGATAATGCAACAATAATTACACACAGACAACTTTTTTTTTGGTAGTGCACACAGACAACTTTATATTACTCCAACAATTTTTTTAATATCGGTCATTTTTGTAAACCACTCCTATAAAAATTCTATAAAAAAAGGGACGGAGGATTATCTATTAGGTCAAAATAACTCAATACCAAACGGCAAAAAAAAGCATTTGGAAGAGAGAACAAGGCTGTCAACCCTAACTTCTTTGACAATCGCTCAATTGCCCCAAAAACAATCCATCTATCAAGGTATACATTTACCTTATTTTGTTTTTATAATATGTCATAACTCTGTATCTATGAAATTTGTGCATCTCTGTTTAATATTATAACATAAAAAAAAAAAAAACTTAATGTTTATAACACAATAAGTTTCTGCCACCATTTAAGATTGGCATCGGTATGAATGCAAATGGTACGTGTGAAGGGAAATTTTTTGACGTTAATCCAACCAACTTATAATTAATCAAACACTCAAAGATTCAACAATGCAGAAATATGAAGGTTTGTTTAACTTATGGAATCTATTAGAATATATTGAATAAACCATAGTTAGTTGATAGGTAAATTATGGTTAGTTGGTTGTTTAAGTAATTAGGAGTCAGTTAGACTAATTCATCCCTGTAAGTAACCCTCATCATTGTACTCTATCATTATCTTTTATCAATCTATTCATTCAGTGGCGGAGCTAGAAATTTTATTGAGCTTGGGCAAAAAATTTATCTCAAAACGTTACTTCCTTCCTGCGAATAATTTCACATTTCCTGCAGATAATTCCACATTTCCTGCGGATCCTAAAATCCTATGGTATTCCCTCACCTGGGAACCTAAATCCTTGCAAAATCTGCAGGAAATGTGTTTCCTGCGGAATTTACACAAAAATCCGCAGGTAAACCTAAAAGTTATAGTAATGGCTGAGCTTGCTACAAAGAAAGTTGGAGCTGAGCCTGGACTGGGGATGGCTTCGCCCCTGTATTCATTCTACTATAAATTTCTATGAGTATCTCCCACATGAGTACTGTTATGTTTGCTTTTTTGATGATCATTATGATCTTTATCTTTGGATTCCATAATTATTTACAGAATCGAATAATATTTTTAAAGTAATCTTTTAAAAAAGTTGAATGCTTTGTAAAATGTAACTCAATTAACAATGCTGATATTGTTAGGTTTGTTCATCCAAGTCGAGCCTATTATTTTCTTTAAATAAAAAGATTTTCTTTATAGAAATTCAACTTGACATGCCATTCACAAGGTGTCATAGTAAAAAAAAATCAAAGTTTTAAAAAATGTGATCATGGAAGCTCCAACATGGCTGCTATAATATCACAAGTCAATAGGGATACCCTAAAAATGATAGTATACAAGAAAAGGATGTGGTGGTATGCAACAATTTGATTGTAATGGTTAGATTTGTATGGTCTCCACCATATGACCTGATCTAAGGACAGCCCATCGGTTGATCTAGACCATTGACTTGTTTTGGTAGGGAGTCCCAAATCTTATTTTTCATGTGAGGTTGGTGAAAGGCACTATCAACCTTTTTATTTATTTAGTTATTTATTTATATTTTTGTTCAAATTTTCCTTGTTACCATGTAACTTGTTTTGTAGTTTTTCTCCTGTGGGTTACCTGGTCTAGGTGATCACTATTCACTAGTCTTATAGCTCAGGGCTCAGTGATTGTCTGTGAATTATTACTCACTCGTGGGCATTTATGGATGTGGGGTATAGTTCCATTTTCAAAGTGAATCATTTTTGGTCTTAATTGTGGTGCAGTTGAGTTGTCTAGGGCAAAAAGAAGGGATTTGGATTTCTTACATTTATTGCATCATGCAATAATGCATCTCAACTTAAGGGTTAAGATTGTTTGAATTTGAAGTTAATTTTGTTATTGTGTAATATGAATGGTTCGATTTAAAATTAAAGGCCAAAATCGGCTACAATGTGCAACTGCGTGCATTTTGTTACTATATTTATGTATCGATACATAAATTGGCTAAAGTCTAAGTTATAATTGTGAGACGTGGTAGTAAGGGATTCAAAACAGTCGTACTTGTAGTAAATGAGTCAAAGATGGTGTTGGGTGAGATGTGAGTTAGCAAGGGTTTAAGGGGAGATGTGTGTAATATTGACGAAATGGGGCGGTGTGGCTACGCGGTAAATAGTGACTAAGGGATCCAGAGGGCGATCTGATGAGTGAGACATCATATATTCTAAGCAGACGAGAAGAACAAAAATATGATGGTTCAATTGTATATTGATACCTCATTTTCCATGAGATATCAAACATAGACTATTTGATGATGTATGTTATATGTTACATATGATATGATATGATTTCCACTTTTTCTTACAGACATAATTTCTTTGAAATCAATAACTAGTAGTTGTTTAGATTTACTGTTTTAATAAGTAGGGGACTTTGAACAGTATATTATTTTTTTCCATGCAGTATTCAATAATTTTGTCCTACATATAATAATTTACATTAAAGGACCAAGTTGGCCTCACACTGCACCCCAAAAAAAAAGTCCATTCAGTCCACAAAGCAGAAACCAGTTATAAATTCATTGTCAGTAACTTAAATCTCACCTTCACACACTTTGTATTCTATTCTATTCTAATTTCTACCACTCTTTCTTCTTCTCTATATGTAACTATCTTGTGTATTGAGATAGATTCACAAACAAAATTATAGCATATAGCAAAAGCAACAATGGTGGTGAAAAAACCAAAGATTGTGATAATTGGAGCTGGAATGGCAGGCTTAACAGCAGCAAACAAGCTCTACACTTCAACAGCTTCAAAGGATTTATTTGAACTCATTGTTGTTGAAGGTGGAACAAGAATTGGTGGAAGAATCAACACATCAGAATTTGGTGGTGACAAGATTGAGATGGGAGCTACATGGATCCATGGAATTGGTAACAGTCCAATTCACAAGATTGCTCAACAAATCCATTCACTTCACTCTGACCAACCTTGGGAGTGCATGGATGGTAATAATAGCAATGATGAATCTCTCACAACAATTTCTGAAGGTGGTTTCAATCTTCAACCTTCTATTGTTGATCCTGTTTCAAAGCTTTTCAAATATCTCATGGAGTATTCTCAAGGAAAGTTAACTAAAGAAACTGCAAAAGGCGAAGAAGTTCTTAGTTACTATAACATGGCTGTTAAAGCTGCTTCTTCAAACTTTGCCTCTAAAAAGAATCTTAGTATTGGTTCTTTTTTGAGACAAGGGCTTGATGCTTACTTCGAATCATTGAAAGACGAAGAAGAAGAGGTAAAAGGTTATGGAGATTGGAACAAGAAATTGCTTGAAGAAGCAGTTTTTGCAATGTATGAGAATACTGAGAGGACTTATACTTCAGCTGGTGATTTGGAGTGTTTAGATTATGAAGCTGAAAGTGAGTATAGAATGTTTCCAGGTGAAGAAATCACAATTGCTAAAGGCTATTTGAGTATAATTGAGTACATAGCTTCTGTTTTACCACCTGGTTTAATTCAGTTAGGTAAAAAAGTAAAAAAAATTGAATGGCAGTCACAAAAAAAAAGCTATGATGATAATTGTTTTAGGCCTGTTAAGCTACATTTCTGTGATGGATCTATTATGTATGCAGATCATGTCATTGTTACTGTTTCACTAGGTATTTTAAAAGCTTCTATTTCTCATCATGATGATGATGATGATAAAGGTATGTTATTCAGTCCTAATCTTCCATCTTTCAAAGTTGAAGCAATTTCAAGGCTAGGTTTTGGAGTTGTTAACAAGTTGTTTATGCAATTGAGTACTCAAAAAACAACAAATCTTGATGATGAAAATTCAGAAGGGTTGTTTCCTTTTCTTCAAATGGTGTTTCATTCACCTCAAAATGAAACAAAGGACAAGAAAATACCATGGTGGATGAGAAAAACAGCTACACTTTTTCCTATTTACAACAATTCAAGTGTTCTCTTATCTTGGTTTGCTGGTGAAGAAGCATTAGCACTTGAATCACTCAAAGATGAAGAAATAATCAACGGTGTTACATCAACAGTTTCAAGCTTTTTACCTCAAAATGAAGTGAAATTTGATAAAGTTTTGAAGAGTCAATGGGGGACTGATCCTTTGTTTTTAGGATCATACAGTTATGTTCAAGTTGGTTCAAGTGGTGAAGATTTAGATACAATGGCTGAACCATTACCAATGATGAAAGATAATAGCAATTTTTCATATCCACTTCAAATTTTGTTTGCAGGTGAAGCAACTCACAGAACTCATTATTCAACAACTCATGGAGCTTACTTCAGTGGTCTTAGGGAAGCTAATAGGCTTCTTCAACATTATCATTGTGTTGGGATTTTTAACAATTAGTTTAAATTTTTGAATATTTATCTCTATCATATTATTATTATTATTCTCATTTTCAACTTAAAAAAAGGTCTTTGTTGTTTCTCTATAGGTAAAGTAGTAGTGAGTGATTGGAAAAAAAAATTAATATTAGAAGAAGGGTCAAGATGAATAGTGGAAAAATGGGGACATTAAGCTTGTTTGTACTACTACTTAAAGTAAAAGTTTCTCCAAATATTTATTTATCTCTTCATTTATGAGTGTACTTGTCTTTCCTTTAATTAATCTCTTTCATAATCTTTAAAGATTCTATCTCGCACTCGAATTATGTGCACTAAAAATATCACGTAATTACATGCGATAATCAGACTCAACGATTGATTTGAGATTCGATGTACACATTCGATAAACTAATTTTAATTGATTTAGATTATTGATTTGAGATCAGACGATCAAGATCTGTTGTATCTGTATTTGCATACAAGAGAGAATCAATTTTCACCTCCATGTGTGTTTTCTGGCTTCACTTGTATCAAGGCAAATAACATGATCCACCAAACACGGCTATTCATTCATCTATGAAATGAAATATGGCTTGTCAACTGCTCAGGCTTATGTGTCCTTCTTGTCATGTTATAAAATTCTACTCATCTTTGATGCTACCCTACCTCTATATATAAGAATTGGTCCCTCCTTTGACATGATATATTTGTATAGCTAAGTGAAAAGGTGTTCATGTTGTTATTATGTATGCAAAACTCTACTTATAATGTGTTTGTTTTCGAGATCATAAATGCACATGATTATGTTAAATTAAATAGACTTCTAAATTATTATTTTTATATGCTTTAGCCTTATAAGTGTGTGTCTTTGGAACTAAGTTTTAAGCTCATTCAACATATGTCCATTCTAAATCCACAAATATAACTTCATTTATCAAGGAATAAGGAAATAGTCAACTTAATTCTCGAAATTCTAATCATCGATCAACGTAGTTCCTCGTTTAAAATATATCTCCGAAATTATAAGATATAATTCAAAGTTATAAGTTGATATTACATCAACGTCAGTTCACTATAGACTAATTTCTCTATGTAATTTAGACCATCTTAAGGACAAATTTTTCATCACAATTTTGCAAAGACTAATTAGAGACCAAAAGTAAATAAAAAACCTAAATTTCATATGCAAATTAGTCTATGTTATGGTATGATTAATGTGGGGTCAACGTGAAAGGTCCGTATATTCAACTTACGAATCAAGTCATAATCTATAAAGATAAAAGTTAATAGATGAACTATTTTGTTTCAGATTTTTATGGATGGATTTACCAATTCACCAAAACCAAAAACTATTTTTACCAAGACATACAATTTCAAATACCAATTTATCTATTTACTTATTCATAGGTGAGTGCAATGTTTCACCGTTCTAAACATGCACAAGATTGCTGGTTCACCATGATTTCATTCCAAACAAAACACTTAACTTACCTAAGGAACTAGAATACAAAAGCATTAAATCCTTCTGAGAAATTGAGACAATAAATGAGCTGGCCAAAACTGTAAAAGAATCACATGAAAATGGGAAGAAATAAAACACCAATGATGGGGTCCCATGTTGCACCTCTCCTACCCTCATGACTAGTTTGTGGTGTCTAAACGAAACAAATAACCAAAATGTCCTTTAACAATGAGACAGAATTTGTAGATGCATATATAGCCATCTCATTGTATTGATCTTTTGTGCAGAAGCTCTATTGGTCATGATTCATGAAAATGAAATGACTGGTCCCATTCCTCTCCCTGCCTTAAGCAGTAGTACATATACAATGCAACAGGACAGACATATACATGTACACCATTTTGCTCCAAGTAACAAAATGTTCTTACCTACCAATTGTTATTGATGAGTTGGATCTATTCAATGCAAATCCACCTTACTTGTTACTCTCTTGTCCTTTTTACAAAGATACTTATATTTTTTTTTCCCCTTAACCTAGTGGTAGCAAGAGGAGGCAAGGTACCATAAGGTCCTATTTAGATTTTGTGTCTAACTCAATCCCAACAGATAAGATGACGGGCGCTTATTTTTTATATACTCTTTTCAGACTTGTCTATAGTTGATGTAAGACTCGATTTTTTTTAAGTAGACTCAAATATTATCTTAAGTTTTAGGTTTTAAGTCTAGATTGAGTCTGCCCTGCGAAAAATAACAAATTCTTTATAAATTACTTTCCGGCATTATCTCTACTTTAAGTGAGACATGAGTTTATTTTTCTTCTAATAATTGAACAAAGCGCCATTGATATACTAAGGTGGTCAAAACCTAGAAGTGTGGCTTTTCTTCCTACCTAGGCTCACATTTGCATTCCATGCATTAACAAATGCACACATCAGTTGATCTCGACCATTGATTTAAGATTGGACGATCAAAATTCACGTGTCATCTTTTTTTTTTTGTTTGTGGTGGTCGGGGTTTGAACTCCAGACTTTGCATATATTATACATTGTCACTACCAACTGAGCTAAGCTCACGAGAACCACATATCACCTATTTAATGCGTGGAATCCAAACCTTATAGGCTCGTATCCAAACAGTATCTCAATATCGTTGTCCACACCTCTGGGATCAATACCCCACCCTTAAAGAAGAGGAGTACTAGCTCCCTAATTCTTAACCACTTGAGGTAGCCCAATTGGCATTACAAAAATACTTATGTCAATGACATGTTTTATGCACCATGTTTAATATGATCTATATGATATAGCAAAGCATAATACAATCAAATTTGATGGTTATAAATAGACCCCTAAAGGGGTCCATGTATGATAATCATCCTTCATTTTCACACCAAAACACAAAACAAACATCACATGGAATAACAACCTGTGTCATTCAGTCACTAAAAGTCTTTCAATAGTATGATGTATTAACTTGATATAATAAAATGACAAGAATTATCTTAAGAATATCTGTTTGGTGACTGTGTGGTCAAATCAAGTGCAATGTAAAGTGACTCTCAATTATTGTAACATTTCTCATCTTCTAATTAACTCATCACTCATCCTCCTTTTAAAAGAAAAAATAAGGAAAAGAAAAGAGAAAAAAAAACATAAATGGCCCACATGCTATCTCTTTTAGCCTCTTGTGGGCTTCAATCACCCTTTGATGATTGCATATCACAGACCAATCTGTCATTTAGTCTTTGTCTCATGCATATACAACTAAATGAGAATCTAACTTCCTTTACCCTCTTACCTACTAATCCAACATCTTAATTACCAATAAAATTAAAATTGACATCTTTGCCTTTAAATATCATTATAGTTATCTTCACTTGTAATTCTCCCTCCTCACTAAAATATATAATTGCCAAATAAAACGTTGATGTATCAATTGGTTGAGCATCACCAAGTTTGTGGGGGATAGAACCAATGTTTCTCCACATAATACATTTTTAAACTGGGACCAAAAACTTTAAGATGTGATCTTAACGACTGAGCAGAAATAAGTTTCATAATCGGTTCAGAGGATGCGATTTTAACGTCTGAGCAAAGATTAGTCTCATAGTCGGTTCAGAGGACAAAAGCTTGTGAGGATACACAATTTTCTCTTATAAACAATTGATATTGGACAAGTGATCATATAATATACATGCAAGGAATCACTATAAACCTCAATATTGCTTTTCTGTTTATTCAGTTAATTGGATGTACTTTAATCATTCTCATTCTCAAAATTTATTATTCCTATCATTTTCACCTTTGGACAAACATTTCTTTAATTTTACGTGTCCAACTTCTTTATCGTAATGATCCTGCTTTTCCTTTTTTTGCAAATCTTACATTAAAAGTTTAATGATAGATGATTAATTAAGAGGGCTCTATCCTTTTATTCTTTTCAAAAATATAAATAACATTTTTACATTCTCATGAGCAACACAAACAACTCAGATCAAAGATGTGTTTGATATTTGACATATGTTAATATCAAATACCAACATAACATTGACACCGACACAAACTCATGTTAATATCAAATACCAACATAACATGCAAGGAATCACTAAACCTCAATAATTTATATTTTTTGAAAGTATTTTTTTTTTACAAGATTTTTAAAAGTATTACTAATGTCTCTGTGTAAGTATTGTGTTTGATATCTGTATTTGTATCGGTTTTCAATAGCTCAAGAGAGCCAATGATGACAAAGGAAAAGATGACACATATTGGATTTTTCTTTATGAATGTTTAATAATAGTAAAGAAAGATCACGAAGTAGGCCACTTAAATCTTGAGTATGGAATCTTTAGGTATAGTCGTAGTCTTTGGCTAATAGGGCTGTTTTTGAGGTTTTCCAAATTTCTTTATGAGATTTCCATCACATATACTTGAAGTGGAAGATCAAACTATTTATTATCTTTTTGCAAATTTGTATTCTTTATCATGATGATTGAAGCAAAGCATAGTATTTTAGCTGGAAATGTCCATGACATGACAAGGACAGTCCTTGTTAAATATGTTCGTTTGACTAGCAATAAACCACACAATGTTACAACACTTACTAGTTATTAATCGGGGAAAATATATGAAGATGATAAGATAAATGCAAGTTTGGTTCTGAGGTGATAATAATTAATTTTGAGTGAATAGATTCTATAAAATTGATTTTGGATAAAAGTGAATTGAATGTAAAGTGATTTATATTTTTATCTGGTTGGTTCGCTATGATCGGTTGATTATACTACCTTTCGCAAGAGTCAAATGCATATTGGTGTACCTTGGTGTCATCATTGTGTCAATAATTTGGAGGATGTTTTGCAAGTACTTCTGCATGATTGTTCGCTAGCGAAAAGCATTTGGTGCAATTTACTAAAAATTGAAGCGCGTGCGAACTTCTATGTTGAGAATTTACAAGGATGGATACATATGAAGCTTTATCATAAGCTTGGAATGGACGGAGCGGAAAGTTGGGTTTGTGTGTGGGAAGCTAGTTGCCATTTTCTGTGGATGTGGCACAATAGAGAAGTGCATGGTGATGCTCGAGTTCGCCTCAGCCATCCCTGGCGTAATAAGCAAGCGGATGATAGTATTGTGGGTGGGCATACTAAGCATCGAGTGGAAGTTGATGTTATGTGGAAGAAACCAGAGGGTGGTTGGATTCGGTTGAATACAGATGTGGCTAGTAAAAGAGATATTCCAACTGGTAGTGGAGGGCTTTTTCGAAATGCTGAAGGGAAGTGGATTAGTGGCTTTTCCCATAACTTGAGTAGATGTAATGCGTATTTATCAGAACTTTGTGGAGTCTTTGATGGTCTCCAAATTGCTAGAGAGAGAGGTTTTTCGAAGGTTGAGTTACATGTTGATTCGAGTGTGGTGGTGTGGACTCTGCAGACAACTAAGGATGGAAGTGTTTTGGTTGGCGTCTAATTCAATAAATTCGCCGATTGCTTTCTTTGAAGTGGGAAGTGAAGATTTGTCATTCTTATCGTGAGGTGAATTCGTGTGCAGACACTCTTGCAAACATGGACTGTGAGCATGCACCTGGGTTGCGTGTGTATGAGCAGTGTCCAGCTAGACTAAGTTCTATGTTGTTAGCTGATGTTATGGGGATAACGACCTCTAGAGTTATCGCTCTTTAGTTTTCTCTTTTCTCGAACTTTGGCTCCTTTGTTTAAAAAAAAAAAACGTGATTTATATTTAGATGTATTTATTTAAAAGTGATTTTACCAATAAATTAAAGATAATATGAATTGTAGAAGTTAAAAGTTATGAATTTTATATTCAAGTAGAACATGGATTATTGAGTATGTCTCGAAAAACCATTACCAAGAGGTAAACTAAATTTTATCAACCAATTCAATCTAATTATAGACACTTCATAATTTTAATTCCTAGAATTTTCTTCATATATATTCATTTGTCCACTTAATCAATTCACTTTACACTATGATCCAAGCAGATTGAAGTTTGTGATTTGGCGCAGCCGACCTAGTTTAACTAAGATGTTTAAGAAGCAACAAAAGAATGTGAAAAGAATAGTATGATTAAAGACATAACAAGATAAGAGATTTTATATTGATTAGTATCTTAATACAATAATTTATCATCTAAGACTACTATATTTAAAATGATAAATGATAATGAAATGACCCCAAATCACTTCTTTTCTTCTATTTACTTGTTGAGTGGTGCAAAAGGTGGTAATAGCTGCCAATTTATATAAAGCTAAGCTTAAGATGCACTAATGAACTTTTCCTTTCTTTCAACTCACACAAAAAACAAAAGGAAGTGAGCTTTGAAGAAAGTGATATACAATCCCTGGATTGATTGGCATCCATGATCCACCATTGATGGTGATGGTGATTTTGAGGGCTCGATATGTAAAAGCCAATGGAATTATGTTTATCACTTGAGATTTTGTCTTTAATCAGTGTCTCGACACTACAAAAGCAAAACTAAGCAATTTCATTAATAAACATTTATGTAATACATATGGGAACATTACACTTTTGGAAAATAAAAATATATGTACTCCTAAAATTTAAAATAATAGGGCCATGTTCATATTGATCATCCTTACGAAATTCTTTGTCATCAACAATATTCTTTAAATCCAACTTGAATGCTCTATAGTTGATCTAAGCTCATTTGTCTAATGAGTAACATGTTAGAGACTTAATGCTTCGACGGCAAACAATAGAATTATGTGAAAATGAGTACAAGATTTACCTTGAGGAATAGGTGTCAAATGGGTCAGCTCAGACCAGCCCGAGTGGGCCAATTACATAAATGGGTCAGCCCGACCCAACCCATTTATAATTGTGCCGCAGATTCTTGAGCCCGGGGCCGTGTGGACCATGGGACAGCCCGACCCGTTTTAGTTTTCTTTTTAAAAAAAAAAAATCACTCTTTTTATATGTATTTTTTATATATTAGTTACTCACAACTATCTTTTTGCTTCTTTCAAAAAAAAAAAAAAAAAAACTATCTTTTTGCTAAAATATGATTGGATGGACATAAAAGTGTAAATAATTTTTACATTAACATTGAATATTAATAAAACTCTAGATTATTCCTTTGATTGAATCGAATTTATAAACATTGAATAATTTATTAGTTTAGTTATTTAAATATCTTTTATTAATAAATTTTAAATTAGTTGATAATTTTTCAAAAAATATAATGTTTTTACCAAAAGATCAAATGAAAATATTGATAATGGGCCGGCCCAGCCCGACCCCATTTTTATATGACTATTACTTTTCCCACCCTGCTGCCTCCTCGCGCGCCCTATAAAATTTACTAAAATACCCCTGGTCCGATTACGAATTCGGACCAGATGTTATGTAATTTTCTGTGTCTTTATTTGATGTCAAGGGTCTGTGTTGACAGTTATATGAATCCCACACAAGCTGCAATGCATTGCAATTGCAGGGTTCCTATGAACTGTCAACAATGACCATGACACCATCAACACCCCTAAAAAACTAAAAAACATTTGAAGAAAATGGAAGAAAAGAGGTGAAGTGAAGAATGAAGGTATTTGTTGAAGATAGAAGCCTGTTTATTTATAGCCTAAAACAAGTCCTAGGTCATTAATACAGTCAATGAAAACGTGTTAGTGGTTGTTGTAACCGTCCAAACCCACATTAATGGCTCTAAATGTTTCCGGAGTTTACATTCCGGAATGTCCTTAGCTCTACAGGAAGTGCCAACTTTTCTCTCGTTCCCACCATTATCGCAATAAATCGAAAAATATATTCTGGAAAACAGGTGTGCATTTCGGATTTTATATTCCAGAATGCATCAGTCATGGCCGGTGGTCTGCACCACACGTTTTTGTCGGTGGTCAAGTCAAGAAAACGTGGTAAAACGCATTTTTTGACTGCATTTATGGCCTCCCAACCGTTTTTGACCCACCCCTCCCTATAAATAGCCGTCCAAACCCCACCATTTCTCACACCATCCTCTCCCACCCTATCCTCCTCTTCTTCCTTCTACAACCATGGTTTTCCATCGTTGGTCTTTCATAGATAAGGGTCTCGTTGAAAACTTTCAGGGTTTATATGAACAGTCAATGAGGATGGAACCGCGTTGCAACGAAGCGCAGTTCATCTGAGGGTCATGTGGGTCAGTGTGGTTCTTAGCTTGGCCTGCCTAGGCATAAGTTTGAGCACCCCCCACCTCCCTCAGGGGCATTGTTCTCTTCTTCCCGCCCTCCTCTTCCCTCCTCCTCCGGTTTTCCTCCAATAGGCAAACTACTGGTAAGTCCCATCACATACCAGTGGTTAGGCTCTTAGGAGATTAGAATTAGACTCATAGGAGATTAGAAATAGATTTAGGAACTTATGTAATAAGCTTAAAAAGCTTGAAAATTATTGTAATGTATTGTTCATATATTAATAAAATGAGTTGTTTTTATGTTTGTGTCTTTTTATTTCTGTTTTTTATTTTATTTGCATTTTATTTTACGAATTTTGAAAATTAAAATTGCAAAACTTATGGTAAAACATTATTCCGGATTTGAAAATCCGAAAACATCTGCAAAATTCTAACAATGCAATCCGAAAAACGAAATTCGGACCAGGTGTAAAATTGGAAAAGACTAGGGCGCGCGATGAAAGGCATAGGGTGGAAGTCTTTTTATATGGGTCAAATGGGTTAGGGCCAAAAAAGCCCAAGTGCATTTTAGGCCAATTTTTTAGGCCTGGGCCGACCCAAACTATGGGTTAATGGGCCGGCCCATTAACCCAACCCATTTTTGACGATTCTACCTTGAGGTGTTGTTCTCTCTTATCAAGCACTGAATTTCCAAAATTGATTTTTTTTTTTTTTGTTACAAAAATTTTAGGGTGAGGGGATGGTGCCCCAGTCCAAGGCGGGGAAGACCTTCGGGCTCAAAGAGCACTTACAAAGGTATTTACATTTACCTCCCTCCAAAGGCACTAACGGGGCTCGAACCCGGGTTCTCTCAGATTCAAAACCTGTCATTTTATCACTAGACCAAGCCTTTGGAGTTGTTTCCAAAATTGATTGGCAATCCATCAATTTTTTCTTGCAACATACAGAAAAACTCAATTCTCAGCTGATAATTTTCCACTACTTTATTTGATAGAATCAAAATTACAAAAGTAAGAAAGGATAAAAGAAAATAATACACGATCGAAACAAGAATTTTTTGACACATGAATTGCATACAGGTTACCCAAACCTTGACAATTTCAATTGAAATTTTTTATTACTCTTGGACATCAAGAAACTTGATCATGAAACAATAACTCATAATCATATATAAATAGAGGTATGATGAAGGTTTACTTCATTCTAACATTGAGAATAAAATTACAACCTTGAGAGTGATTTCAAGAGAGCTATTGAGAAAAATCTAGTGAAAATCCTGGGGTTTAATTCACTTTTGGGTAACGAGAGATTGTGAATGTTTGAAAATACTTTGTGTAAATTTCTCTTTTCAATATAAAAGTTTGCAATAGTTCGGAGATGTAGATATAGTTGACCGAACTCTCTTATCAATCTTTTTAATTTATTATTCCGCATTTATTGTCTTTTCATTAATCTGACTATGGGGAAATTCAACGTAATTTCCTAGCAACTTGTATCAATAGCTTTGGTTTGTTATCAAAGATGATCCTATGGAAGTTAGATATTTGAGTTGGGGTGATGGTTGCGGATGAAGGAAGGGTGAAAATTGAAAAGTTCGATGATGCATATTTTGGATTTTGGAAGAGGCAAATCGAAGATAATTTATATTAGAAAGAGAAAAAAAAATATATCAGCCTCTAATAGGAAAGAAACCAATATATATGAAGGGTGATGAGTGGAAGATTCTAGATAGACAATCTCACGATGTTATTCAATTATTGTTGTCTCATAACGTTGCTTTTAACATTGCAAAGGAAAATACCAATGAGAGTATAATGGCGGCTTTTACTATTATGTATGAAAAGTATTCAACCTCAAATAAATGTTGTGCAACAATGTCACGACATTTAAATGACCATAACATCATCACAACCCAATTCTGCTAAGTTGGAAATCAATTTTGACGATGAGGTAAAATCATTTATATTGTTGTCTTCCTTCCAAGATACTTGGATCGTTGATATCATGATTATGAGTGGTTCATCGAGAAACAAAAAGTTAACGTTTGATGATGTTCATGATATAGTTCTCAATGAATATAGATTTGACAAAGAGAGTTGAGTGAATCTTCCTCCTCTTCCATATTGCATATAGAGTCGAGCGGTAGAAATTCAACAACAGGAAATGAACGCGGTAAATCAAAGGACATATACAGACCAAATCTATAAATCATCCTAGTTTCATTAAGTTAAAAATTGTTAGAATTGTGAAAAGACAAAACACTTCAAAAATATCTACAAGAGTTCACCAAAGAATTAGGATAAGAAAAATGTTGCTTCCACCTCAATCATCCATGGTGATGACTGGAATATTTTAAAGAGTGAAATGACGATTGCTGCTGGTAAGACCAGTGGCATGAGAATGCTATTTGATTGCAAGTATAATAAATAAAAATCTCAATTGATGGCGCCAAAGACTAGGCCATATGAGTGAGAAATGGATGAAAATTATGCACTCAAACGGACAAATTTCAAATCTTCAGTCAATAGAAATTGACATATAGGAATACAATCAATATACTAGAAAGGAGAAAAAAAGTCAGCTATCAGATAAGTTGAAGAACTCAAAAGAAAGACTTGAGATTATTCACTTTGATGGATTGTATTGATTAGGAAGGTAAGAGTATACTTTCTTAAACATAAGTATTTGAGGCTTTTAAGAATTGGAAAACCATTACAAAAAATCATGGAGCCGGCAATGATGGTTAATATGAAGACATCAAATTTGATAATTTTTTGGTCAAATGCATTTAAAGGTCCTTTTAAGTTTTCTCGTTTTTTCCAAAGTGGTCCACTAAGTTTCAAAAGTCCCAAACAAGTCCTTTTAGTTTTAAATCGTTTCAAACAAGTCCTATTGTAGATAGCATAGTTGGTAATTGCTTCCTTGAACTCATCTTTGGTACCAAATCTGGCTCCTAACACCCACTTAAAAGTAGTCATCTTTTTAGGAATGGCAAATGATGGATAATGCTCTTTGTTGCTATCATGTGAATCATAACCATCATCCTCTAAAAGGACTTGTTTGAAACGATTCAAAAACTTAAAGGACCTGTTTGGAACTTTTGAAACTTAAAGGATTTGTTTGGAACTTTTAAAACTTAAAGGACCACTTTGAGAAAATCTGAACACCTCATGTATTATATAAAATCCGAACACCTCATATACCCCATCTACTGTCAGATAATTTAAGAACCATCCTAACCCCTATTCTTGTGTTTTATTTCATTGTTAGTTGTCCGATTCGAAAATCCATTTTTTAGGCTATTTGATTTGATTGCTCCGAAACATGTCCAAAAAATCATAAAAAAATCATAGACCAAGACTCCTCTAAAAGTGACTTCTTGCATGACTCCACCTCTTAAAATCCAAAATTTTATCGTTTAGAACTTTTTTTATTTATTTTTTCACATTATCAGAAAAATCCAAAAAAACAAAATTGCATTGGCTTTATTTAAATTTTAGAATGTTTTGGTAGTCTTTTTATATCTATATTTCATTTTATTTGACATATTTTATTTTATTTTACTTTGTTTTTTGGTTGTTTTTAAAAGTAAAATTCGATAATACTGAAATGTGAAATATTTTGATTGCTGCTTATGTATAATCATATATAATCTAAATTTCTTAGGTCATTTTTAGAAAGAGAAATAAATTAGGGTGTGTGAGAAGGTCATATGGTGCAATACGCTATAAAATATCTAAATATTTATGATTGGGTTGGAACTTACCGAAGCCTTGTAGTTGAAGGCTTTAAAATATGACAAAAACAAAACTATTACTTTTCCCACCCTATTACCTTCTCATGCTACCTATTTTTATTTTATTTTTGACAAAAACGTTCATGGGTTTCGGATTATATAATCCGAAATATGCTTATACATAACAACAATCAGAATATATCATATTTCATCAGTTGCGAATTTTGCTTTTTAAAAACAACAAAAAAAAAAAACAAAGTAAAAAAATGATAAAAACATGTCAAATAAAATCAAGAAAATAGAAAAATACCACCAAAAAGTTCTAAAAATCAAATAAAAGCAATGCAATTTTATTTTATTTTTTGGATTTTTCTAAGAATATGAAATTAAAAAAATGAAAAATGGGTCTAAACGATGAAATTTTGGATTTTGAGGGTCGGAGTCCCGTAAAAAGTCTCTTCTAAGGGAGTCTTGATCTTTTTTTTCTTCTGATTTTTTTGGAAAGTTTCTGAGTAATTTGATCAAGTAACCCGAAAACCAAATTTTCGATGAGAAACACCTAACATTGAACTAAAACAGAAGAATGTGGGTTAGGAAGATTAATGTGGTCCTTAAACTGACTATCCATGTAAACAGGCTCAAAAAAAAATCTGATAATGTTCGGATTATATAATCCGAATTGTTTTTCCCCTGAATAAGAGTATTTAGGTGGTTTACGGATTCTATAATCCGAAAAACAAGGAACGCGTCCTATTTTTGGGGTGTTTGGATTATAAAATCCGAATTGGTGAAAAACTCGTTTTTTTTTCATCCTAAAACATGGGGAAAACTCAATTTGGATTAAAAAAATCCAAAAATTATATGGGCATTTTCGTAGAAAAAATAGGACGCGCGAGAAATGGGCAGGATGAAAAAGGTAATAGTCTAAAATTAATGCAATTTGTTTTGGATGAAAAAATGGTGGTAGAACTTGGAAATTGCTCTTCTAACTTTAAGTATTGCTCTTTACCATCCAAAAAAATACTAAAATATCCTCCACATTAATTAACTACTACCAACAATACTTAATTAAGTAATAATTCTGGACGTACATATCTAAAAACCCCAAAAATTGAAAGAAAACAAAACTCCAATAAAATTAAGTGTTGTTGAAGTCAGTAAACTTCCAAAGTTCAAAGTAGCATGTCTCAATGCCTTGGTCAAAAGCCAAAAGAGTATCAAAAAGTACAAATTTTATTATGGAGGGAGTTAATATAATATTTACTTCATATTTTAAGACAGAAATCTTATCTCACAATATTCAAATACAGTGAAAAAAATAATGCTTAGGCATTATTTGAAAAGTTAAGCACCGCTTCTTTTTTGGAAAGAAAAGTTAGGCACTACTTATGTAATGTATTTTTGGTTACTGGTAAGCTATTTTGTACATATACAAACTCACTCAAGTAAACATGTAAAGTATACTAGACCAAAATTTAAAATGAAAAAAAAAAAAAAAAAAAAAAACTTTGGACAATATCAAGGTTAGAAGAGCAATTTCCGTGGAAGTTGATGTACATGCATCCTTGAACAAATTTGAAGGTTGTGGGATGTGATGAAATGTATTTTATCCTATTGAATTCCATTCCCAAATAGTTTAAGTAATCTAAACAATGGAATATAGATTCATTTCATTATATTTTATTTTATTTCATTTCATTTCATTTTATTGTATACCATCAATCCAAACATATCGAAGTTTTTATGTAAAATAAAACTTTAGAAATGTATAAGTGATAAAATAATATATATAAAATTTTCTCAATAAAACACAAACATTAGTTTGGGCAATTGCCCCCAATCTAATGTAAGTAGAGATATGTGCTCGTGCACATTCATTGATTTCCAATAAATGTGACTATAACGAAAATTGATGGAATTTGTAAACCGTTGACCGAGTAGTTTCTTCTAGTCCAAGCAACACTTATATTGTTAGAAAATGCCATAATTGCAATCTCAGAATCTTGGTTAAGCCATATACTTTAGTCCAACCTTCCATCTTGGCCTTCTAGGGATGGATGCATATTGTAGCATATGTGGGCTTGTGGCTAAATATAGACAAAGTTTTTAGATTTTTTTAGGAAGTAAAATATACCAATAGTTAACATTTTTATCATATGACGTACATTTATCATTGTTTCTCTTTTGACCCACATCTATATCATATAATATCGTTCACAAATTTGTTCAAAATTTCTAGATCCGTCATAGTTTTCGATATTGATAGCAAAGCATGTGACAAGAATCCCTTGAGTCTCTAAATATAGACCCCCCTTGCAGCTTTGGAAGGGTTACTCGTTGATGAGCCATTAATATTGATTTTAATATAACCAACATAAGGTTTATGGCAAATCACCTCGGTGCAGTTAAGAGGCTTCCTCTGCCCTGCACCAACCATGAAGTTGTCAATCACTAGAAAATTAAATTAAATTTTTGATTTAAGTGGCCATGATTGTGCCACTTTAACCAAAATAGTTTCAATTTATGTGTGCGACTTTTAGGGATGGTTTTAAATAAAGTTCCATTACCAAGAAAAAGCCGTTTCAAAAAGGTATCGGTAAACACCGTTATAGTTTTTCTCGTTTTTATACAATGAAAAGAAAAAAAAAATCACGACAAAACGTTGTCAAATGTGCGACGAAACACCATTACAGCCGTAACAAAATGTCATTCGTAACAATAGACGAGTAATTTCTTTATTTTTCAATTGAGATGGATACAGATCACATAATGTTATCTCCTTTAAGCTCTTTCTCTAGTTCACAAATTCAAATTTGTCTCTAATTTAAGTTATTGATGCTATTATGAGTTGTGAAATGTTATCATTAATTCACACCGCGACGGCCACAATCCGCAGCGCAATATGCATAACAACTGAAATCACAAAATCCTTCACAGAACCGCAACCTCGACCATTATTTAAAACCTTTCTAGATATTGTTGGCTATAAATAACTTAATTTTATCCATTTTGAGAGGGAGGAGCCATCTTGGAAATCTAAGGAGCCATGTTTTGAAAACCCTAGAGTTGGAGCAAGAAAGTGGAGTTTAGGAGTTTGGGGGTATAAATTTCTCTAATAAAGACATGGGTAATGGGTTTACCAATTTTAAACCCTTGAATTTTGTTTCAGCAAAATTTTGCTTCTAAGGAAGAATATGATCTTTACTAGTAGGTATTATTCAAAGTGTCTGTCCCTACATATGTTCCTTAGCAAGGTTGGTTGGACAATCTGTTTCTTGCTCAAGTTTATCAATTCATCAATTCAACTTCAAATTGCTTGATGAGAGAAAAAGACACCTAATGTAGGTCCTTTTATAATTAATATTATATCTTATCTTTTACTCCAAGAAAGTGCTTGTGTTTTGAGAGAGGATCTTATTCTAATCATAAAAAAGGAGAGAGAGAGAGAGAGAGCATATTATCTTATTCTTATAAATCTTAATGCAAGATTTGTTAATTTATTTAGAGCTTTCCTATAGAACCAAAATTTAATATCAAGTAGAAGGGTAGAACAAATAACAAAAAATTATGATTTAAAAGGAATCATTTCATAAACTATTTGAAGCAACTTTTATCACTTTCAATTTGTTCTTTACATAACTCCTATGTAAAAACAAACAAATTTATTTCTGAAAAAATGTATAACACTAATGTGACAATGACACACATTTTGTGTGTCCAACTCTCAAATTTGTATGATTCTATGTATGAGGGCTCAATTTTCATTGCATCAAGCCCTGTAATACATGAAACAATACTCAGCAGAATAGTTTGGCTATGTACAGTATACACTATACAGCATATTTGCATCAAATTTCAAATGTGTATATATATAAATATATTTTATTTTCTGCCAGGTTGTCCATTATTAGACCTTGGCAATCTTGTGTGTAAAATTGAACTAAGGAGCATCAATGTTGAACTTGAAACACTATATACTGAATCTGATATGATCTGAATCACATTTATTTTGTACTTTGCTGCATCAGAGGATCCTAGTTGCATAGGGACTTAGCTGAGAGCTTCTTTTGCTTTCCTAGACACGAGTCACTAGACAACTATTGCTTGCTAATGCAGTTCTGCAAACTAGATCACAAGGATAATAAGCAGCAGAAAAAAATGATAATCTGAAAGAGTCGTGAACACAGTTATGTTTCGATGATTAATACTAAAGAGAAAATATCGATGTCGCGGCCACAATTGTGGACGCGGACCGTCTTTTAAAACTTTTGTTGCAATACCTTTTCAATAAACTAAAATCAAATGAGCACACTTCATGTTCTTTTCACCAGTGAAATTCCGGTAGGGTCGCCTCCCCATTCTTCCAACACAACCAAGACGTTCCCGCTTGGGTTCAGCCATGATCGAGGAATATGATACCTGTCGAAAGACGAAAATAGGATCTCATGATCTCCATGTACTTACATCATTGTTGTAAAGTAAATTGTATGAATTCTTACCATTTTTGTGTGGGTTGTCCACAATTTGTTCTGCATTTTTTATCTGTGAAAGTTCCGGCATAATTACAACTGCCACAATTACCACGAGCTATATATGCCGGCCAATGGCGACCAATGCTCTGACCATTAACCCATATTTCACCCTTTCCCATACTACTCATATCTAGAGCCAATGGATCGTTTCCAGCCGGCGCGTTGAAAGTTGTCTAATAACAATGAAACATAAAATGAGTCCAAATTCATGCAGATGCAGGTAATCATAACAAAATTGTAACACTTGTTGAAAACTCATTCTTACCTTGTACCATGTCAAAGGTTGTTTTTTAGATAAAAATGATCCTTGTGTCCATTTAACAGAAGAACTTCCACTTGTGGTATGAAGGTTTAAGGATTCACCTTTCAGTCCAATCTGCCAATTAACATAAACTTTACTGTTGTGCCTCTAAATATGATAGTAAATACACAAATATGCTCAATAATGTACATGATTAATGTTAAAATGTTTTCTTAACACCCCGATATAAAGATGATAGCAAACCTTGTAAGACCATTTTTGTTTAGACAAATCTCGTGTCCCCTCGTTTAGACCCTTCAAAGTTACTGGGCCTAACACACCAACATTCCATTTTTCATAGTGCACGCCAACATTCTGGTATCAATTTGAATACAGAGAGTGATTAAAACCATATTTCTCATTAGCAAATTGAAAATGTCACATATAACATAACATTAGAAAAGGGACAACTAACCGAAAGACCGACGGCAACACTAAGTAGAGAAATCTTGTTATTGCCAACCCTCAACTTCACGCTGTTGCTAAATGTCAATTTAGGATTGTCCAATGATCCATACGCAGTTCCTACATTCAAACAAGAGATGAAAATGTAAAGAGAGTTGCTATTTAGTACGATAACTTTTTTTTTTTTTAAATATGTTATCTCTGGATTTCGTGCTAATAAGTATTTCTGGTATGTAAAATTGGAATTTTCCTAATAGAAAAATGCTTAGCAAAATAGGCATGCTTACCCCAAAATTGACCGTTAATAAAAACATGCAGAACATGGCCAGCTGACATGGCGGTAAGAACGGGATTTTGGCCATTCTTTATAAAACCTTCATTAGGACTGATGTTGACACTGAAGAAGGATAACAATTTTAAGTATCAATAAATACTCAATAGATTAGCATTCCAATTACTCGTTGCATTTAAGAAGTTGACAGATTCTTACTCTGTCATGTACCACAAATAATCTGACTTATCCCAAGTCTGACTGAGCTGCTCCAAAAGTCCGTTTGCTGTCCAGGAACCACTTTCACCGGAGAAGGCAGGTTGTTCATTGTAAGACTGCCAATTAAACGCACTGTTCGCAGGTGTCATCGATCTATGGACCCTTGGTGCACGAACCTGGATAAAATTGGAAAATGATTGCAAATGTTCGCACTTAAAAAAAAACATGACATGGTAAATGTAAACAGTTTATGATAAAAGAATATATAATCTTTGTCTGTCCTTCTAGAACAGTTAGAGTAGAATTTTCCAGTTTTTTGAAGAAATGAATGTGTTTGGTTTCACTGTCGAAACTATCATAATTGACTTTGACTTTGTTAAATGTGATTTCAGGAAAATACAGTTGTTTGGTTAGTATCAGGTAAAGTTTATTTTTGCCTCTAAACTTCTATTTAAGTAGAAATGGTGAAGAAGCTTTCGTGTTAGATCGTTTTAGTGTAAAAAAATCTATACATAATAAATAACTTCACTTCAAACTTAATTTTAACAAAATCAATTTTATAAAATCGAGTTCATTCAAAATCATATTTGAAGTCTTGTGTTACCTTTGCAGTGTTGAAAACCTCAGTTTTGCAGTCAGGAAGAATACTGATAGACCAAGGGGGTAGGTCGTAGTGGCCATTTCCAAATGCAACTTTTGCCCACGATCCAGTGTCGTAGTTTGCAAGGAATGCAGCACAGGCACCAAAGCTTGTCTTGTAAAGGTGTACCTAAGATTACATTAAAGAAATCAAATGAATCTTTGATACAGTAGTAATTCTGCATCTTTTATAATGAACCATCTCATCATGAACTTTACCTCAAGGTTTTTTCCAGGCCATGACACTGTCGGATCAACAGACACTAAAGCTGACTCGCATTGCTTTATTGCTTTATGTAAATCTCTTAGATGCCCCCATTTTGGTTCACTTATAAGTCCTGATATAATGGTAGAGTCGAACAAACATCAATATATTTAATTATCATCATTCAAAGCAGATGAACAATTTAACCTTACAATCGCATACCATATTCATCGATAGGAGCATCATAATCGTAACTCGTGGCAATGAAAAGGCCAGAAGATGTTCTTCCAAAATTAGTTCCTCCATGGTACTGGACTCAAATAAAAGATATTATTAGACTCAAATTGAAGTTTCTAGAACATAAATTTGTATAACAAATCAAATATAAAAGGATAATGTAAAAATACCATATAGTAGTTAACATATGAGCCGCGATTCTGTACGAATCTGGCAACCGAGAATGCCAAGTCTTCTGCTGGTCTATAAGGGACAGCAGTACCAAAATCAGTGTACCTGAAAAACAAGAAGCACACAACTAAATATCGGAATTAAAATGAAATATTTTTCAGCCGTAAAAGTTGCATTTATGTGACATAACATACCAGCCAGTCCAATTTTCTGTCCACATTTTTGGTTTGTAGTTCTTGTTGGGAGAGAAGTTTTCACAGTAATATCCATTACAGGTATCAATCTACACAACAGTCAGCAAATACAGATCAGATAGTGTTAGAACATCAACCCTAGTTCAAAAGAGTAAAAATTCAAAAAACGCAAACAATGAACACATAATATTTTGTAACTAAGTTCGGCCAATTGCGCTTGCGTCAACAATTGCATTCCTCTATATTATTTCATGCTTAGGGTTTACAGCGTACATATGTTTATTCAAATACTACACTTCAGATTACATAATTGTCCCTGAACTGTACCGCAGGGGGATTCGCCTCCCCTCTCCTCCCAGTCACAACCATACAAACGTAGTCGCTCTCTGTCAACTTTTTGGTAACTATAAGTCATAACATACTTAACCGATATAAAAAGAGGCACGACAGAAGGATCAACAAAAGTTTCTCTTCATAAAAAGTTGAAGTGAATTTAAAGCTTAGCATGTGGAAAAGAAAACAGTAGAAGATAACACAAGTACTTAGGAAAACCAAAAAGCACCTTCCTTCAAACAAAAGATAAACAACAACAATAGAGAAAAAGGTGAAATGGACAACCTTAAATCAAAACAAATAATCACAACACTGTCATAAACCCCACCACCAAACAAGTCATAATTCACATAAATTTAAAAGAACAAGATAAGAATTTCATTATGAAAAAGACAGTTTCAAAGCCACACAACACACAAAAATGTTTCTCAAATATATGAAAAGGGATGAATGGCTTACAATTGGATCAGGAGCATCTTCTTGCTTACACATAACCCATGGAACACCAGTGTTTAGTCCTACAGCCATTTGAGAAAACCATTTGGTGTAAGATTTTCCAGGTGCACCAATTTCCCATTCCACTGGTCCATACTCATTCTCAATCTGTATCAATTCAAATCAGTGGTTAATAAACTTCAATTCAAGCCGATCCGTTCAGGAGAATCCGAGTTCAAATCCTGACCGGATCAATCTTTGGCCAGACTATAACTATCTCACAGTCAAACTCCGGATTACAAATGTTTAATTCAACAGTAAATTTATCATCACAGTTTATTACAAATAATGGGCTGCATAAACTTTATGGTAAAATAATATCATTTGAAAAAAATGCTACAAATAACAAATTATTGAAATACCATTTTTTTATTTAATTACCTGAGACAAAATAATTGGACCACCTTGGCTTTGAAACAAATTCTCTGACTTCATAATACTGACAATCTTGGTAGTGAATTTTTGCATAGCCGCCTAACATACATCATGACAATAATTAGGACGGTTGTTAGAAAATTAATTGAATCAAAATTAATTAAATCTCTCTAACAACCAATCATTAAAATAAATTAATCAAGCACCAAACAGAAAATAACACCAACCTTGAACGGCTCATTGTCTGTTCTGAAAGCAACACCTGGTACATACTTTAGCCAAACAGGAAATCCCCTGCATACCAAACAGAACTTGTTAGCTTTGAGTAATTGCTAAGAAATTGTTAATAATATTTACACCGTCAGTTTAAATAATATTTACACCGTCAATCAATTATAACTGTAAATTATGTCAAAAAAATTTAAACTCTAAAATCCTTACCCAAAATTCCATTCAGCACAAACATAGGGACCAATACGCAAATGAACATAAAGTCCAGCTTGTTGAACCACTTTGATGAACTTAACCAAGTCAAATCTATCTTCAAAGTAATACTGAAAAAAAAAAAAAATCAACATGAACTGTGAATAACAACTAAAAAATAAAATGATATGAAAAATGAAAATTGAAAAAACATCATCATAAAAATAAATATCATTTATTACTTTTCCTTGAGAAGGTTCATGTCCATTCCAAAATACATAGGTTTCAATCACATCAACACCTCCATCTTTAGCCTTTTGTATTAAATCTGGCCACATCTGCATCAACAAACATTATCTATGAGAATTTGTTTTTGTCTGAATCATTGAGCTAGGGGATCAATGTAAATGGCAAAACTCTGCTCTATCCTATGAACCACGGACACTCATCGGATTAGACGTGTTCGACACCGATACATATAATTACACTTAATTATGTAATTTTCTCTATTTTTTTTACAGGTGTCAGCGTATCAATGTCCGTGTGGTGTCCGGTATCAGTATCCGTATCCGTGACACGAACCTGAGAACTCGCTATTCATAAGTCCGTGACACGAATGAATAAACAAAAAAACATGAAACAAATGATTGAAAAATAAAACAAAAAACAAAACTTCATGATCATGAACATGATTAAAATGGAGTGTACCTGAGGTGTGCTTCTAGGATAATGGATAGAACCAGAGATCAAAATTCTTCTCTTTCCATTAATCACAATAGCTTTATGATCATAAGTCACAGAAGCTGTGACATAACAAACAAAAAAACACAAAAACAATATGTAACAATTTCTCCTCCTTGTAAAACTCTCCATTAACATTGTTTTTTGCTTCTTCACTTTTGTTGTAGTTTTTGAAACATTAAAAAGGTAATGTTATAAGGTAAGGTGTGTTGTTTTGATGGGTGAGTTGAAGTGGAGGGAATAAAACTGCAATCTTCTTTATATAGAATTTTGAGAGAGATAGGAAGAAGAGAGAGTAATGTATGGGACCCATTTCCATTTTTATTTTTTTTTCACACGTAACTACTAAAGGCATTATTGGAACAACTACATTGCATGTTTCTTAAATTTTAAGAATGTCTAAGGACGGTTTTTGTTTTCACATAAGATTGGAGAAAGATGAGTTAGCTTGTACATTTGTATGTAAGAACAATTATGACAGTAGAAAGTTCTTATAATAGTTTATGAGAAAAAGAAGAATGGTTGTTTTTAATAGAATAAAAAATTAATTTCTACATGGAAAGATGTTGAAGTATTAAATATGTGGGGTCTTTGTGAGACCACCTTAGAATAAATTAACAACCAAATAATCTTCTTGTATTGGAGAAGTTGAGGATAAGTAGATATACTAAAACTACAAGTGGCAATAATGGGTCCATAAAAAAAGAGAAAAGATACTTTAATATAAAAAATTAAAATTTTAATGACAAATACACTAACCATCTCAAAATAATAATCGTTTAAGATTTGCATACAATTTTTTAAAAAATAATTAATTAATTAAAATTTTGATGATAAGTACTCCCTCCGTCTCAAAATAATTTTGATGACAAATACTCCCTTCGTCTAAAAAAAACAAGTAAAGTTAGTATCATTTAAAAAAAATATCATTATTAATTGTAATTAGTTGAGTTGTTAGATTAGATGAAATTCAATAAATAAGAGTATAATAATGAAAAAAATATTACATTGATATTCTAAAGTGACAATTATTTTAAGACAGGAAAAAATATTAAAGACACAATTCTTTTGTGACGGAGGAAGTATTTTCTAAGGAGTACTTTGAATTTCCTATGTATTTTCGAAATGCATATATATTATAGAAAATAAAAAGTAAAGAAAAAGAACTTCTATTGGTGCACGGTATAGCGGTTGTAAAGACCGTTGATTTTAATGATAGGATTTCCTACCATTAGATTAAACCGTATCTACAGTCGATGTATCTTGCGGTAGAGTGGTCTATGGTGCACCGCACCTTTTAACTCTTGGATTGATCTATACCTCACAAAGAATAAGGAGCAAAATCAGCATCCTACAAGTGAGAGTCGAGAGATAAAAGGGAAAAGTTAGAAAGAGATGTGAAAGTAAAAGACGCATAAGTGAAGTTGGTTTTCTATTTAAGGAAACTAACGTAACATTAAACAGACACAACACAAAAGAAGAAGAAAAAACAAGACAAGGACTGAAAAGAAGTACTAAGAAAGAGTACCTTTTTATAGTTTTAGTGTCCCTCAAGGATGATTCACTTCACATGGAGGTGATGCAAACGGGTATGGCACCGTAGTGTTGCCGCATATAGGCTGCGGCAACATGGAGATTTCTCAAATTGGGAAGAATAATTTGTTGCAAGAAGGTACACCATGTTATAATGAGAAACAATGAATCTAGAGGTTAATTTGCTAATTGCTTACATTTAACTTTCTTTTTTGTGCGGGGGATTACATTTTAACCTGCATAGTTGTGAAGGTTTAGAACTTCGAATGTGCTCCGTCTAAAGTTCGAATGCACGTGTGCTAACAATTCATGTGTTGTTAGTCAATACATTGCAATTGAACCCTCTGCTAGTGTATGGTGGAATTGATCATCGGAATTTTTTTTTGTGGTGGTCGGAGTTTGAACCTCACACCTTACATAATTGATCATCTAGATTAATATTGCTTCTTAGATTCGAGTTTTTGAGGAAAAAAAAGTAATAAATAGTATTTTTTTTTTTCTTCTTTTACTCGAGTAACAAATAATCATTTAAGAACCTGAATGTGTGATATTTTCAATATTGTTTCAATTTTTCGGTTTGTGAATAACATTTTTTCTATAATCAAAATTATATAATATAAAAATTTGAATCTCATTTCTTTATCCAATACAATATTTATGGTATTCCATGCAATATGAGAATTTCTTTAATATACAATTGAGGTAACCGTTAACAAAAGAGAAAAATGGCTAGGGTTTTCATTAGAATTACAATAGTTTAATTGAAAAAGAGTTATAATAGAGTATAAATATTAGATATATATTAGAAAAATCTAAACTAATTACAATCAAAGACTCATTATATATTGTCTAACATCTCCCTTCAAATTCACAATGCATTAACATAAAACATTGAGAATTTGTCAAACAAAAAATGAAAAAATTATTCAATAATAAAGAAATAAAATCCATAACAACTAACATTGTAACCAACATAAAGAGAAGCACCACCTAAATAGATGAACCATCAAAGAGAAGAGAAGAACGAACGAAGAGAGGAGAAGCACCTAGAGAGAGTTACCAAACTAAACAAAAAGAAAAGCATCTAAACATAATATAGAGAGAAGCAACCGAAGAAGAGCAGTTGAAAAAGATAAACAATCATAGAGAAGAACAAAACTTACAGAGAGAAATAATCAAACGAAAGAACTAACAGAGAGAAGCAACCAAACACAATAATCAATAGGGAGATAAACATTCAAACAGAATAGACCAATAGAGAGAAGACCAATCAAACAAAGAAGAATCAACAAATATAGGAGCAATCAGCATAAGAATCAAAAGGGAGAGAAGCAATCAATGTATGCTTTCTATACAACATGCCTAGATTTTTATGAAAAATAGGATTGTAGAAACAGTTTAAACACGATGTAGAAACATGGGAATGCAAAGGGATAAAAATTTCTTAGTGTTGGGAAACAAATAGTGAGCATCTTGAGTAATTAACAATCATTACGGAGAGGATTCAATCCTTCTCAATTGAGTCATATAATGAAAATTATCAAGGATTGGGAGAAAACATGAGAGATTGTTCATCTTGAACAAATAAGGTTAATTTTTTGTGATCTTTTATAATCTCTTGTAAAGACTTATTGATGGTCGATCGATTATCGACTCTCTCCCACATTTATGTACAAAATTTAAAAATGTGAGGGATTCACACAAAAATTGATCCGGGACTAAACTTACACGGGCTACAAACATAGTTATGTCTACAAATCATTTTTTAATTTTTTTAGGAAAAGTCTACAAATAAATAAGAATACATCATCATCATGTATTTAATTTAGTTAAGCAGTCCACAAAAACATGATTAACTATTGCTTTTAGAAAAAGGTGTGAATGAAATCTTTTGGTTGATAAACATGGTTTGGTAGAAACGAATCCTTCAGTTATGACTTCCAAGTTTCTTAGCCCTTTCTTTGATAACAACCATATCATGAATATGTTTTTTTAAAGGAATATCATGAATATATTATTATTATAGAAAATAAATGAGTAAATATAAATGTAAATAATCATTCAAAAAAATGTTAATAATTAAAGTAAGAGGAGGATGTCTCAACCAGCAACATAGAGATCTAAACTTTGTCTTTTCCTACTATATCGATCTCTTATAATTTTGAAAGGTATTTTTTTTATCGGTTAGTCTAATGACTAGAATTCACCTTATAAGGTAAATAAATGAATTGTCCGGAATCCGGGGTTTGAAAGGCTTTCTTCTAGTTAAAATTTTGAAAATTTGTTTTATGAATCGCTTATTAACATTTTTAATGGTTCATTTCTTTATGTTGATTCACCTTTTCTAAAAAAGTTAATGTTGAAACATACTCTTCGAGAAGAGAATGTTGGTGAAGAGAATGGTGCTATAGCGACACTCTCTTTAACATCCACTCTTACATTGAATGAAAATATGAATTCTAAATTGTGGAAATTAGTCTCATTTAAAGTAGTGGGATTTACATTAATTTTATCCAATAAAAAAGTGAATGTTAAAAGAAGTATTTAAAAGATAAGTTTTTTTTTAAGAGTATTAAAAAGATAAGTTGTTATCACTTCTCTTCATAAAGAACCCAATTCAATATATTATTGGACCGAGACAATATATTAGTCGTATAAACCAAGTGACTTTTAAATCGATGAAGGTACTTTTAAAAAACTTTTAAAATATATTAGTCGTATAAACCAAGTGACATCATCTTCAAGAATCGTATAAAACTTTTAAAACATAATAATTAAATTAACAACTAATATATAATAAGTCTTGTTCAAAATATAACTAAATTATTTTTTGTTATAAAAAATATAATTAGTTTTTTTTTTTGGTACAAAATATGTAATAAGTTATTATATACTAATTAAAATAACAACTAAGTCCGTGAGTTTAGCTTAGTTGGTAGGACAATGTATTATTATATGCAGCTGGGGTTCGAACCCCGGACACCCCACTTGAATTCTAGCCACTAGGCTACCTGACCAAAAAAAATATATAATAAGAGAGTTTATACAACGAGGTACATAATAATAAGTATTGCGACTAGCGGATAATGTGGCAACCCCAGCAAGCTACCTCATTTGATTGTCGCCTGTTGAACTCGACCTTAGAGTTTGAGAAGTGTGAATTGAAGAGACTCCGACATGTTGAAATCACTTGTCCAAATTCTGTAACATCAACCTGACGATTGTGGAAGGCGTCTGTTGTAATCTTTGAATCTAAGACAAAATCGACGTTGTCAAATTGCATGTCACTTAGCCATTGTAAGGGGTGGAATAAGCTCAGAGGTTCTCCCACAACAACAGAACACATAGGGGAGAGAGATACGGTATTGGCCAGTACAAAGGTACATTCATCATCACGGACACATATCCCAATACATGTTCTATTCAATTGATCTGAAAACGAAGCATCGACATTACATTTCAGACGGCCTCATTGTGGACGCTGCCACCTGACCGAAACAATATCACTTGTTACTGTAGGAAAAGAATTTTGAGTTGTACCTGAATCACCATGTCTTACCGATATATACTCTTGTTTATTGAAAAGTGATTTTCACATATATTTTATTTTGTTGTCTTAGTGCGACGTTGTTTTGTTCGTCGTCTTTGTGCGGTGTTGTTTGTCTTTTTTGTTTCGTTTGGGTATTTATTCCTTTAGATTGTCAGATCAGCTTCAATCTAGTGCAGATCAAAACAATGATTTTGACGTTGTCAACGTTGCATATTCGTAGACATGGGTATTTCAGAAGCTTGAATATAGTCATATGTGTAGGCGTTTGTACTTTGTCGTTTTATGCTATTAACATGAATGTTGTGAGTTTGTTCGTAGATTCATAAGTTTTATTTTTATGGGTCTTGCTAACCATTGCCCTCATGCCTTGAGGACAATGGTTAAGGAAGCCAAAAATAACATATTTGCATTGGTTTCAACAACATTTGAGTTTTAAAAAGTTAAATTTATCATTTTTCAACATTTTCCAGTATTATATTTCTATTTTTATCCCTTTATCCAATGTGTTCCAAGGGCATTGGTTAATATTCTCCTATTTTTATTGAATTTGTATTATATCCATGAACTTTATCAATTTGAATGAATAAATATCATTTATTTTTAATTAAAATACAGACTCCTTGCAACGACGGTCCAATGAGTAACATTTATTAGTTTTTTTTCCCCTGTTATGTAACAAAATAAACATATACAGATAAGTCCATCATCCTAAATCCTAATCCATATTGATCAAAGCCAATTTAAAATTATATAATTTAGAACACATTTAGTCAAAGGACATCCAGAAAGCCTTTATACAAAGTCTTATCCGTTGATTTTAAAATTGAAACGTGAGCATCTAGTTTCCTAAGAACTTTGAAATAAGCTTCAATCATTCCCAGCTCCATGATTAATTTAAGAGGTGTGTTATTTCAACAATCAATTAAGTAATAATTTTTGTAACAATCACTAATTTACAAAGGAAAGTAGATAGTGACATGGAAACAGGCCCGGCCTTGAGGAAGTGTAAGGTGCTCAATCAAGCCGGACCTCCAAAAACTATGGGCCCCACAAAAAATTAAATCTAATACTCACCCCCACTTAAATAAAAAATATATATGTTACTTCTTTACACGTTTGAATTTTTTCTAGATTTTAGCTCTCCTATCTGGACATAAATCTGGTACTATCAAACCACCCCCAATTTGTATAATCAGTCAATTTGAAAAGCTATTTCATTGAAAGAATCACAACAATCATTTCTTTTTCATATAAACCATTCGTTTTCCCCTTTCCCACAACGGATAAGTGACAAATCCAAACGACACCGTTAGTAAATTCTACCTCTCTTTCACTTAATTTTTTTGTATTTCGTTTCATGTTTAGAAGCTCTTCTGATTCTGATTTTTTAATAAAGCTTAGCTACACAAAAAAATTGCATTTTTATTTTATTGGGGGCCTATTTTAAATAGAGAGCCGAGCCTCCTATTTCATAGGGACGGCCCTGCATGGAAACCAAAGCAATAGAGAGAGAAAGTAAAAAAATTATGTGAATATGATAGATAAAGTTGTCACAAAATAGTTGTCAAAATATCATTCCTCTTAATTTAAAGATAAATAAAATTAGACTTGTTCTGTTTTAAGTTCTATTCACTATAATTTCACTTCATTTAGCATATGGAAGAAGAAATTAACATACTTTTCCTCCTTAAAAAAAAAAAAATTAACATACTTTTCCTACAAAGATTACTTTCCTAAAATTAAAACTTAATTATTGTCTTCGATAATATGTTGCTATACTCGACACTTTGTGGTAGATATAAATACCCAAATAAGCTACCAGATATGGCATGTGGTACGTAGACATTTTTTTTTTTTATTTTTTTTTTACAGGAGGTCATACGTAGACCTTCAAATTAAACGATGTAAAATATATAATGATATTTTTATGACCATTTTTTATCAACAACAACTTTCTCAAGATTGGGAGTCAGTTTTTGACTCATGTTGGTTTTTAGGCTTTGTTTTGTGCTTTTTCGATAGATTGGAGGTCGCGAGGTTTGTGATATCTACTTGATCCATCGGTTAGGTGCTCTTCGTAATGTGGCTCAGCTTGGGTGTTGGGGTCTGAGAGTTTTTATTTTGAGGGTGTTCTTTGTGGGTGAGTAATGACGATGGGCGGTGGTGGATACCGTGTTTACAGTGCTTTTTTTTTTTTTTAGTCTGTTTTAGGCGGTGATGTGTTTCTGTGGATTTATCTTCAGGGGTGGTTATAGTGTACCGTCTATATGCGGCATCATTTGTATCTTGTCTCGTCCATACCTTGCGTCTTGCGGGGATGACGTTTATCGAATAAGGGTGATTTATGGTCAATTTTGACCTAAAATCATCCGTCCGAATTGTTTTTCCTTTTTTTTTTTTATTTAAATTAGTGATTTTCACATATTTTCAGTCTTCTTTCGTTTGTTTATGTGATTTCGTCGTCTTTGCACAACCCTACTTGTTTTAATTTTCTGTCTTTGTACGGTGTATTTTTTTTATTTTCCGTCTTAGTGCAATGTTTATTTGATTATGGTAATAAGATTAACTTTGAGAAAGTGAAAATTCAATAAATGATTTTGGCGTTGTCAATATTACAGATCCGAGACATAAGTATTTTGGAGACTTGAATATAGTCATATTGGTAGGCATATACATTATGTTGTGTTATGCTTTTAACATGGATGATTTGAATTTGTTCGCAAATTCATTATTTTTGTGTTTAGCGACTGTGAATTTGTATTGTATATGTATTGATGCATTATATCAATTTAAATAAATGAATTCCCTTTATTTTTGTAAAAAAAAAAAAAAAACTTCAATACTTAATTTGAATGTATATATTTAAAATTATTATTATGGTAAAACTCTATCTGATTATTTGTAAAATTAAACTCATAAACGGGGACTCAACTCCACTTTTTCCAAAAACTCCACTCTATCCATAGCACCAGTATTTATTTATTTTTGAATATATCCAATCCAATAGTATTAGTATTTATATTTATCCTAACATGTCATGAAAATGATATATATCTAAAGTGTTATATCCTTTTCCTAATCATTCAACAAATAAGTCTATTAATCCATCATTGAAGACGATGTTGACGGAAATACGTGTTGAAAACTTTGCAAACATACATAAAGAGTGTTCCTTATATATATCGCTCTTAACTAAACATATCTTTCACTTTCAAAATATAAAATACTTTTTTTTTCCCGTGAGCATAGCTCAGTTGGTAGGACACTGTATTATTATATGCAAAGGTCGGAGTTCGAACCCCGGACATCCCATTTATTCACTTTATAAGGTGAATTCTAGCAACTAGGCTACCTGATAAAAAAAATACTTTTAAAGGACAAAATATAAAATTATTCAAAATATAAGGTTAGTCTATTGCAATAAATGTATCCTTGACCATTTTTTTGACATGATTTTTTCAACTAATTTATTCTTTCTAGATTTTTTTTTAAGCCCTTCTAAAAAGATATACTTCCCCGTCTTAAAATATAAGTAAAAATAGAATCAACATAAACTGATTTATTTGGTACAAATTTTGAACCAACATAAGCAAATTTTAAATCAATTTTTACTTACATTTTAGGACGGATGAAGTAATTAGTAAAGTTAAAAACAAAAACATCTACTATTACCAAGTTTGATAAACAATTAACCCTAGCCATTTCTTTCTCAATCTTTCTCTACTCATCTCCTCTTTCTTTCCTCCTCAAAAGGGTGGTTTTGCATATTTTTTTAACCCAAAATCATCATTTTGCATGGTTCTTTCTCATATTATTTAAATAAGTTATTTACGCATAATTTTGGTTTCTTTTTGCGATTTGCTCGTTTGAAAGAGATATTGTTTTGTTCGTCTTCTTAGTATGATATTTTCTTTTCCATCTTGTTTTTCCAGAGGTTATTTTCCATCTTGTTGCAATGTTCGTGTGGTTGTAGTGTTTATTTTGGTTATTGCTTCAAGGCACATACCTACTCCATATCTTCATCTCCTTCAACTATGAGGAAAATAAACATTGATTACATAGATTTTGTTGCATGGTTTATTTTTCACCTGTTGGAGTGTTTTTTTGCAATTCATTGTTAGTGTAAGAAAGATAGTCGTTGATCATGTAATTGTCATAGAGAAGAAACCTCGATTCGAGTACATATACCACTTAACATGCTCTCTTAAATGACCAAGTTGTAAGATTCAAAAATATATTTTTAATTTTCGAGTATATACACTACTTAACAACTCACTATAATTATATCGTAACAAATCACGAATTTATTAAAATAAATTTTAATATTTTCATTTTACACTTTACTTACTTAAAAAATCCAAATACCTTCGTAGTTGAGAACTTGTTGATTTTTCAAAAGAAATAGAAAACTCAATCTTAAAAAAATAAACATAAATAAGAGATTTATGAGATTTTTGTTTAAACCCACATTTAAGGCTTCAACAATCGAGTTCTTTTCCTTCTCTTTTTTTTTTTTTTTTTTTCAAAATAAAAATATGTTAATGGGTCGACGGACGCCTGCACCTTCCACCAATTTCTTAAACTTTTGATCAAATATAATTAATTTGGGTTTATTGAAGCAATATGACAAAGTCACAATTTTATTATTAGAGATAATGGATTAGAGTGAGAGATTGTATTTTCAAAACATAAACAATTAGGTCTGCTTAATTAGGTGACAAAAAAAGGTTGGTAGTAAAAAGACAAATTTGATAGTGACAATGCATATTAGGAAAATTGCATGCACTTTATTTTTTATTTTTGAAAGATACATGCACTTTTTTTAAAGACAATAATAATATAATATCATCATTGACTCGTTTGTATACTTTATTACGTATTAGTTAAAGAATTGAACTTTCACCAATTTTGAACTTTTTTTCCTTCAAAATATAGTTGTTAATTATGCCCCAAAAAAGTACGTATAATTTATAATTATAGATCAATATTTGTGGATTTGTTAAGAATAGGTCTTTTATTTTTGGGTGAGTTTTATGACGAATACAGCTTTACTTGACTCTGAAACTACAAGTGGCATATGTTTTCCTTTTTCAACCATCACTCCATCAGCACCAGCTGCACCATCAATCTCATTCAAACAAAAATTTAAGTCCTCAACTAATCTTAACACTCATAAAGATTCCTGCTATTTTATCACATATTTTTACATTGATTTATTCACACGTAACACTATCAAAATATGAATTATTTTCTTGGTGAGAGAATTTGTAAATGGGTGTAAAGCTTGTGTGGTCACAAGCTGAAATTTAAGCATTTAACTACGTTCATATAAATTGAAAAAGGTAGAAAGAAAGAAAATACTCAATTTTTTCTTTTTATTAAAATATTTAAATGATGGATATATTTTATGTGTGTGATTTAATTATTAATATTTGTGGTTATATAGTAACCAACTAAAATTTTCATTTAATCGTCCAAAGTTGAAATGTAGGGGCCATAATTATGATTTATCAATTGCAATTCGATCAACATATTGGAAACACAAACGAAAAAAAAAAGGTTATGCTACATATATCATAATGATTCCGCAATTAATAAAGAAATCATTGGTAAAAAAAAATTCAAATTATAATTTCTACTTAAATTTTATTTAAAGAATGTTTCAAGTGCAACTTTGTAAGCTGGATACAACGAACCAATAAGATAGTGACAGCTTGGAGGCGTTGTTGCGTAAGGAACTCAACTCAGTCTTGTTGGCAATAGTGGCTAAAGAATTGAATCCAAGTGATGATGTTTATAACAACCATACATGAGAAAGTTGCTGCTTTTAACCATTATTTTTGGATAATGTTTGCCTTTATTTGATTCAAAGATTTAAATGAGGCTTTTGGACAACAAGTTACCCTTGCTTGTATGTGAAAAAAAAAGTTGACCTTACTTGGTTAAGTGGTTAAATACTAGAAGTATAAGGTTTTAAATTGGAGAAACGATATTTATATAATTATTTTGTGATAATTTTTGGACAATTTTTTTTTCATAGTCACATAATTTTCATATTCTTTCTCCTATGTTTTTTTTTCTCTCTATTATTTTTTATTAATAAAAAAATCACAAAAATTATCATTAAATAATGTACAAATATTATTACTCTTTGTGGAAATTTAATAAAGCAATTAAATAGTGGTGTGATTATGGTGGGTATTGGAAAATGTTGTGATGTGAAATGTATGTCAATTGTGTTTGTGATTTTTTGTTATAGGAAGCACTCCACTCACGAGTAGAGTTTGATGCAACGAGAATGTGGGCCACTATTGATATAGTCTACAAAGATCAGTGTGCAATTAAAAAATCGCTTTTTTGACATAGAATATTTGCTATTGACACAAGTAATTTACCAAAAAGCTCTTAGCGGTAGTTAACAACCGTTAGCAACGTCACCCGCATATCAATCCATTAGAACATATTGTGCTCCCAAAACATATTGCATGGCCTAACGGTTGTTAACTGCCGCTGGGGGCTTTTTGGTAAATTACTTGTGTCAATAGGAAGTATTTTATGTCAAAAAAGCAATTTTTGTGCAATTATATTCTTATAATTGGGATGATTTGATAGACACAATATCACTTTTATATGATATCGATTAAAAATTAATATGAAGTTTTAAGGATTGGAAATATCTTCAAGTTTGGTTAATAAGTTTGATGTATTTTGCAGAATAAGTAATTCTTGTCTCAATGTTGCTAAAGACATTCATGATCCAGCAACAACAAAAACAAAAAAAAAACCAGAAAGGCCATGGAGTTGCAATGATAGTTAGAATTGGTTACAAATTGTAGAGCAATAAATAGAGTCCTTGAATAAGAAGAATCAAATTTAGACACTTTTAAATACCCTACAAATTAGATGATAGTTAAATGCAAATTAATTTATAAGAAAAAGGAAGGTAGGTCTGCAGTTGAGAAGATAAGGATCAAGAAAACATTTGTGATAAAGGTTTTTTTTGTTAACCCTTCAATTTTTAGGAAAAAAGAGCTCTGATAATCCAAAGTTCGATCGTGAGGTAAATATAACCTAAAGATACAGGATTCACTTAAGTTGAATATAATGAAATATTTTTACTTGAGATAAAATATTGCTATATAAGAATATTAATGTTTAGGATAATATGAGAGGATAATATGATATTCTTGACCCACAAATGAAAAAAGAAGGGTGGTTTTTCTTGATCTAGCTGTTGTTATAACTGTTGTTGAAGATGTGATATATGTTTAGTTATGACTTATCCATAATGACTCACAATTCATAATCCAAACCACAAAAATGGGAAAGCATTTTGCTGTCACATTGAACACATCCTAAAATAACCTTAGTAGCTGGCTTTCATAGGGCCATCTATTTGAATGGTCCCATATCATTACGGTGTTACGTAATGTTTATCTTCTATATAATATATCCCTAACTAACCATCAACATCATCATATAATAATGGTTAGCTACTTACTTGTTAACATTGGTCAAGCAAAGATTAAGAAACCAACAAGCATCATAGAAAATATGTATCATACAAGACCTTAAATAATGGTCATTGCAAAAGTGAGATTAGCCACTAAATGATCCATACATGACCCAAAATACTGATCATACATGACCCAAAATCCAAAATATGCAAGTCAAAGTAATAGTGGTTATGTATCTCTAAGAGTTGCAAATATTCTCATCAAATAATTTCTCAGTACATGACACACAATATGAAACCAACACTTGAATCAGAACCAAAAACCAACACTTGAATAAGCAAAAAGTTCTTCCTGTAATGTTTAAGCAAACCAAACTCTCACTGGATTTCCTTCTAACCTGTATTGCGAAAAAATCAAATGGAGCATTCATCAATCAATATGAAATAGCTTATGCATGCCTTTTAATTCTGAAATAATCACATCATGAAGAGAATAATACACACAGTTGACAGCATGAGGCGGAAATTAATAGTTTATTGTGACAGATTTGAACAAGAAATTAATTCTGCTATAAAACTCAATGTTCTTTTAGAAACTCAAAAAACAAATCACGTCATCTAATAAAGTTGTACAAAGTGTTCTATCTATTTGCTTAAAGTTTAAAATAGCATATGTCACCAATTAGCCAGGTAACTACACACTTCAGTATGCATAACAGGAGTCCAAAGATATCATTCATGTTTAATAACAAAACACATTACCTTTATATTGTACACTTTTTGACAATGCAAGAAACCAAGTTCCAGAATCCTGATAGCTCCATACCCATCCCTAGCAATACGAGTGAAATTCAAGGTTAAATGAATATTTGAAAATATTAAACTTGTGTTACGATAAGTAGAGATCAGCAAACACAGATCAGATAGTGTTAGAACAGCAACTCTAGTCCAAAAGATTAAAGATAGGAAAAAACGCAAACAATGAACACACGACGTTTGGTAACTAATTAAGCTCGGCCAATTGCGTGTACGTCTCCAACTGTATTGATTTATATTATTACCCACTTAGGATTTACAGGGTACAAATTTGTATTTAAACACTGCATTTCAGATTACAACATAAATCCCACTGATCCATACGTACTCTCAAACTTTGTCATTTTAAAGTGGGTCCAGTTCAAGTAAATACTATTTGAATATAAATCTGCACCACTTGATATGAGATATACCAAAAGAAAACATGTAAATAGTAGGTACCTGAGTAATTGTTGGGCACTATGACTGTTGGTCCCTCTCAGGATCGTCAATCATTATACATTGAATATGCGCAATCCTCTCGCAATCCTTTCCATAAGGTTTCTTGCATCTTTCTAAAAGGAATGGACAGTTCCCCGAAATCTGTAAAGTTGATATGGATCTAGGTAGACCCTCCTTCGGTAAACGTTTTATGTTGGGACAGTTTTTAAGAGTTAATGATGAAAGAGAGGGGAGGTGGTCGAGACCCTTGTAGTCAAGTTGTTTGAGATTTTGACAACCAGTGATATTTAGAGTGGTAAGAGAGAGTGGAATCAACCCTTGATTGGGAAAAGACTCCACATCTGTTTCTTGGATATACATGTAACAGAGAGATGTATTTGCTGGAAACGCCCATTTCAGGGAGTTGATGAGAAGGTTGGAACATTTAATGAGAAGGAGGCTTTTTATACTTGAAGGCAAACCTCTAGCGGAGAAGGACACCAATTGTGGACAATCATTTATAGACAGCTTATAGAGAGATGGAAGGAGGATATGCATGCATTCAGGAAGTGATTTTAACTCCTCTAATTTTGAAAGATAAAACTGCTGAAGCCTGGGTGCAGACAATCCTCCATTTGGAAATGATGCAAATTTAGGACACTCTTCAATTAAGAGAGATGTGAGTTTAAGATGTTCATTTTCCTGTGAAATCATTTCGAAATTAATACACTTATAAACATCAAGAGTGTCAAGATTCGGGAACAGTTTGAGAGGGAAGGTCGTTAGAGAGTCACAGCCACCACTGATGACCAATTTTACAAGGAAATTGTAGTGACCAGCTAGTGGAATTTGCACAGTTGGACAGTCTTCAATTTTCAACACTTTAATGTTGGTACCACATTCAGATAAGGCACTCCCGATCAAATGCACGGAGGATCCTCCCAAGCAACATCCACGGATCTCAAGAAACTTCAGAGAGGGTGAACAATAATTAAATTCCAATTCTCCGCAATTGATTAGACGTAATTCACTGATTTTCGGAGAAGATGGAACAGAATCAACAAGTTGTTTACAGTCACAGATTTTCAAATTCACTAAACATTCAAGTGACTTTGGCATTTTGCCTTTCAGACTTGGACATCGCACTATATAAAGCTTTCGTAGGCGTGGAAATACACCCTCAACCTCAACAGCTTCAGATTCCCAATCTTTCCATCCATCCATATCCTTAAAAATTAAAGTTTCCAAGGATGGAAATGGAACAGATGGAGAAGAGCAGCTCACATCCCTATAAAACTCCGTCCTAATCTCCACTATCCCAGAGAGCCCAGTGATCCGAAGGTGCTTAAGTGATGACATAGTTCCAAGCGAAGGAAGCATCATACAATGTTTACAATTGCTCAACTCTAGCGATACCAGACTTATCAATGAGTTGTCTCCAAACCAACTTGGAAAAAATGTTCCACCGTACTTTTCAATTGAGAGCGTTGTCAAATGTATGGAAGGTTTAAGGTTCTCGAGCACCTCCCTTTCATTTTTTGAACTGGTACTAGTAGCGTTCCACCTTAAATTTAGTTTCAAAAGATGAGATTTACTTTTCATATCTGCCAGAGCTGCATCTGATGGATTAGTAATATTCTGTAGCTCGAAAATGGACAGATCTCCATGTAGAGTGAGATCTCCTAACTGTTTCACATTGGACTCACTGCCCTTGTCCACATAAAAGGAACTAAGAACTTGAAGATTTTGTAGTCTATCCATTTGGATTGGCATTCTTGTAACCTTAGTTCCACTAAAGTCAAGATAAGACAATTTCACCAGTTTGTGTAAATTCACAGGCAGCTCTTCCAAATACTCACAATCCTTCACCTTCAATGTTTGCAAGTAAAGGAGGGAGCATAAAGAATCCGGCAAATTTCTTATCCCAGTCCGGGAAAGGTCGAGATGACGGAGGTGTATAAGATTTCTTACTGTATCCGGCAACTCCACCATATCCATGTATCCGCACAATGACAATACACGCAACAACTTACATTTCAAGAACAACTTTGGAAGCTCCAATGACGTCAAGGGCGACAACCAACGATGTTGGTAAGAATTCATAGACAGTGGTATAAATGTCCACAACTTATTATCTGTATATAAGGTCTCGAACCCTTTTGAAGATCCAATTTTATCACATACAAATGAAAAATGACGAGTTATCCCTGATATATTTTTCCCTCTTTCGGCTCCCAATGTTAAGCAAAAATCCCCAAACACAGTTTCAGCTAAGTCATGAAATAAATCATGCATGATAAAATAATTTTTATATTTTTCTGATGGTTGGAAAAATGATATTGACAGTAGATGGTTAAAGTACGACTCACCCTTCTTTTGTCCAGGGAGAAAGTTTTCACCCTTCTTTTGTCCAGGGAGAAAGTTTTCAGCCGTCCATAGTAAAATTAAATCATCCTTGTCAAATAGGTAGCCTTTAGGGAATAATGCACAGTACCCAAAACATCTCTTAAGATCATATGGAAGCTTTTGATAACTTAACATCAAAGCAGGGACAATTCGTGTTTCTCCTGGTAAGTTCCATATACCGCTTTTCGATATCTCACTCCAGTCCTTGAAGGATGAATGTACGCTCAAGAGACGCCCAATTGCTTCCAAAGCTAAAGGTAATCCGTTACATTTCCTCATGACATCTTCGGCAATTAACTCAAAAACTCCTGGGCCAATGGTTATTCGAGAACTCTCTAGATTTTTGAATGCATGTTTGGAAAACAAGTCCCATGCATGTTCTTCTTCTAATTTTTGTAGAAGATGAGTATGATCTGACTCCATGCCTGAAGCAACTTCACTTTTGCGCGTAGTGACAAGGATTTTACTTCCCTCAGCCCCACACTGAAATGGAATCTTCAAATCTTTCAATTCCACTTCGTTGTCATTCCACATATTGTCCAAAACAATAAAAAACTTCTTCCCATTCAGTTCATTTGCTACCTTACGTTGAACCAGAGTGAAATTAGTATCATTAAGGTATGAACCACTGATTTCTGCAAGAGTGTCCCTCATTATTTGAAGAGCATTAAATTCACCAGAAACATGTACCCAAGCTAAAACATCAAAATTTTCCTGGATGCTAGGATCATTAAACAAATGTTGCGCAAGAGTAGTTTTACCCATACCCCCCATAGCAACGAGGGAAATTACAGAGAGCTTATCATTTTTAAATTTTAGCCAATCAGAAATAAGTTCTTTCTCATTATCCCTGCCATAAATAAAAGGCTCACGAGGTAGATTAGTTGGAATGATCGGTGAGCAGAGAGTAGAACCATCAGCAGCAGTTTTATCATTCAACGAAAGGGTATTCTTCATGTTCACTAGAAGTTCTAGGTTTGCAGCAATATCTTGTAATTTGGATTGAACATTCTTGTGATAAGAAGTAAAAGGAAGCTTGGACTTCAAATTCTGTATGTAGATTTCATCAAGAACATCCTCAGCATCCATTATAGCATCTTTGACATTACAAATCCATGTCCTCACAGTAGATCTTCTGATCTGCTGCTGCTCAGCATATTCAACAACAGCATTGATGGAAATCAAACTATTGTTTAATTTCATCAGCAAATTCCCATCGAGTTTAGTTCGAAAATAATCCATCATTTCGGTTGAAGCTAACTTATCAACCAAGACCTGAATGATTGAATTAACAATTGCACCGCCAACAAATTCAGCAGCCATGGCAGAAAAAGGAGCAAGCAAGTGAGCAGGAAAACTAGGGTTTCAAATGCACAAACAAACACTCAACACTAACACTGAGAGATAATTCCGATTAGTGTAAGAAGGAAAGGTAACTGTGAGCTTTTCTCTTTTTATATAGTGGGTCCAGCCAAATGTTAATTGATTCTGCATTGTTGCTATTATTACCTGTTTAGCCTACATTTTGCCACATGGTTGTTATGGTTTATCTTGGTAATAACTAATTAATGTGGGACCCTCTCAAGCTTCTATGTACATCGTCATTTTGTATTAATCAATTTTTATTTTTACTCTATGAATTTTTGCTAATTAGTGTCCTAATGATATGGTTAAGAAATCCATTAATATAAATTTTACTTTTAAATACTTCTTCCGTCTTATATTAAATGACTTATTTGACAATGTGCACTGACATCTCTGTTGTCAAAGCGAAAATGTGGCGCGGCGCGGCCACCCCAAAAATTGACGCGGCGCGGTATGCGGGTGCGACGCGGGCGCTATTACATGACGCGGACACTAATATATTTAATGCTAAAATACTATAATGTTGAAAAAGAAATACTAAAACAACTTAAATATTACTCAATTCATGAAGTATTTCTATAATTTAAAAAATAAAAGTCACAAGCCTTAAGCAAAACATAAAACATACTTGAATTAATTTATATTCATATAATTTATACTACATAAGTAAGTTTTTTTTTTAAGGAACTACATAAGTAAGTTATAATTTGTATTTAGATTATATATATTTAAATATTCATTAACTAATACAAATTATATACAATTAGTTTATATTACTATTCAATTATTGGTCTACTATTATTAAATAATGTTATTTTTTTTTATCTAATTATGTTACTATTTTGTTTTATGTAAAAAGAATCTACCATTGATTTTTTTTAGGATAAAAGGTTTAAGAAAAAATGTTCACAATATTTTATGTCCTTATTTTCCTTTTCTTGGTTTAAGATCTGATTCTCGATCTCGAATCAAAAAGTGATCGGCCCATCAGACTTCAGTACCAAATCAGTAGGGCACCCCTCACCCCTGGTACACCAAAGAAACACCTAATTAAGTCAAACAAGGTTGCAGCTAGACGCCGACTCCTTATCTCCAAGCAAAAGTAACCGACCCACCGGAAACCAGCACACAATATGTAAGATGAAAGACATGATATGAGATGGTGCAAACACCAAACAAATCAAAAGGAAAAGGCTCATCACAACGGGACAAGCACCCTCTAAACACCCTAAACACCTTAACAGCCAAAAAAGTGCAAATAAGAGCTAGTGACGACGAACATGGACCTGTGTAGCAGAGGCTGCCTCCAAAGGAAATCACCCCAACAAACACACGCCTCCTCACCTAAACAACACCCGCCACCCCCTTAGGTGGCTCCCGTCCGCAAATCGTTCTGACACCAAAAACGAGTATAGAATACCACATATACAAAGATAAATAATATCATATGAGATGTCATTGGATTCACTTGGATGAGTTTGAGTTTAGTGAGTCTGGTACTTTGTTTTTATCTCTCTCTTAATCAATTATTTTTTCATTTAAATAAATTATTTTGATCATTCATTCATCCTTTAAATACACTAAAGTAAACACAACAATTGAAATCCAAAATAGAGGGGGTGTATGTTAAGGTATTTAAGTATTTAAACTATTAAACAACATCTTTGATAAAAATCACTTTACAATTATTGGTTTTGTCTATCATGCATAAACAAAATGATCTTATACTATCTACATTGTATTTTTCACTATTAGATCAAAAAGTCACATCTTATTTCATTTAATTGAATGATGGGATTTATTGATCAAATAATAAAAATTAGTTTATACATGATGCAAGATATATCTCAATTCTAACCAGCATAGTAACAATACCTTAAATCTTGTGAAAATGACTGACATATTGACTGTGTCTTTCACTTCCTATCACTCCCTTTATTATCTATGAGAAACTTAAGTTAAGTAGTTTCTGCTTTGAAAAAAAAAATGTTATCTCAAGAGAATAACTAACAAAATCCAAAGAGGAAAAATAGTTAAAGAAAATAATGCAAAGAATAAAGAGAAGCAGCATAACAGAGTAAATATTGAGATAGAAAAACCTGCCAAGCATCTTTTGAAGTCTTTCATCTCTTCAGCATAATAGTATTAAAATGCCACTTCGTTAATCATCATGCTCCTGGCCTTAACAAATGTTGACAAACGAAATGTGAGTGGTTTTCATAAGCCATTCATTGATGTAATAAACTTTCAATCTTAGATAAAATTGACATATTTATTCTTTTTTTTTTACACACACTTTCAGAACATAGCTTTTGCACATTTGCATTACAGCGACACAACAACAACCAAACCTTACGGAAAGAAACATTAAAATTCAATCTTTCCATTGTTGACCACTATTACGCACGGTTACGGTCACGAGCATCGAACACGCTTAAAAATTTAAAAATCATATAATTCAACATAATTATTTATGTTGGTGTCGTGTCGATGTATAATATTCGACATCAAAACACGCCTATTAAGAAGATTATATAATAAATTTATTTATTTATAAAGAGCTGCAGAATTGCCTACCATTTTACACAAAGTGCATACAAAAGCATAAACATGAAAGTTAACAATTGAATTAATTTAGTATTTTTTTGAAAAAAATCATAATATGAAATAAAACCAAATAACTATAAATGTCAAAAAATAATTAGGGACCTATCCATGGTTTATATGAGGAATACCAAGTTACAAAGTTTGGAATTGGAACAATTAAAATTGAAACGTATAGCATAAAATAAACTGAATTTAGATGAGGAATAATAATTACCAGAGCAAAATAGAGCATGTTACCAAAGCTAGATTCAATGGATATGCAGATCAGAGAAGAGTCAGAAGACATGGCTTTTCTTGCATTCAATCAATCAATCCAGACACAAAAATAGGTGAGAGAATTTTATTCTGTCTAGTCTAGATCTATAACTATAACTATAACTATAATTTGAAGACTATACACCTATGGAAAGAAAGTTTTCCAGGTGTCACGTTTTTTTTTACAAGTTCCAGGTGTCACTTTCTCATGCAGTATCAGATTTGTTTTTGATAAAGTTTTGTATTAGTTCTATATTTAGAAAGATAAATGATATTTGAACATCTTTTGGTGACAACTTTTGCAACAACTTTTTGATAAAGTTTTGTATTAGTTCTATATCGTAATCGAGTGGATGTACAGCAACAGCGTATTGACGACAAAGTTTGGAGAAAGCCAGATGAAGGTCATTTCAAATGCAATGTAGATGCTGCTTTCTTCAAAGAAAGCAACCGGGTTGGCATAGGAATTTGCATCAGGGATGATAACGGGAGGTTGGTGAAAGCCAGAACCAGTTGGTCGACGCCGCTCTTAGATGTGCCTGAGGGAGAAGCTATTGGTCTTTTATATGCTATCAGATGGGCAAAAGAGCTGAATTTAAATAATATTACTTTCGAGCTTGACTCTAAGAGGGTAGTAGATAGTTTTCACAGCACTAGAAATGATGTATCTGATTTAGGAGCTATCATCAGAGAATGTAGGACTACCTTCTCATCTTTTTTCACAAACTCAAGGGTAGAGTTTATTAGGAGACAAGCAAATGAGGTTGCTCATAGACTTGCTAGGGCGGCCACATTTTATGCTAGTATCCACTATTTCACTGTATTACCTGATTGTATTCAAGATGTCCTTATTAATGAAATGAGATAATTATCTTTCTGTCAAAAAAAAAAACTTTTGCAACAACTTTCTTTTTCATACTAATATTATTTTGGCTTAATTGCACTTTTGAACCCCTAACTTTCCAAAAGTTGCGGTTACAGACCCTTAACTAAAATAAATACAAAACAAACCCTTATGTTTCCATTTTGTAGCAGTTTTGAACCCCCAGTGGATTTTTGACCTGGTCGTTGCTGACGTGGCACTCACATCCCATTAGTGAGGTGCCACGTGGATTTTTTTTTTTTCCTTTTTGAAATTCATCATGTTTTTTTTTTAAATTGGACAAAATTAAAAAAATAAAATAAAAAGGGAAATAGAAAGTCAGGTCACGTGACCTGCTTCCACAAAATTGAAAACTTAGAAACTTAGGTTTTGTTAATTTCAGACCCCTTTCATCTTCTCACCATTCTTCTTCTCCATCGTACCGAAATTAGGGTTTAAAAACCCCCAATTTCCCAAATTTGCAAATCGATTAAAAACACCATCTTCTCCAATCGCCGTCCCTGTTCATCCTTCTCATTCGATTTCGTCCTCAAAATCCTCCTTCTTCTCAAATCGTTGTCCTTTCTTTCTTCTCAATTCGATTTCTTCTCAAATGGTTGAATATTCATCTTCATCGATTAGTGGGTCAACATTGAATCACAGAACCAAGTTGGTTTGTTATTGTGGTGTTGATTCACCATTGGTGACTTCTTGGACTGATGAGAATCCAGGGAGGAGGTTTCACGGCTGTGGGAGGGATTTTGTGGGAAGAAAATGCAATTTTTTTAGGTGGTATGATCCTGAGGTACCTGATAGGCAGAAGAAAATAATTCGAGCACTGTTGAGGAAGAATGATGAATTGAAGAAGAAGGAAAGAAGTTTTGTAATTGTCATAGTTGTGTTAGGAATGATGTTGTTCATGTCTGGCCTTTAAGCTCTAGGATTAGCTATGAAACTAGGTTGATTATTGTAAGAAGCTGAATGATGTTGAATGTTTGTAACCATTGAAAATGTTTGTGGTTATGAAAATGTTTGTAAGCATGTGGCAGAAGAATGTTTGTAACCATTGATTTTGGCAAGTTAATGAAAATGTTTGTAAGCATGTGGCAGAAGAATGTTTGTAACCATTGATTTTGGCAAGTTAATGAAAATGTTTGTAACCATTGAACTTTGAACATATGCAAGATAATGTTGTGAAAATATGATATGGAGGACAGAGTAGAACACAAAAAAAAGTCTGATATTATGTTGCAAAATAGCATATCCAAAAGTAGACTTAAGTTACAACCAACCATGTTTGAATACTAAATAGGTTGCAAAGTAACACAACTTAAACTAATTTGTTCCAAAATAACACATGGCATCAAGTTTCAATACTTAACTATTACAACAGAAAATATAATTCCAACAAAAGAGTACTTAAATTGCATTACAAATAGGTGGCACTACTTATTGTTTACTGACTGTTGTGTTCCAATTGGCTCCATTTCTTCAGACTTTCTCTTCATACCAATCTTCCTGCACTTCTTAGGCACCATGAGTATGTTTTCCCCCACTATTTGTGGCTTCACAATTGGCACAAAGTTGCTTGCAAGTGGCACAGAGTTGCTTGCAGTTGGCACATTGTTGCTTGCAAGTGACACAATGTTGGTTGCAGCAGGTGGTGGTACAATGGTGCTAGGTGGTGGTAAAGTGGTGCTTGCAGCTGGTGGTGCAGTTGTGTTTCCAGGTGATGCTTCTGTTGTGGTTGAAGCTGTTGGTGCAGTTGTGGGTGTGGTTCCATATGATTTCCCAGCCTTTTTGCTTGGTCCTTTCTTGTTAGATGGCCCTTTCTTCTTGGGTGCAGGTGGTGCTTGAGGTTGCCGAACAGTTGGATTGGTCTGGAATATGCATAAAACAAGTTAAATACATATGACTTATTGCATATTTAACACAATAATAAAACACATTACAGTTTGTACCTGATTCTCCCCTGGTGCAAGCATCCTATCACCAAGTAGTTTACCATAGCATGTCCTAGCATTATGACCAACCACACCACACCTTCCACACTTGAGACTGTGTTGGTTTCTTTTGGGCACAGATTTACTATTGCTACTACTACCAGCACCAGATTGAGAATGTTTCACCTTCTCATCATTACCTTTTTTCCTTTGTTTTTTGGGCCTACCTGGTGCCCTTCTAACATATGGAGGCAAGATGGGTGGAAGGTCAACTTGTGGCCATAATTTTGGTCCATTAGAAGGCAGTATGAGGTTGTTGTAAGTATCCAAAAAAGTAGATTTCCTATATAAAGTAAAAGTATATGCTCAAGTTAAATTGTAAGCCTTTTCTCAAGTGTTTATAAACTAAAACAAAGCAAAGTAAAAGCTATAGTAAATGTACTAACCTGTACCAATGAGCCACATAGTCATCTGGATTTTTCTTATTATACCATATGCAAGCAATTGCATGTGGACAAGGTATGTCAGACAGATCCTATTTCCTGCAGCCACATGTATTTTCTCCAAGATTCACAGCATATGAGTCAGTGCCATTATAAACAGTAAATCTAGCATAGTCCCTATCTCCACACCAATTTGGAGACCATCCCTCAGCTTCCTTCTTACAATTATCCAACAGCTTGTTAATCATTGGACAAATTTCACCATCATACCTCAACATATAATCTCTAAGTTTTACTATCCTATCTGTGATATACATTTTCAGCCCATCAACAAGAGATATAACAGCATACTCTCTTATATCAACTATTGCACTATTAAATGCCTCGCACATATTGTTTACTTGTAGATCACAACAAGTATAAGTACTAAACCCAGCCCTTGACCAACTACCTACAGAATGCTCACTCATCTCCTTCCAAGCAGCTTCATTAATGTTCTTCAAATTCTCCATTGCCTTGTTAAATTCAATCATTGTAGTACACCTAGCAGCTTTCCACATTGCCTCCTTCAAATGCTCACCTGGATGTCTCTTCTTAAAGTTCCCATACAGATGCTTAACACACAATCTGTGCTCATGAGCATCAGGAATTGATGCAATTGTGTTCACAAGTCCCTTCAAATTAAGACATAAATAAATTAGAAGACAATTATAGTTAACTTAATATTAAATTTGTCAAATAAACAACAATTGCATACCTTTTGCTGGTCTGATATGAAAGACCATTTTTTATTAGAAATGCCATTCAAATCACCTAATAACAGTTCAAGAAACCAGTCCCATGAATCCTTTGTCTCAGCTTCCACTACTGCAAATGCAATTGGTAACATTTGATTGTTGCCATCTTTCCCAATTGCTGCTAATAAGTGTCCTCCATCTCTTCCTTGCAAAAAACACCCATCTAGACCAATTAATGGTCTACAAGTAGTTGCAAATGCCCTCTTGCAAGCATAAAAACAAACATATATTCTCTCAAAAACAGGCCCAGCATCACTATCTTTACACTTAATCAAAACACTACTTCCAGGATTGCTCCTCAACAATTCCTCAGCATAGTTTCTCAGATGCGAATATTGCTCATCTATGGCACCATGGATAAGTTCTAAAGCCTTCTTCTTAGCCCTATATAACTGATAGCTACTTAACATCACCCCCCACCTTTCTTTACAAGCGTCCTTCAATTTCTTTATCCTCATATGAGGTGTGAGTTTCAGGAGTGGTATCAACTTCTTAGCCAACAAAGTGGTCCTAATCAATCTAGTTCTCCCACCGTAATGACACTTATGATCAGGGTTATAAGTAATTAAAATAAAGTATGTTTTAGGTGGAGCCTTGCTAAACCTCATGTAAAATGGACAACCCTCATCACACTTAACCACAACTCTGTTCCTCTCACTTTTCTGAACATAAATATTTTTCCTTTGTTGCAAAGCAAATTCTCTAACAGATGTCCTAATTAGTTCAGAAGATGAGAATACTTGCCCTTTCAAAAATTTAATTTCATCAGACAACTTGAACTTATGTAATTTTGGCTTACCAGGTCCAGTATCCTCATCAGAAGAGCAGATGCTATCTAAATCAGATGAATCTCCATTCTCATCATCAAAATCTTCAAGTCTTGTTGCATCAGAATTCTTTGATCTTTCAGAAGCCCCCAAAGATGGAACATATGAAGTAACCACAGGTGCATGATTTATTAGTTGGTCAGGCAACACATCTGTCCAGTCAAAGCCCTCATCATAGTCACTATCATTCAGAGACACCCCATCAACACTATCACTTTCAGGTTCATCACCTTCAGCTGCTACAAACTCAGGATCTGCTCCACTATCAGATTCAAAAGGGGAATATGAATGCTCCTCATCCTCATATCTTGCATCAAGCTCAGTTACATCAAGATGTTCCAAGTAAAAAGTCACACTCTTCTCATCTTTATACTCACTTATGAACCTTACCACATCCCTAAGGGTTTTAATTGCTTTAAGACCATCTTTGAGCTGTCCACCAACCACAACATACCAGACAGTATAGTTCCCCTTTACACCTAACTCTCTCACCAGCTTATCCAAGTTAATTAGGTTAACTTCACCTAAGGCCCACGTGCCCCCATACTCATAGGTATCACCCCTTTTGTATTCCAACTCAGGATCCCCACTAAAGTAACCATTGTATCTAAACCTTATCTTCAGTGACTTCAGTGGGTGGTCCTCAGTAGCCCTGCAAGGAATATAATATTAGCTAAGTTAAAAAAAGCCCTTAAATAACATTATTATTGTATTCAATAGACTCACCAACCTTATCAAAATCAGTAGTATAAGTGCAATAGTATGTGTACAAAGTATTTCTACAAAGTATAAAGTATGCCTACACGGTATGTGCAATCAGTAGTACAAGAGTATTTCTAAAAAGTATAAAGTATGTGTACATAGTATGTGCAATCAGTAGTACAAGAGTATTTCTACATAGTATGTGTACAAAGTATAAAGTATTTCTACATAACAAGAGTATTAATACAGTATCAAGTACAAAGTAATTCTACAGTACAAGAGTATTCCTATAAAGCATATGTATAAAGTATTTATACAGTATTTCAACCCTAAATTCAAGCAACAATTTATCACATAACACAACAAACAAAAAAGAGACCCCAGTTACAATATTATATGCAGCAGACATCACACAACAACCAAAAAGAGAACCCTATATTCAAGTAAAGACAAAAACGAATCTTACTTTAAGGCATTCTTCTCAGGAATCTTCTTCTCTTGTCGAGGACTAGAGCTTTCACCAGCTTTCACCAAGCCTTTATCGACCCACTTCATCTTCTCCAAAAATAGTAACACAAACCCTAGAACCGGAACTCGAATTGCTTACAGAAACTTAACCGAAATTACGAACTCAAACAACCGAAGAAGAATCGATCGTTCTGGAAACAGAGAAACAAAGCGGACAATCGATCGTTTTCGGTACGATGGAGAAGAAGAATGTTGAGAAGATGAAAGGGGTCTGAAATTAACAAAACCTAAGTTTCTAAGTTTCAATTTTGTGGAAGCAGGTCACGTGACTTGACTTTCTATTTCCCTTTTTATTTTTTTTTAATTTTGTCCAATTTAAAAAAAAAACATGATGAATTTTAAAAAGGAAAAAAAAAAATTCCACGTGGCACCTCACTAATGGGATGTGAGTGCCACGTTAGCAACGACCAGGTCAAAAATCCACTGGGGGTTCAAAACTGCTACAAAATGGAAACATAAGGGTTTGTTTTGTATTGATTTTAATTAAGGGTCTGTAACCGCAACTTTTGGAAAGTTAGGGATCCAAAAGTGCAATTAAGCCTATTATTTTTTACTTTATTTATCTATTGTTATGATTGTCAAATAAATTGTCACTAAATTGGCCGTTCAAATAACACTCATCATTTAAAAATATAATATAATACATCATGTGATAGCTGCAAACTCGTGTACGACAACAATTTTTTAATTTACATCGGTAAAATCAAAAGGGGTATTCCTTTTGTTTAAAAAAAAAAGTTAATTTAATCATTTAAATTATCATCGAAAAGAATTGAAACGGAGATAAAATACTAATGAAAACATACTTTATGGTTCCAAACCAACACTATTGGATCAATCCAACCAAATAGATTAAAATACAACTTTCTATTAAAATCATTGGAATGTAACCTAATTTTTCTTTGATATATTTAACTTACTACTAGACCATCTACCTGTGCTATATGGAAGGTAATATTTTACGGTAATAGGTAACAAAATAGTTTAGAATCCTCTCATGCATATTTTAATTCATGTCATTTATTTTATTATCATTGATTTTTAGTGTGTATTTAGGAATTGATGTAATATAACTCATGCATTTTTATTTTCTTGATAGTTACATTTTGCTTGAGACTTTAGCATGTATCTAGGTCCCTTGTAAATATCCATAAACGAGAAGTAGCACCGACACCACACTTTATTTTTACCGTTTTACGTCATAACCGTGATTGAGGACCAGAATGAATTAGTGATATTTAGGTTAATTATCGGACTTCAAAAAATTTCTTAAAATCAAACTATTAGTAATTTTAGGTTCACTTACTTGAGAGTTTGCTTGGAATCCAACGTCCTTTGTAAATTTCTCGCTTTTTATTATGTTATGTCGTTGCGTTTAGTTTTAGCTTGCGTTTAACTTAGAAAAAAATCATTTTTCTAAAAAAAAATCAATTATGCAAAACTTCAAAAATATTTTCTTAATAAACCTTCGATTTTAACCCAAATGTTTTTCCTTTTATTTTCTTAATCAAATGTTTAATCAATTTAACATCCATATTAGACTTGGGTTTCTTATAATTAAAATTTGATCAACCTCATCTTATTTTCTCTCATGTCTTGAGGCCTCTTATCCCTTCTTAAAACAATTTTCAAAAATTTAAAATCAATCCAACCCACCAAAGAAATTCTTTACAGGAACTACATTGGTTTTGATCCCTTTTCTTTAAGGGTATGTAGGCAAAAGAGTTAATCCTTCCAAATCAAATAAAAACAACAAAAGACATACTTCTTCCCCCATTCTTTCACTTAGACTCTTAGCAATAATTTTCAAATAAGCAAAATAATTTAGCATAATGTCTTACTGAAACAATATCACTTGTTACTGTAGGAGAAGAAATTTGAGTTGTACCTGAATCACCATGTCTTACCGATATATACTCTTGTTTTATTGAAAAGTGATTTTCACATATATTTTATTTTGTCGTCTTTGTGCGACGTTGTTTTGTTCGTCGTCTTTGTGCAGTGTTGTTTGTCTTTTTTGTTTCGTTTGGGTATTTATTCCTTTAGATTGTTAGATCAGCTTCAATCTAGTGCAGATCAAAACAATTATTTTGACGTCGTCATTGTTGCATATCCGTAGACATGGGTATTTCAGAAGCTTGAATATAGTCATATGTGTAGACTTTTGTACTTTGCCGTTTTATGCTATTAACATGAATGTTGTGAGTTTGTTCGTAGATTCATAAGTTTTATTTTTATCGGTCTTGCAGGGCAATGGTTAAGGAATGCAAAAATAGCATATTTGCATTGGTTTCAACAACATTTTGACTTTTAAAAAGTTAAATTTATCACTTTTCACCATTTTTAGAGTTATATTTCTATTTTTATCCCTTTATCCAATGCCCTAAGAACAATGGTTAGCATTCTCCTATTTTTATTGAATTTGTATTATATCCACGAACTTTATCAATTTGAATGAATAAATATCATTTATTTTTAGTTAAAATACAAACTCCTTGCAACGACGGTCCGATGAGTAACATTTATTAATTTTTTTTTCTTTTCCTATTATGTAACAAAATAAACATATACAGATAAGTCCATCATACTAGAATCGTTTCCCTTGCCTACATAAAAAGAACTCAGTACTTCAAGATTTTTCAGCTTTCCCATTTCCTTTGGCATTACTGTTACCTTTGTTCCACTAAAATCGAGATAACACAAGTTCACGAGTTTGTGCAAATTCATAGGCAGCTCTTCAAGAAATTGACAGTCCCTGACCTTCAATGTTTGCAAGTAATGAAGTGAGCACAATGTATCCGGAAGTTTACTTATTTTAGTACGAGAAAGGTCGAGGTGATGGAGATGTTTAAGATTGCCTATGTTATCCGGTAACTCAATCATATCCATACACCCACACAAAGATAAGACACGCAGCCTCTTGCACTTGGAGAAGAGCTCTGAAAGCAGTAATTTGTTAGAGTTAAAGCACAATAACCATTGATATTCAAAACAAGTCATAGACAACGGTAGGAATGTGCGTAACTTTTTCGCATCGAACAAGGTCTCCAGTCCTTTCGGAGATCCTATTTCATCACATAAAAATGAAAAATGACGAGTTATGCTTGTCATGTTCTTTGATTTTCTGCCTTCCCATGTGAAACAAAATTCCCCAAATATAGACTTTGACAAGTCATGATGTAGGTCGTGCATGACAAAATAATTTCTATACTTTGTTGATGGCTGGAAAAATGATCTCAAAATCAAATCATTGAAGTAAGATTCAGCAACTTCCTTCATACTCGTCATATGTTGTCGAGGGCGTTGAATCAAATTTTCAGCCATCCACAATAGACATAGCTGATCTTTCTCATAAAGATAACCTTTTGGAAACAAGGCACAGTACTCAAAGCATTTCTTTAGGTGAGTGGGAAGGCTTTGATAGCTTACCATTAATGCAGGGACAATTCTGTTCCCTTCTGCTAAATCCCATGCATCGCTTTCCGATATCTTCTCCCAATGCTGCAATGATGAGTTTCTGCGCAAGAGATTTCCGATGGCTATCAAGGCCAGAGGTAATCCTTTGCATTTGTCAGCCACCTTCTTACCAACCTTCTCATGGAGGGTAGTCTTCTTTGTCCAGGAGACAGCATAAGAATCATCAAAGCCATGAAATGCATGTTTCGCAAACAATGTCCAAGAGTCTTCTTCATCCAGATGATGTAATTGATGAATTTGATCTGATGCCGTGACCAACGCGACTTCTCCACTGCGTGTAGCGACTTCTCCTTGTGCCCCAATTAGAGAGAGTTGTTTGGTCATCATTTCTCCCATACATAGGAGAATTCATAGATGGAAAACTTGGTGATATCAACATCCGTGACCCAGCATTAAAACCATGATTAACATTCAGAAGAAGTACATCTTTCAGGCTCACAAGCGATTCAAGTTTTTGAACTATCTCTTTCAACCTAGATACTATATTCTTGTCAATTGAACTAGGAGAGACATTTAACATACCCAATAGCTGGTTGGTTCTAGTAGAGCTTGTCTGAGATTCAGCTACTTCCTGTTTGGACTTGGAAACTTGAATGTGAATTTCTTCCACGAGATCCTGAGCATCAAGAACACCATCTTTAACCCCAAGAAGCCATTCTTTCACATGAAAGTTATCGATCTGCTTTTTCTCAGCATCATCAGCAACAACATTGATGGAAAACAAAGCCGTTATCAACCTACTATGTAGATTCTCGTCCATAGTTTCAGCAGAAGACAATTTGTCAATCAATGCCTCAAAGAAAGAAGATGCAATAGCGCCACCAGGAGTTTCGAGTTCCATAGCAAAAAAGAGGAATCAGCAAGAAACTCAAAAGAAACGTTAGGGTTTCAAATGCAAGAGCAAAACACAAACACTGAGAAATGATGTGAATATGGTAAGATAAGATATATCTCTCTTAATCAATCATTCTTTTTTATTTAAATAGTTAAATTTCAATATTCATTCATCCTCTAAATACGCTAAAATCATCAAAGTCACGCAACTTTAAAATCATCAAAGTGAAATCCAAAATGGAGCAGGTATAAGTTAAGACCCTTTTTAGTGTTTACACATTATTTATAAAACCAATTTTAATCTAAACTACTACACAACATGTTTGATATAAATCACTTGGTTAAGAAAAGAAATATTCTAGCTAGCATAGCATAGTAACAATACCTTAAAACCTGCCAAGCATGATCTGGACTCTTTCATATCTTCATGTGGTTAGACTTGGATAATAATGTTGAAATGCCACTTGGTTAATCATCATTCTCCTGGCCTAAACAAATATTGACAAAGAAAATGTGAATATGGAAAGAAAATTTTCATGGCTTTTCTTGCATTCAATCAATCAAATCCAAGACACAAAAATAGGTGAGAGAATTTTATTCTATCTAATCTAGATCTATAACTATAACAATAATTTGAAGACTATACACCTATGGAATGAAAGTTTTCCAGGTGTCACTTTCTCATGCAATAACATTTTTTTTTTCGTTGATAAAGTCTTGTATTAGTTCTATATTTAGAAATATAGTAATACATCATGTGCTAGTTACAAACTCGTGAATGACATCAATTTTTCAATTCAACTAGTTACAAACCCGCTCGCACGGGTTGAATAACATATCTTGTAAAAAATTTGTTCCAAAGGAGAAATGAGCAATTTAATGAATATTGCACAAACTCGGATATTATAAATGAATCACTTTTATTGTATTTTTAAAAAAACTTTGTTATAAAGAAGAAATGAGCAAATTAAGGGAAATATCTGCATTTTTCTTAAGAAATTGTTGCCGTTCATAAATGTGAAAATCAAGCAAGCATATTGCACAAATCTCAGCTATATGTACATTTCTAGAACATTTACCAAAGCATTATAAAGCTTTGATGTAGGAAAAGAGCATGTTCTATTTTGTTCAAGAGATTAGGAAAACAACTTTATAATTAACATGATACTAATTGGAACCAACGAAGGAACCAACAATGTGCAGATTAACGTTATATAATAGTTAGGTTTATAAAAGAGATTTCAAGTGTCATAGACTAACAAAAAAGGGATTTTTGCCAATATTTACATCAGATAAAATGAAAAGAACAAATGGCATCCCAAAGACAAGATAGTTTACGATTACAGTCCAAAGCGATACGCCAAAATAGTAGAAGTTCAAATAGTTCAGCAGCAAAGATCTATTTTGGAACAACTCGAACGTGCAAGTTCTTCGGTGACTTTTCGAGATCAAAGATGAGCTTACCACCTTCTTCCATGACACGTTCTCTGCAGAAATTGAACCACTGCCCATCCAAGTATTTTTCATAGCATGCTCTTTCGGTGGTAATGAGGCGACACTTATACTTTCTCTGTGTCTGGTCATCAATGAGAATGTTTGTTTTGCGCTTTTCTTTCAGAATTGTTCTTGACACCTTGTTTGGGAAATGCTAAACAGGGAAATAACTGCAATATTAGTCTAATGCATATTAACATGGATAAGATGTATGCGAATATAGTTACATATAATTTATAAAATGAAGGTAGCATGATAGATTTTAAGCTAAAGAAAATGTACCATGACTTCTAATTTATCTTCCTACTATCTTCCTATAAATTCTAGATAAATGCATGCATGTGGATTATATGTACCCCGTTGGCCAATTAACATTGTTGAAACAAATGGAAATTAAACATCACTCCCAGATATTCTCATGCATAAGGAAATACATCTTTTAGGTCATTATCAAACTTATACAAAATCCTATCATTTGATGCTGACAAATTAGAAAATAATACAGTTTATCTTTCAACACAATGTTTGTACACGATTTCTTTCCCGTCCCAATTGGCGTTGGCTTGACAATCTCATGAAGAAACCCGATGATTTCTCAAAAAATAATAATAATACATCTATATAAGAACATTATAATCGGAGAAAACACAAAAATAAATTAAAGTACATAACTATACCATATAAAACGTAACTATACCATATAAAACGTCAGTTTTGAATTTTTCATCTTGAATTTTCTTAAATGACTCTAAGCGAAATTCATGAGTAAGAACGTTGGTTAACTTGTCATACTTCTGCACCTTTGTACCAGAATAAAAAAAAAAAAAAACAGCCTTAAAAGGATTAAATGCAATGTCATTATCAAACACATGACAATTATACAAATTATAAGTCTTGTTTTCCTCGATCAAAGCCTTCCAATGCTCCAATTCTCTATATCGAGTTATTACATGAACTCGATCACGCTAAATCCGAGAAAGAAATAAAAAAATATAAATAAATCAAAATGTACACTAATAAGTAATATTGATAGATCATAAATGAAATTACAACAAATCTTAACTAACTCATCTAACCTTTGCATCACAAATAATGAGCTTCATATGTTGATTCTCATTACTACCGGTCACAATCCAAGAATCCAACACAACAAATCCTATTTTTCAAATGTCCAATCATTTTTGAAATCCTTAATGTAATCATAATCCCTTGACATTGAAAGTCCTATATGGAAACCTATTTAAGTTTCATAAAATATTGTACTTTTGTTGACAAAATGAGAAACCTCTTTTATTTCGATTTTTTTAATTAAAATTAAACTTAAAAAAAAAAATTCGATTTATGACTATTGATATATTATGTCATATGTGAATTTACGATAAATTTTTTGCCCGGACTCCATAAATTTCCTGGCTCTGCCAGTGACAATATCTCCCCATACTTATTCTTCAAGTGGAAGCCATCCAATCCTATAAAGGTTATACAAGTTTATGGCCTTCTTACAACCATCAAAACAAACATAGTATCTACCATATGTTGGTTGCAATCCTGGACCACAACTTTCTATATTTAACTTAAAAGTATTACCACTAGACTCCCTCTTAAGCTCTTCACTACTTGAAGAATCCACATCAAAATCTTCAATATGTTTGTCATATAGAGATGTATTAGTTGGGAAAGACCAATTCAGCGAGTTGAGGAGAAGGTAAAGCATTTCACGAGAAAAAGGTTTCTTAGGCTGTTGGCAAACCTCCATCCGAGAACGACTCCAGTTGTGGATAATCAAATATAGATAGGTTTTTTTTTTTTTTTTTTTTTTTGAGCAAATATAGATAGGTTATGAAGAGATGGAAAGAAGATATGCATGCATTTAGGAAGTGATTTTAAATTGAATTCTCCTATTTGAAAATATTAAAGTGTTGTAAATTTGGAGCAGACGATCCTTCCTTGGGTAATGTTCCAAAATAAGGACACTTCCTAATTGAGAGATATTTAAGTATAAGATGTTCATTTTCCTAGGAATTCATTTCAAAATTATTAAACTTATAAACGCCGAGATAATCAAGATTTAAGTTGAAAATTTACAAAAACACAAGTTAAAAATAAAAATAAAAAGACAAATTCAATAATGTATAATAGAATTAACATGATTACATGTATAACCAGCCAAAATAAAGAGACACTCAACAATTTGGCATGCAAATAAATCTAAGAAAGGTCACAACAAACAACACTACAAACTATTTTTCTCAAAATTGACCAAGTTTTTTTTTTTTTTTTGTCAAGTAGCCTAGTGGCTAGAGCTCACATAATTTAATTGTGGAGAAGTGGAGTGTCCGGGATTCGAACCCCGACTCCTGCATATAATATGCAATATTCCTACCAACTGAATTAATTCAAAACTTACTTGAATCAACCGACAAAGAGAATCATTTTAAAAATCTACCAAATCATATGCATGGTGAATGCACGCTTTACTTAATAAAAGAAAAATATAAAAACACAATTAATTTATCATTGATTTTGAATTTAAGAAATCTATTTTTAAAATTAGATAAAATAGACAAAATTGATTTTCTCTCATTCTCGTGAATTAAACACGACTCTTGTACTCATTCTTTATTCATTGAATTTTTCAGTCATGTATTTCAATCACAAATAACAACACCAACAAAACTACATGTTTAAACCACCAATATATTTTGCAAAGAATAATATCTCATTTATTCTTCATATATTGAATATGACTCTTTGAGTCATCCATGTTAAATGAAAATAAATATTATATATATTGGAAATATAGAGTGATCGTAAATTTTAACTAATATTACACTTATGTATTATGTATCTTTTTTTTTTTTTTTGAAAGGTTATGTATTATGTATCTATCATCTATCAAATAAATTATTTTATTTTATTTTATTTTTGTAAATAATCATATAAAATTTTGCAACATTTTATTATTTTATGGATAAATTATAAATTACATCGTTTTCCACTTTGAAATTAGATAAGAAATATGAACAATATTAAGTATTTATTTGATCTCTCAATTCTTCATCTATTTTTTGTATTTTCTTCTTTGGTTCCGTATAAAATGAACCACTAAAAAAATTTGTCCATGATGGACCAATTTTTTTTATACCTTTGGATTGATCTCCCTCCCAATAACACTTTGCACCATCTACACACACTGTCTTCTCCCCCATTTGCTTTCATCCTCAGGACTGTTCCTTTTTTATTTTATTTTTTTAAAAGAAAAGAAAAACAAAATTGCATCGTATCAGTAGAACTAGAGCTGTCAAAACGGGCCGGCCCGTATGGGCCGGCCCGAAAGCCCGAATAAAATGTAGGGTTTGGGCTTAATAATTTTAGCCCGAATTTTTCCAGTAAATATTGAGATAGAAAAACCTGTCAAACATCTTCTGGACTCTTTCATATCTTCAGGTGGTTAGACTTGGATAATAATGTTGACAAACGAAATTGACATTCATTGATGTAAAGGTAATAAACTTTCAATTTCAATTTTAGATAAAATTGACATGTTTATTCATTTTACACACACTTTGAGAAGAAACACTAAAATTCAATTTTTTCTTTGCTGATCATTATGAAGCATGGATACGATCACGAATGCCGATACACCGACACCGTTAATAATTTAAAAAATTATATAATTCGATGTAATTATATATGTTGGTGTCGTGTCGATGTAACCACAATAGTCCCAAGACACGCCTAACCTGAAGAATATATGTATTTCATAGGTTGACCATAATGCTTGTAACCACAATAGTCCCAATTAATGCCTAACCGCAATCTCTAATACCACCACCAATCCACAATGCCCTTGTAACCACAATGCTTGTAACCACTAAATCCCATGCATCGCTTTCCGATATCTTGTCCCATTGCTGCAATGATCAGTTTATGCTCAAGAGATCTCCGATGGCTATCAAGGCCAGAGGTAATCCTTTGCATTTGTCAGCCACCATCTTACCAATCTGCTCATGGAGGGTAGTCTTCTTCGTCCAGGAGACAGCATAAGAATCATCAAAGCCATGAAAGGCATGTTTCGCAAACAATGTCCAGGAGTCTTCTTCATCCAGATGATGTAATTGATGAATTTGATCTGATGCCGTGACCGACGCGACTTCTCCACTGCGTGTAGTGACAAGGATTTTACTTCCTTGTGCCCCATAAGTAAACGGAGTCTTAAACCTTCTCCATTTCATTCGGTCTTGGATCCAAACATTATCCAAAACAATGAAGAATTTCTTCCCGATGAGTTGTTCCTTCAACTTTTTCTCAAGAATACTCTGATCTGTACTTTGAATGACTGAACCATTGATTGATTCTAGAATCACCCTTGCAATTCTACAAACATCAAAATCCTGAGACACATTTACCCATGCACTAACATCGAAGCTTTCCACTATCATAGGATAATTGTGCAAATGTTGGGCAAGGGTGGTCTTCCCTATCCCACCCATACCTACCATTGAAATAACGGAGAGCTTCTTATCCTGCGATTTGAGCCAATTAGAGAGTGTTGTTTGGTCATTATTTCTCCCAAACATATGAGACTCCATAGAAGGAAAACATGGTGACTTCAACATCCGTGACCCAGCATTAAAACCAGTATTAACATTCAGAAGAAGAAGTGAATCTTTCAGGCCCACAAGCGATTCAAGCTTTTGAACTACCACTTTCAACCTAGATACTACATTCTTGTCAATTGAAGTAGGAGAGACATTGAACGTACCCAATTGCTGGTTGGTTACAGTAGAGATTGTTTGAGATTCAGCTGCTTCCTGCTTGGACTTGGAGACTTGAATGTGGATAATTTCTTCAATCAGATCTTGAGCATCAAGAACACCATCTTTAACCCCAAGAAGCCAGTCTTTTACATGAGAGTTATTGACCTGCTTTTGGTCAGCATCATCAGCAACAACATTGATGGAAAACAAAGCCACTTTCAACCTATTCTGCAGAAGCTAGTTTTTCAAGCAAAGCCTCAAAGAAAGAAGATGCAATAGCACCACCAATAGTTTCAAGAGCCATAGCAAAAGATGAATTCAGTAACAAACTCAAAGAAACGTTAGGGTTTCAAATGCAAGAGTAAAACGCAAAACACAAACACAAAGGCACCAATACAGATATAGTAAGGATAAGATAACTCTTTGATGTAATCTCAAAGCTTATAGTCATTTCTGGATATGATTATTTCTTATTGATTTGGATTAAACACATGGTTTAACGTGTGTCACTGTATTAACAACTGAGTAGTATTACTCAGCTTATCCTATCTACTAATCTTTCTATCAAGCACAAAGCACTAATGTATCATTATTTTTTACTCCTATGTCTTTCAAAAATAAAATAAACACCTATTTTATTAAATATACAAATAAATGTATGGTTTTGTTAAGCAATTATTCTTTAAAAATATCTTTAATTTTTACTACATTAAATACACGTATTTTTGTCAATTTATGATTCTTGGAAAATATCCGAAAACACTCTTTAACATTTTCCATAAATATAAGTCTCGTTCTAAATTACTATCTTTCTAAATTACTATATATACAAGTATAAAGTGTATTTTAAATAAATTTACACATAAAATAGACATACTAAATACAATACTAATTTTTCTTAATTAAAGTGAAAATAGACAAAATGCGCTTTATATTTAGAGACGATGGAAGTGTTAATCAAATGGACTAGTATATATCATCAGATCATTGCTGCTATAAGTAAAAGTTTTGTTTTTCAAAATCGTTGAATAACTTATGTATCATCCTTTCATTATTGTTGTGTATGCCTTCAAAATTGTGATTGTGAGGAACAGAGAAATCGTGACACAATTTCATAAGCGTGTCACGTTTTTGGCAATGTCGAGAGCATGTTTTGCAGGGTGTCCAATCGTGACACATTTTTGACAGCTGAAGACTGCTATATAAGTGTTCTTTGCAGATTTTGAAGGAGAGTTTGAAGAGAGAGAAAATTTGGAAATCAACGGAGGTAACTTTAGGGTTGAAGGTCTTTGATTAGAGTTCTCTTGGGTTGGGAAATATTGTAAACACCTTGGGTGAGTGAAAATCATTGAGTGTCTTGTTCATTGGTGAGATTGGAAAAATGGGTAGAAATTAGGGTTGTTCTTTGCAAGCTTGTTGAAGCTAATTTTTTGTAACTCATTTGTATCTCTTTGTAAGAACTCATTGATAGTGGATTGGAGAGATCAATCTCTCCCCCAGACTAGGTCAAGTTGGACCGAACTGGGTCAACAATCTTTGGTGTGTTTGTTCCTCTCGTCTCTCCCTTTATCTTTTGCTTGTGGTTTTGTGCTTTTCACTTTAATTCCTAGATTAGATCTAGGTGCTGTTATTGTTGATTATTGCTTGTGTTCACTTTGATATTGGTTACTACTTTCCTTTGCTCTACACATCATATTTTGTATTGGTGTGATTTTGAGTCCGAATTCACAACAATTATTATAAGCATTTTTTTTTTTTTTTAGGTACAACATTTTTTTTTTATATCACACACAAGTCATAAATATTGGCATAAAATATTGACCTTTTAACATATTTTTTGGGTACAAAGTGGTGTGGTGTAAGATTTTATACTCCCTCCGTTTTAACATGTGTAAATATTTAACAATAAAATTTTGTTTTAATTCAAAGGTACCAGTTAAGTAAAATGGAGGAATTTTACTTGGATGACTTTAGATTTGACGTATTTGTGTATTTTAGAGTATGAATGAATGATTAAATTTAACTATTTAAATAAGAAAGAATAATTGATTAAGAGAGGTATATGAACTAAAATCATCAAAGTCACGTAACTTTAAAATCACCAAAGTGAAATCCAAAATGGAACTAGTATAGGTTAAGACCCTTTTTAGTATTTACACATTGTTTTTAAAACCAATTTTAATCTAAACTACTACATATCATGTTTGATATAAATCATTTAAAAAAGACCAATTCTATGAAATTAATTCATTTAGCATCAATTTTCGCCTCGGTACAACCAAGGAAAATTTTGATGAAGGATGGCTACCTACGAACATTTGGTTGGTATGGTGCTTTTTATTTGCTCAATGCCTTGATAATGAGGATAATCTAATTACTCAAGGCTCTGGGGTCAAAATCTACGTTCAATGGAAGCAATTTCCAAAAAAAAAACATGTCTTTGTTAAATTGGCCTCTGTCTTTGTGCGGTGTTGTTTGTCTTTTTTGTTTCGTTTGGGTATTTATTCCTTTAAATTGTTAGATCAGCTTCAATCCAGTGCAGATCAAAACAATGATTTTGACGTCGTCGACGTTGCATATCCGTAGACATGGGTATTTCAGAAGCTTGAATATAGTCATATGTGTAGACTTTTGTACTTTGCCGTTTTATGCTATTAACATGAATGTTGTGAGTTTGTTCGTAGATTCATAAGTTTTATTTTTACGAGGGCAATGGTTAAGGAAGCCAAAAATAGCATATTTGCATTGGTTTCAACAACATTTTGTCTTTTAAAAAGTTAAATTTATCACTTTTCACCATTTTTAGTGTTATATTTCTTTTTTTATCCCTTTATCCAATGCCCTAAGGGCAATGGTTAGCATTCTCCTATTTTTAATGAATTTGTATTATATCCACGAACTTTATCAATTTAAATGAATAAATATCATTTATTTTTAATTAAAATACAAACTCCTTCCTTGCAACGACGGTCCGATGAATAACATTTATTAGTTTTCTTTTTCTTTTCCTGTTATGTAACAAAATAAACATATACATATAAGTCCATCATTCTAAATCCTAATCCATATTGATCAAAGCCAATTTAAAATTATATAATTCAGAACACATTTAGTCAAAGGACATCCAGAAAGCCTTTATACAAAGCCTTTATCATTGTCTTCGATAATCTATTTTTTTTTTTTTTTGTTATACTAGACACTTTATGGTAGATATAAATACCATAATAAGCTACCAGTATATGGCATGTAGTACGTAGACATATTTTTTACATGAGGTCATGCGTAAACTTTCAAAATAAACGAAGTAAAATGTATAATGATATTTTTACAATCATCTTGCGTCAACAACAACTTTCTCATACATTCATGATGCTCTTGTTTTTTTTTTTTTTATCAGTAACTATACATTATCTTTTTGTATATTTCTTATTGTTTCATAAGTTGACATAAAAATGATTATTTAAATAAGGGAAATGTCTCTATCACTTTCATTAAAAGATTGAGATTTTTTATTATTATCGTGTTACAATCATTGATTGATGGATCCATATATAAAAAGCGAGGAAAATATTTTAATTTTTCTTATACACATTTTAAGAAAAAAACTATATAATTGCAATACTTAATTTGATTTGCTATTGAGTATTTTCTCTTCTCTCTTTCCCAAATCGTAATCGTCACCACCCTTCTTCTTCTTCTTCTTGTCTATCGAATAAAGGTGATTTAGAGTCAATTTTGATCCAAAACCACTCATCCGAATTGATTTTCCTTCTTTTTTATTTAAATTAGTGATTTTCGCATATTTTCATTCATCTTTCGTTTGTTTATGTGATTACATCGTCTTTGCACAACCCTATTTGTTTTAATTTTCTATCTTTGTGCAGTGTATTTTTTATTTTCTGTTTTAGTGCAATGTTTATTTGATTTTGTATGAAAGATTAACTTTGAGAAAGTGGAAATTCAATAAATGATTTTGGCATGGTCAACGTTGTAGATCCGAAACATAAGTATTCAAGAGACTTGACTATAGTCATATTTGTAGACTTATATACTCTACCCTTTTATGCTTTTAACATGGATGATAAGAGTTTCTTCGCAAATTCATCATTTTTGTTTTAGCGACTTTAAATTTTTATTGTATCGGTGTAATATATCAATTTAAATAAATGAATATCTTTATTTTTGTAAAAAAGAAACTTTAATACTTAATTTAAATGTATATATTTAATATTATTATTATAGTAAAAACTCTATCTGTTTATTCGTAAAATTATACTTATAAACGGGGACCCAACTCCACTTTATCCAAAAATTCCACTCTATCCACAGTACTAGTATTTATATTTATCCTACCATGTCATGAAAATGATATATATCTAAAGTGTTATATCCTTTTGCCAATCATTCAACAAATAAGTCTCTCAATCCATCATTGAAGACGATATTGACGGAATTACGTGTTAAAAACTTTGAAAACATACATAAAGAAGTGTTCATATATATCGCTCTGAACTAAACATATCTTTCAGTTTCAAAATATAAAATACTTTTAAAGGACAAAATATAAAATTATTCAAAATAGAGTCTATTGCAATTAAATGTAGGAAAATTCTATGGTGAAGTCATGCGAATGACTTTTTTGGTGAAGTTAATACTATAACATCAAAAATGTAGTAAGTAACATCTCATTGTTTGTACAATGACATCAAAAGTTCGGTATTCATAATATCATCAATTCATCAGATTAACAAGACCACACTTAATCTAATTTTATCCTACCTTATTTTAAGCGTAACACCCCACAAAGTGTAACACTTAAGACAATCACATAATATCATCAAATTTGTTTGCATGTTAAAGGTTCCAACGATAAAATAGTACCTGTAAATCCAAGATGTAATCAGTAATCAACAATGTGAAAATGAATCAAACATTAAGATCAATTTTTATTTTTTTTTAAAAAGTCAGTTTTTCTGACTGCACCGTAGAAGCTCCCATAAATGTATCCTCGATCATCTCCGTAAGCTTAGCCTAATTGGTAGGAATATTACATATTATATAAAGGGGTTGGGGTTTAAACCACGGACACTCCACCTCTCCACGTGTGAGCTCTAGTGACCAGACTACTTAACCAAGAGAAAAAAAAGTATCCTTGACCATTTTTTTTTTGACATATCTGTTTGTTTCGAAATTCAGATTTTTCCATCATATTACTACTTGTTCTCAAGTTTTCTTTGATTATTCTAGCATATACTGATAATTTGATTTTGAATGAAATGAACTAGTAATATTATTGTGCAAATGGTTTATGATGTCTTGCCACAAAAGGCACACATTCAACAAGAGGAAATTTCTTTCAAGTGAACAACTTCCTTTACATCGTTAATTAATAAATTAAAAGTAAATATTATAAATACATCATAACAAATCACGAGTTTATTAAAATAAAATTTTTTGATTTTTTTTTTCACTTTGATTACTTTAAAGAATCCAAATCTCAATAGTTGAGACCTTGTTGATTTTTCTAAAAGAAATACAAAAATCAATTTTAAAAAAAAAAAAAAAAAAAAAAGAGAAACATAAATAAGAGATTGATGAGATTTTCTTTAAAACCACATTTAAGGTTTTAATAATCGAAATCTTTTCCTTATTTTTTTTCTTGAAAAAAAAAAAGTTAATGGATCGGATGCCTGCACCTTCCACCAGCTGCACAACCAATCTCATTCAAACAAAAATTTAAGTCCTCAACTAATCTTGACACTAATAAAGATTCCTGCTATTTTATCACATTTTTTACATTGATTTACTCACACGTAACACTACGAAAATATGAATTATTTTCTTGGTGAGAGAAGTTGTAAATGGGTGTAAAGCTTGTGTGGTCACAAGCTGAAATTTAAGCATTACTCAACTGCGTTCATATAAATTGAAAAAGGTAGAAAGAAAGAAAATACTCAATTTGTTCTTTTAATTAAAATATTTAAGTTATGGATATATTTTAACGATGAAGTATTTTTAAAAATTATACATATTTTAGTAATTTTGTTTTTGAACAAGTACATATTTTAGTTAAATTACAAATTTTGACCTAATGTTTTTTTCATAATCTTTAGAATAAAAACTAATATTTAAATTAATGTGATCAATTTCATTTAATATTTTTTTAAGTAACAAAGTCAATTGATTTAATTTTTGTTTAAAGAGTTTTATTTTTTATTTATGGATAGAAGAGATGGCAAAGCCATCATAAATTCACACACACAAAGCGGAGGTACCGGAGTTTGAACCCCGGTCATGACGTCCGGCCTAATTGTTGAAAGAGTTCTAATTCTAACAACTTTATTTTTTAACTTTAAGTTTGAAAATAATTAAATATAGGAATTTTTATAAAGTAAATTTTAGGCTAAATTACATGTTTGGTCCTCTAACTATTTAATTGGTATTAGATTGGTCCTCTAACTAAAAATTGATTTATTTTGGTCCTCTAAGTTTCTCACCGTTACTACATTAAGTCATTTCTGTTAGTTTCATTCAAATAAACGTTAGTGTTTGTGTTATGTGGGTACCCGACATCCTGTTTCACACATACATATGAACCATAACAGTTATCTATAATATCAGTCATTATTTAATCATAATACCTTAACGTTAAGACCAAAATGATACTAATAAATAAAGTTAGAGGACCCACATAACACAAACCCTAACGTTTTATTTGAATAAAACTAACAGCAAAGACTAAGGTACTGTTTGACCTGACTTTTTTTTCCAGCTTTTCTACATTTTTAAGGAGAAGCTAGGCCAAACACAATATCAATAAAGTACCTTCGAAAAAAGTACTTTTTTTAGAATGCATAAAATTGAATGGAATGAGCTTTAACCAAAAATTGTTGAATGCTGCTTCAAAAAACTACTTCTCTATAATTTATTTCACAAGCACTTCCCTTCAACTCAAGCAGGCAACCTTATCTTTTATTTTTTAATATTATATTTTAATTTGTTTTTTTTCTTTCATTTAATTTTTTTTGAACCGGTCCATATAATTTTTTTTAAAGGATGATCAATTTAATTTTTTTATCTTTTTATCACTTATATATTTAATTTTAATATCGTTTAATTATCACAATCTCACAAATATTTTTATTAATGCTGTCATTGAATGACACCAAATATTGTTATTCCCTTTCGTCAACCTTACAAATACAAACAAACACATTAGCGTTTAGAGTAATATTTTATGTCTGTATGTCTATTTTTTTTTTGTTACGTTAATGCGTAAAATTTTTTTAGTGTTGCGTAATGCGAACAATTATTATTTTTATAAAATTTTGATTTTAATTAAAAGTACAAGTATAGATGCGTAAAAAAATTATACTTATATATATTTTACACATTTATATTGTAACAAACTATGCATATCTTTTTCTTATTAAAAAACTAAACATATCTTTTTCAATGACACCAACAATGTAACAAATATCATGCTTAAAAAAAAACAATGTAACAAATATAATACCATATAATATAAATTCTTATGTTTTTAAATGACAAAAAAAAAATGATATTCTTATAACTAAATTTGTTATACAGTATAATTGGAAAAGAAAAGACAAACTATTCTCTTGCTTAGCTCACCTGATATAGACAATGTATAAATATATGCAAGGTCGCGGGTTCGAACCCCAGACACCACAAAAAAATAATAAATTCTATGTTTTGTACAATATTTTGCCAAACAACAATTAACTTTAAAACTAAAAAAAATTAAAGAAACCAAACAACTTTAACTTTTTTCTTAAAGAGCTTTATTTTAACTTTGTTTTAAAGTAGCTTTTAGACCGAAAAAAAGTTTGGCCAAATGGTACCTAAATGTAGTAACGGTGAGAAACTTCGAGGACCGAAATAAATCAATTTTTAGTTAGAGGACCAATCCAATACCAATTAAATAGTTAGAGGACCAAAAAGATAATTTAGCCTAAATTTTATTATTTTGGAGGCATTGAGTTAGCAGCAAGAGTTTGATTTTATATAATCTTAAAATAAAAGAGTCCAGGGAGCAGAGGGATTATAAAGAAATCGTTAGTAACAAATTTTCAAATTAAAATTTATTTATATTTTTTGCGATAAAAAATTCATATTTAATTTATGTTTTGTTAAAAAAATCTAATTTTTTTTTAGTGATTTTTACAGTATTCTATACATTTATGCACAATTTCATTAGAAAATAAAAACATTTACTTAAAAATAGGGACAAAAAATAGCGATTGAAAAGTTTATAAGGATTAAAAGTTGAATTTTTTTTAGAGAGACTAAAACGAAAAATTGGTATATTTATAGAGACAAAAAACATATTAAACCCTAAATAATAAACCATCTCTTAAAAAAAACATGTATGTCCCCAATTAGTCAGGTACATTGCAGTTATAATCTTGGGAGTGGATGCATATTTGGAATTTTCTCATAACTGTTAAAATAAATGATATCATTCATGATTAATAATAAAACAAATTATCTTTATATAGTATTTTTTTTTTTTTAGTATGTAAGAAATTAAGTTCTAGAATCCAGATAGCTCAATACCCATCACTAGCTGTACAAATGAAATTCAAAGTTAAATCAATATTTGAAAATATTAATCTTGCCTGGGATGAATCTATGATTAGAAGAAGAGATCAACTCTCAAGATTGTTGGAAAATAATATACTTGAAACAAGATTCCAAGGGCACAATCAATTTCTTGTACATTAAGGATTGTTATTAATCTGTGAAATATTTTACCAAGAAAATACTCACATATTTAAAACCACAAAGCAATTATCTATTTAGAAAAAATATTTGATGTCTTGTGCAGCCAAGGAGACCTCTTGAGAAGTTTCATGGAAATCTGTATTAGAACTGCAATGAACTTTTGTACCTTTGTCTTCTTAATTCCCAGAACTTTAGCACTTCACCACAATTTTTTTGGTGTCCCTTTCTTCGCATAAAATTCCTGCGAGCTTCCATAATAATAGAGGAATTGGAAGAAAAAAATTTAGATATGATAGAAATAAAGGGTGATGATAATATGAATATCGAAGGTTTGCGGAGGATTTCATTAGGAAGTTTGAGAAGTTGAAAGATTCTTACTTTGTCATGTACTACTGATAATCCAGCGAGTTACGAGTTACATTGATTTGTACAATTGTCACTGGAGGCGGCAGGTTGTTCATTGTACAATTGTCAATCAAACGAGTCATTTTCGTTATGGAAACTTGATGCGCCAACCTGGATAAAATAGGTAAATGTTTGCGAATCACACGTCGAAAAAACCTTGACATGGTAAATGCAAAGAGTTTATGATCAAAACACCATATAATCTATGTCTGTCCTTCAAGAACAACTAGAGTGGAACTTATCAGCTTTTCAAAGAAATTAGTGGGTTTAGTTTCATGGTAGAAATGATCATAATTGATTTTATCTATGTTATTGTGATTTTAGGAAAAAAAAAGTGTAGTTGTTTGGATGCTGTCTTGTGAAGTTGATTTTTGTTTCCAAACCTTGATTTAAGTAGAAGTTGTAAAAAGCAGCTTATGCTTTAGATCAAATTTTATTTTTTAAATTTTACATCAAGCTTTTTTTAGTGTACAAATATCTATGCATGAATCACTTCACTTCAAATTAATTTTAACAAAATCAAGTTCATTCAAAATCATTTTTGACAAAGCTCATCCAAACACAGTGACAAAATCGATTTCAGCATATCTACGCCTTTATTAAACAAAAAAAATGCAAGACTTATGTGAAATATTCAGCATAGGAAAACATGTAACTATCTCAATATATTTGCTAGAGTTTGTACCTGAGTTAAAGTTGGGAACTAAGATTGTTGATAAACGCCTTATTTTAAACGTCGGAGCTTGTGTAATTGTCAATCATTACACATTCAATTTGTGCAATCTTTCTGTAATCTTCGCCATTTGGTTTCTTGCATCGTTGTTTAAGCAGTGAACAATTCCCCAATATTTGTAGAGTTGAAATGGATTTAGGAAGACCCTCCTTTGGCAAGCATTGGATGTTGGGACAATTATTTAGACTCAATGTTCTAAGAGAGGGAAGGTTCTCAAGACCCTTGTAGTCAAGTTGTTTGAGATTTCGACAACCACGGATATTTAGATAAGTAAGAGAGAGGGGAAGCAACCCTTGATTAGGAAAAGACTCCACATCTGCTTCTTGAATATACATGGTAAAGAGCGATGTATTGGTTGACAAAGCACATTTCAATGAGTTGATAAGAAGTTTTGAGCATTTCACAAGAAAGAGGTTTCTTAGGCTTGATGGCAAACCTCCATCGGAGAACGACTCCAACTGTGGACAATTATCTATAGATAGCTTATAAAGAGATGGAAGGAGGACATGCATGCATTTAGGAAGTGATTTTAAATTCTCCAATTTGGAAATATCAAAGTGTTGCAGCCTTGGTGTAGACAATCCTCCTTTTGGAAATGATGCAAATTTAGGACACTCTCCAATTGAGAGAGATGTGAGTTTAAGATGCTCATTTTCCTGTGAAATCATTTCAAAACTACTACACTTATAAAGGTCGAGAAAATCAAGATTTGGGAACAGATTCAGCGGGAATGTTGTTAGAGAGTCGCAGCTACTGGTGATGTCCAATTTTACAAGGAAATTGTAGCATCCGCATAGGGGAATATGCATAGTTGCGCAATCTTCAATTTTCAACGATTTAATGTTGGTACCACATTCAGATAATGTATGCCTGATCCAATCCACGGAGGATCCTTCGATGTAGCATTGACGAATGTAAAGAAATTTCAGAGTGGATAAATGATAATTAAATTTCAATTTTCCACAATTGGTGAGACGTAGTTCACTGATTGATGGAGAGAATGGAACAGAAGTCACGAGCTGTTTGCAATCACAAATTTTCAGACTCACTAAACATTCAAGTGTCTCTGGTAATTTGTCTTTCAGATTTGGACATCGCATTATAGAAAGCTTTTTTAGACGTGGAAAAACAACCCCCTTAACAACTTCAAATTCCCATTTTTCCCATCCATTCATATCCTTAAAAGTTAAGGTTTCCAAGGATGGAAATGGAATAGATACAGTAGAGCTTCTCCCATCCCTGTAAAACTCCATACCAATCACCACTATTCCAGAGAGTCCGGTAATCCGAAGGTGCTTGAGTGATGACATAACTCCAAGTGAAGGAAGCAAAATACAGTTTTCACAATTGCTTAACTTCAAGGATACCAGACGTGACAGTGAATTGTCTCCAAACCAATGTGGGAATAACGTACCACAATACTTCTCAATTGAGAGCTCATTCAAATGTATAGAAGGTTTTAGGTTCTGGAGCACCTCCCTTTCTTTTTGTGAACTGTTGCGAGTTGCATTCCATCTTAATTCTAGTTTCAGAAGGTTTATCTTCCTCTCTAAATTTGCTGAAACTGAATCCTCCGGATTCATAACATTTTCCAGGTCTGCAACTACAAGATTTCCATGTAAATTTAAATCTCCTAACTGTTGTATACTAGAATCGTTTCCCTTGCCTACATAAAAAGAACTCAGTACTTCAAGATTTTTCAGCTTTCCCATTTCCTTTGGCATTACTGTTACCTTTGTTCCACTAAAATCGAGATAACACAAGTTCACGAGTTTGTGCAAATTCATAGGCAGCTCTTCAAGAAATTGACAGTCCCTGACCTTCAATGTTTGCAAGTAATGAAGTGAGCACAATGTATCCGGAAGTTTACTTATTTTAGTACGAGAAAGGTCGAGGTGATGGAGATGTTTAAGATTGCCTATGTTATCCGGTAACTCAATCATATCCATACACCCACACAAAGATAAGACACGCAGCCTCTTGCACTTGGAGAAGAGCTCTGAAAGCAGTAATTTGTTAGAGTTAAAGCACAATAACCATTGATATTCAAAACAAGTCATAGACAACGGTAGGAATGTGCGTAACTTTTTCGCATCGAACAAGGTCTCCAGTCCTTTCGGAGATCCTATTTCATCACATAAAAATGAAAAATGACGAGTTATGCTTGTCATGTTCTTTGATTTTCTGCCTTCCCATGTGAAACAAAATTCCCCAAATATAGACTTTGACAAGTCATGATGTAGGTCGTGCATGACAAAATAATTTCTATACTTTGTTGATGGCTGGAAAAATGATCTCAAAATCAAATCATTGAAGTAAGATTCAGCAACTTCCTTCATACTCGTCATATGTTGTCGAGGGCGTTGAATCAAATTTTCAGCCATCCACAATAGACATAGCTGATCTTTCTCATAAAGATAACCTTTTGGAAACAAGGCACAGTACTCAAAGCATTTCTTTAGGTGAGTGGGAAGGCTTTGATAGCTTACCATTAATGCAGGGACAATTCTGGTCCCTTCTGCTAAATCCCATGCATCGCTTTCCGATATCTTCTCCCAATGCCGCAATGATGAGTTTCTGCGCAAGAGATTTCCGATGGCTATCAAGGCCAGAGGTAATCCTTTGCATTTGTCAGCCACCTTCTTACCAACCTTCTCATGGAGGGTAGTCTTCTTCGTCCAGGAGACAGCATAAGAATCATCAAAGCCATGAAATGCATGTTTCGCAAACAATGTCCAAGAGTCTTCTTCATCCAGATGATGTAATTGATGAATTTGATCTGATGTCGTGACCGACGCGACTTCTCCACCGCGTGTAGTGACAAGGATTTTACTTCCTTGTGCCCTATAAGTAAATGGAGTCTTAAACCGTCTCCATTTCATTCGGTCTTGGATCCAAACGCTATCCAAAACAATGAAGAATTTCTTCCCGATGAGTTGTTCCTTCAACTTTTCTTGAAGAATACTCTGATTTGTAGTTTCCTTAACTGAACCAGCGATTGATTCTAGAATCACCCTTGTAATTCTACAAACATCAAAATCCTGAGACATATTTACCCATGCTCTAACATGGAACCTTTCCACTATCATAGGATCATTGTACAAATGTTGGGCAAGGGTGGTCTTCCCTATCCCACCCATACCTACCATTGAAATAACGGAGAGCTTCTTATCCTGCGATTTGAGCCAATTAGAGAGAGTTGTTTGGTCATCATTTCTCCCATACATAGGAGAATTCATAGAAGGAAAACTTGGTGATATCAACATCCGTGACCCAGTATTAAAACCATGATTAACATTCAGAAGAAGTACATCTTTCAGGCTCACAAGCGATTCAAGTTTTTGAACTATCTCTTTCAACCTAGATACTATATTCTTGTCAATTGAACTAGGAGAGACATTTAACATACCCAATAGCTGGTTGGTTCTAGTAGAGCTTGTCTGAGATTCATCTACTTCTTGTTTGGACTTGGAAACTTGAATGTGAATTTCTTCCACGAGATCCTGAGCATCAAGAACACCATCTTTAACCCCAAGAAGCCATTCTTTCACATGAAAGTTATCGATCTGCTTTTTCTCAGCATCATCAGCAACAACATTGATGGAAAACAAAGCCGTTATCAACCTACTATGTAGATTCTCGTCCATAGTTTCAGCAGAAGACAATTTGTCAATCAATGCCTCAAAGAAAGAAGATGCAATAGCGCCACCAGGAGTTTCGAGTTCCATAGCAAAAAAGAGGAATCAGCAAGAAACTCAAAAGAAACGTTAGGGTTTCAAATGCAAGAGCAAAACACAAACACTGAGAAATGATGTGAATATGGTAAGATAAGATATATCTCTCTTAATCAATCATTCTTTTTTATTTAAATAGTTAAATTTCAATATTCATTCATCCTCTAAATACGCTAAAATCATCAAAGTCACGCAACTTTAAAATCATCAAAGTGAAATCCAAAATGGAGCAGGTATAAGTTAAGACCCTTTTTAGTGTTTACACATTATTTATAAAACCAATTTTAATCTAAACTACTACACAACATGTTTGATATAAATCACTTTGTTAAGAAAAGAAATATTCTAGCTAGCATAGCATAGTAACAATACCTTAAAACCTGCCAAGCATGATCTGGACTCTTTCATATCTTCATGTGGTTAGACTTTGGATAATAATGTTGAAATGCCACTTGGTTAATCATCATTCTCCTGGCCTAAACAAATATTGACAAAGAAAATGTGAATATGGAAAGAAAATTTTCATGGCTTTTCTTGCATTCAATCAATCAAATCCAAGACACAAAAATAGGTGAGAGAATTTTATTCTATCTAATCTAGATCTATAACTATAACTATAATTTGAAGACTATACACCTATGGAATGAAAGTTTTCCAGGTGTCACTTTCTCATGCAATAACATATTTTTTTTTCGTTGATAAAGTCTTGTATTAGTTCTATATTTAGAAATATAGTAATACATCATGTGCTAGTTGCAAACTCGTGAATGGCATCAATTTTTCAATTCAACTAGTTACAAACCCGTGCGAGCACGGGTTGAATAACATATCTTGTAAAAAATTTGTTTCAAAGGAGAAATAAGCAAATTAATGAATATTGCACAAACTCGGATATTATAAATGAATCACTTTTATTGTATTTTTAAAAAAACTTTGTTATAAAGAAGAAATGAGCAAATTAAGGGAAATATCTGCATTTTCTTAAGAAATTGTTGCCGTTCATAAATGTGAAAATCAAGCAAGCATATTGCACAAATCTCAGCTATATGTACATTTCTAGAACATTTACCAAAGCATTATAAAGATTTGATGTGGGAAAAGAGCATGTTCTATTTTGTTCAAGAGATCAGGAAAACAACTTTATAATTAACATGATACTAATTGGAACCAACGAAGGAACCAACAATGTGCAGATTAACGTTATATAATAGTTAGGTTTATAAAATAGATTACAAGTGTCATAGACTAACAAAAAAGGGATTTTTGCCAATATTTACATCAGATAAAATGAAAAGAACAAATGGCATCCCAAAGACAAGATAGTTTACGATTACAGTCCAAAGCGATACGCCAAAATAGTAGAAGTTCAAATAGTTCAGCAGCAAAGATCTATTTTGGAACAACTCGAACGTGCAAGTTCTTCGGTGACTTTTCGAGATCAAAGATGAGCTTACCACCTTCTTCCATGACACGTTCTCTGCAGAAATTGAACCACTGCCCATCCAAGTATTTTTCATAGCATGCTCTTTCGGCGGTAATGAGGCGACACTTATACTTTCTCTGTGTCTGGTCATCAATGAGAATGTTTGTTTTGCGCTTTTCTTTCAGAATTGTTCTTGACACCTTGTTTGGGAAATGCTAAACAGGGAAATAACTGCAATATTAGTCTAATGCATATTAACATGGATAAGATGTATGCGAATATAGTTACATATAATTTATAAAATGAAGGTAGCATGATAGATTTTAAGCTAAAGAAAATGTACCATGACTTCTAATTTATCTTCCTACTATCTTCCTATAAATTCTAGATAAATGCATGCATGTGGATTATATGTACCCCGTTGGCCAATTAACATTGTTGAAACAAATGGAAATTAAACATCACTCCCAGATATTCTCATGCATAAGGAAATACATCTTTTAGGTCATTATCAAACTTATACAAAATCCTATCATTTGATACTGACAAATTAGAAAATAATACAGTTTATCTTTCAACACAATGTTTGTACACGATTTCTTTCCCGTCCCAATTGGCGTTGGCTTGACAATCTCATGAAGAAACCCGATGATTTCTCAAAAAATAATAATAATACATCTATATAAGAACATTATAATCGGAGAAAACACAAAAATAAATTATAGTACATAACTATACCATATAAAACGTAACTATACCATATAAAACGTCAGTTTTGAATTTTTCATCTTGAATTTTCTTAAATGACTCTAAGCGAAATTCATGAGTAAGAACGTTGGTTAACTTGTCATACTTCTGCACCTTTGTACCAGAATAAAAAAAAAAAAAAAAAACCTTAAAAGGATTAAATGCAATGTCATTATCAAACACATGACAATTATACAAATTATAAGTCTTGTTTTCCTCGATCAAAGCCTTCCAATGCTCCAATTCTCTATATCGAGTTCTTACATGAACTCGATCACGCTAAATCCGAGAAAGAAATAAAAAAATATAAATAAATCAAAATATACACTAATAAGTAATATTGATAGATCATAAATGAAATTACAACAAATCTTAACTAACTCATCTAACCTTTGCATCACAAATAATGAGCTTCATATGTTGATTCTCATTACTACCAGTCACAATCCAAGAATCCAACACAACAAATCTTATTTTTCAAATGTCCAATCATTTTTGAAATCCTTAATGTAATCATAATCCCTTGACATTGAAAGTCCTATATGGAAACCTATTTAAGTTTCATAAAATATTGTACTTTTGTTGACAAAATGAGAAACCTCTTTTATTTCGATTTTTTTAATTAAAATTAAAATTTAAAAAAAAAAAAATTCGATTTATGACTATTGATATATTATGTCATATGTGAATTTACGATAAACTTTTTGCCCGGACTCCATAAATTTCCTGACTCTGCCACTGACAATATCTCCCCATACTTATTCTTCAAGTGGAAGCCATCCGATCCTATAAAGGTTATACAAGTTTATGGCCTTCTTACGACCATCAAAACAAACATAGTATCTACCATATGTTGGTTGCAATCCTGGACCACAACTTTCTATATTTAACTTAAAAGTATTACCACTAGACTTCCTCTTAAGCTCTTCACTACTTGAAGAATCCACATCAAAATCTTCAATATGTTTGTCATATAGAGCTGTATTAGTTGGGAAAGACCAATTCAGCGAGTTGAGGAGAAGGTAAAGCATTTCACGAGAAAAAGGTTTCTTAGGCTGTTGGCAAACCTCCATCCGAGAACGACTCCAGTTGTGGATAATCAAATATAGATAGGTTTTTTTTTTTTTTTTGTTTTTGAGCAAATATAGATAGGTTATGAAGAGATGGAAAGAAGATATGCATGCATTTAGGAAGTGATTTTAAATTGAATTCTCCTATTTGAAAATATTAAAGTGTTGTAAACTTGGAGCAGACGATCCTTCCTTGGGTAATGTTCCAAAATAAGGACACTTCCTAATTGAGAGATATTTAAGTATAAGATGTTCATTTTCCTAGGAATTCATTTCAAAATTATTAAACTTATAAACGCCGAGATAATCAAAGATTTAAGTTGAAAATTTACAAAAACACAAGTTAAAAATAAAAATAAAAAGACAAATTCAATAATGTATAATAGAATTAACATGATTACATGTATAACCAGCCAAAATAAAGAGACACTCAACAATGTGGCATGCAAATAAATCTAAGAAAGGTCACAACAAACAACACTACAAACTATTTTTCTCAAAATTGACCAAGTTTTTTTTTTTTTGTCAAGTAGCCTAGTGGCTAGAGCTCACATAATTTAATTGTGGAGAAGTGGAGTGTCCGGGATTCGAACCCCGACTCCTGCATATAATATGCAATATCCCTACCAATTGAGCTAAGCTCACGGGGATAAATTTACCAAGTCTTACTTCTAATATAAACAAGTAAATTTTCCTTAAAAAAAAAAAAACAAGTAAATTTATTCGCTTTACTAATATGGAATGACCAAAAAAGTAAACAACCTAAATGATGTCAAGAAATTAATCATTACAATATTTAACGTTGTCGTGAATTAATTCAAAACTTACTTGAATCAACCGACAAAGAGAATCATTTTAAAAATCTACCAAATCATATGCATGGTGAATGCACGCTTTACTTAATAAAAAAAAAAAATATAAAAACACAATTAATTTATCATTGATTTTGAATTTAAGAAATCTATTTTTAAAATTAGATAAAATAGACAAAATTGATTTTCTCTCATTCTCGTGAATTAAACACGACTCTTGTACTCATTCTTTATTCATTGAATTTTTGAGTCATGTATTTCAATCACAAATAACAACACCAACAAAACTACATGTTTAAACCACCAATATATATTGCAAAGAATAATATCTCATTTATTCTTCATATATTGAATATGACTCTTTGAGTCATCCATGTTAAATGAAAATAAATATTATATATATTAGAAATATAGAGTGATCGTAAATTTTAACTAATATTACACTTATGTATTATGTATCTTTTTTTTTTTTGAAAGGTTATGTATTATGTATCTATCATCTATCAAATAAATTATTTTATTTTATTTTATTTTTGTAAATAATCATATAAAATTTTGCAACATTTTATTATTTTATGGATAAATTATAAATTACATCGTTTTCCACTTTGAAATTAGATAAGAAATATGAACAATATTAAGTATTTATTTGATCTCTCAATTCTTCATCTATTTTTTGTATTTTCTTCTTTGGTTCCGTATAAAATGAACCACTAAAAAAATTTGTCCATGATGGACCAATTTTTTTTATACCTTTGGATTGATCTCCCTCCCAATAACACTCTGCACCATCTACACACACTGTCTTCTCCCCCCATTTGCTTTCATCCTCAGGACTGTTCCTTTTTTATTTTATTTTTTTAAAAGAAAAGAAAAACAAAATTGCATCGTATCAGTAGAACTAGAGCTGTCAAAACGGGCCGGCCCGTATGGGCCGGCCCGAAAGCCCGAATAAAATGTAGGGTTTGGGCTTAATAATTTCAGCCCGAATTTTTCCAGTAAATATTGAGATAGAAAAACCTGCCAAACATCTTCTGGACTCTTTCATATCTTCAGGTGGTTAGACTTGGATAATAATGTTGACAAACGAAATTGACATTCATTGATGTAAAGGTAATAAACTTTCAATTTCAATTTTAGATAAAATTGACATGTTTATTCATTTTACACACACTTTGAGAAGAAACACTAAAATTCAATTTTTTCTTTGCTGATCATTATGAAGCATGGATACGATCACGAATGCCGATACACCGACACCGTTAATAATTTAAAAAATTATATAATTCGATGTAATTATATATATTGGTGTCGTGTCAATGTAACCACAATAGTCCCAAGACACGCCTAACCTGAAGAATATATGTATTTCATAGGTTGACCATAATGCTTGTAACCACAATAGTCCCAATTAATGCCTAACCGCAATCTCTAATACCACCACCAATCCACAATGCCCTTGCAGTACAAAATATCAAGTTAAGAAGATTATATAATAAATTTATTTATAAAGAGCTGCAGAATTGCCTATCATTTTACACAAAGTGCATACAAAAGCATAAGCATGAAAGTTAACAATTGAATTAATTTAGTATTTTTTTTGAAAAAACTCAAATATCAAATAAAACCAAATAACTATAATTGTCAAAAAATAATTAGGGATCTATCCATGGTTTATATGTTGACCAGTGTGAATACCAAGTTACAAAGTTTGGAATTGGAACAATTAAAATTGAAACGTATAGCATAAAAGAAACTGAATTTAGATGAGGAATAATAATTACCAGAGCAAAATAGAGCATGTTACCAGAGCTAAATTCAATGGATATGCAGATCAGAGAAGAGTAAGAAGACATGGCTTTTCTTGCATTCAATCAATCAATTCAAGACACAAAAATAGGTGAGAGAATTTTATTCTATCTAATCTAGATCTATAACTATAACTATAATTTGAAGACTATACACCTATGGAAAGAAAGTTTTCCAGGTGTCACTTTGTCGTGCAATATCAGATTTGTTTTTGATAAAGTCTTGTATTAGTTCTATATTTAGAAATATAATATAATACATCATGTGATAGCTGCAAATTCGTGAATGGCACCAATTTTTTAATTTACATCGGTAAAATCCCCTTTTGTTTTTAAAAAAAAGAAGTTAATTTAATCATTTAAATTATCATCGAAAAGAATCGAAATGAGATAAAATACTAACGAAAACATACTTTATAGTTCCAAACCAACATTATTGGATCAATCCAAATAGATTAAAATACAACATTCCATTAAAATCATTGGAATGTAACCTAATTTTCCTTTGATATATTTAACTTACTACTAGACCATCGACCCGTGCTATATGGAAGGTAATATTTGACGGTAATAGGTAACAAAATAGTTTAGAATCCTCTCATGCATATTTTAATTCATGTCATTTATTTTATTGTCATTGATTTTTAGTGTGTATTTAGGAATTGATGTAATATAACTCATGCATTTTTATTTTCTTGCTAGTTACATTTTGCTTGAGACTTTAGCATGTATCTAGGTTCCTTGTAAATATCCATAAATGAATTACTGATATTTAGGTTATAATTATCGGACTTCAAAAAATTTCTTAAAATCAAACTATTAGTAATTTTAGGTTCACTTACTTGAGAGTTTGCTTGGAATCCAACGTCCTTTGTAAATTTCTCGCTTTTTATTATGTTACGTCGTTGCGTTTAGTTTTAGCTTGCGTTTAACTTAGAAAAAATCATTTTTCCAAAAAAAAAAATCAATTATGCAAAACTTCAAAAATATTTTCTTAATAAACCTTCGAGTTTAACCCAAGTGTTTTTCCTTTTATTTTCTTAATCAAATGTTTAATCAATTTAACATCCATATTAGACTTGGGTTTCTTATAATTAAAATTTGATCAACCTCATCTTATTTTCTCCCATGTCTTGAGGCCTCATATCTCTTCTTAAAACCATTTTCAAAAATTTAAAATCAATCCAACCCACCAAAGAAATTCTTCACGAGAACTACATTGGTTTTGATCCCTTTTCTTTAAGGGTATGTAGGGAAAAGAGTTAATCCTTCCAAATCAAATAAAAACAACAAAAGAACTCTCCTTTCTCAAATTAAATGGCACCATACTTCTTCCCCCATTCTTTCACTTAGACTCTTAGGCAATAATTTTCAAATAAGCAAAATAATTTAGCACAATGTCTTACCGGAACAATATCACTTGTTATTGTAGGAGAAGAATTTTGAGTTGTACCTGAATCACCATGTCTTACCGATATATACTCTTGTTTATTGAAAAGTGATTTTCACATATATTTTATTTTGTCGTCTTAGTGCGACGTTGTTTTGTTCGTCGTCTTTGTGCGGTGTTGTTTGTCTTTTTTGTTTCGTTTGGGTATTTATTCCTTTAAATTGTTAGATCAGCTTCAATCCAGTGCAGATCAAAACAATGATTTTGACGTCGTCGACGTTGCATATCCGTAGACATGGGTATTTCAGAAGCTTGAATATAGTCATATGTGTAGACTTTTGTACTTTGCCGTTTTATGCTATTAACATGAATGTTGTGAGTTTGTTCGTAGATTCATAAGTTTTATTTTTACGAGGGCAATGGTTAAGGAAGCCAAAAATAGCATATTTGCATTGGTTTCAACAACATTTTGTCTTTTAAAAAGTTAAATTTATCACTTTTCACCATTTTTAGTGTTATATTTCTTTTTTTATCCCTTTATCCAATGCCCTAAGGGCAATGGTTAGCATTCTCCTATTTTTAATGAATTTGTATTATATCCACGAACTTTATCAATTTAAATGAATAAATATCATTTATTTTTAATTAAAATACAAACTCCTTCCTTGCAACGACGGTCCGATGAATAACATTTATTAGTTTTCTTTTTCTTTTCCTGTTATGTAACAAAATAAACATATACATATAAGTCCATCATTCTAAATCCTAATCCATATTGATCAAAGCCAATTTAAAATTATATAATTCAGAACACATTTAGTCAAAGGACATCCAGAAAGCCTTTATACAAAGCCTTTATCATTGTCTTCGATAATCTATTTTTTTTTTTTTTTTGTTATACTAGACACTTTATGGTAGATATAAATACCATAATAAGCTACCAGTATATGGCATGTAGTACGTAGACATATTTTTTACATGAGGTCATGCGTAAACTTTCAAAATAAACGAAGTAAAATGTATAATGATATTTTTACAATCATCTTGCGTCAACAACAACTTTCTCATACATTCATGATGCTCTTGTTTTTTTTTTTTTTATCAGTGACTATACATTATCTTTTTGTATATTTCTTATTGTTTCATAAGTTGACATAAAAATGATTATTTAAATAAGGGAAATGTCTCTATCACTTTTATTAAAAGATTGAAATTTTTTTTTATTATCGTGTTACAATCATTGATTGATGGATCCATATATAAAAAGCGAGGAAAATATTTTAATTTTTCTTATACACATTTTAAGAAAAAAACTATATAATTGCAATACTTAATTTGATTTGCTATTGAGTATTTTCTCTTCTCTCTTTCCCAAATCGTAATCGTCACCACCCTTCTTCTTCTTCTTCTTGTCTATCGAATAAAGGTGATTTAGAGTCAATTTTGATCCAAAACCACTCATCCGAATTGGTTTTCCTTCTTTTTTATTTAAATTAGTGATTTTCGCATATTTTCATTCATCTTTCGTTTGTTTATGTGATTACATCGTCTTTGCACAACCCTATTTGTTTTAATTTTCTATCTTTGTGCAGTGTATTTTTTATTTTCTGTTTTAGTGCAATGTTTATTTGATTTTGTATGAAAGATTAACTTTGAGAAAGTGGAAATTCAATAAATGATTTTGGCATGGTCAACGTTGTAGATCCGAAACATAAGTATTCAAGAGACTTGACTATAGTCATATTTGTAGACTTATATACTCTACTCTTTTATGCTTTTAACATGGATGATAAGAGTTTCTTCGCAAATTCATCATTTTTGTTTTAGCGACTTTAAATTTGTATTGTATCGGTGTAATATATCAATTTAAATAAAAGAATATCTTTATTTTTGTAAAAAGAAACTTTAATACTTAATTTAAATGTATATATTTAATATTATTATGATAGTAAAAACTCTATCTGTTTATTCGTAAAATTATACTTATAAACGGGGACCCAACTCCACTTTATCCAAAAATTCCACTCTATCCATAGTACTAGTATTTATATTTAGGGTGGTGATACGTGAACCACACTATGTGGCATACCACTCTATACACCTTCCACATGTACAGAAAAATATTATAAAATAATCTTTATTTTATTTATTATTTATTTTATTAATCAATTAAAAACAACACAGCTCAACCACTCCTTTCTCTGCCTCTCTCCTTTCTCTGCCTCTCTCCTTTCTCTGCCTCGCCAGCCACCAAACACCGCTGCTTTTTTCGTCACCGAACACCACCACGCCGTCGTTTTCTGAAACGTTTTTTTCTGGTCGTTTTCTGAAACCAGTTACTTCCTGAAACGCAGATCTTAAACGCATAACCCATTAATGCAGATCTAGACGGAAAGTTGCGGGGCCGACGAGAAAAGTGAAGGAGACGGTGAGTGAAGGTAAGGACGGAAATGGAAGTTAGATCGAGGGTAGTGACGGATGATGTTGGATCTGAGGGCGACTGGGGTGTGAGAGAGAGAAGGGGAACATTTGAGTGACGGCGGTGGTTGTGACGGCGGAGATGGTCAATGGATGATGAGGGCGACTAGACGGATGATGTTGGTCAATGACAACGGAGATGGTGGTGGTGACGGCGGTGGTTGGTGGCAGGTGAGGACTGAGGAGAAGAAAGAAAGAAAAAAAAAGTGTGAGGCAGTGAGGGTGTGGTTCACTGTTGCAGATGAGGATTGGAGAGGGTGAAAGGATTGAAAATAGGGTTTGCGAAATTACCAATATACCCTGCCATATGGGGGGTATACAAGAGTGGTATGGGAAAGGATGTCTATGAATCATTTTCCTATATTTATCCTACCATGTCATGAAAATGATATATATCTAAAGTGTTATATCCTTTTGCCAATCATTCAACAAATAAGTCTCTCAATCCATCATTGAAGACGATATTGACGGAATTACGTGTTAAAAACTTTGAAAACATACATAAAGAAGTGTTCATATATATATCGCTCTTAACTAAACATATCTTTCAGTTTCAAAATATAAAATACTTTTAAAGGACAAAATATAAAATTATTCAAAATAGAGTCTATTGCAATTAAATGTAGGAAAATTCTATGGTGAAGTCATGCGAATGACTTTTTTGGTGAAGTTAACACTATAACAACAAAAATGTAGTAAGTAACATCTCATTATTTGTACAATGACATCAAAAGTTCGGTATTCATAGTATCATCAATTCATCAGATTAACAAGACTACACTTAATCTAATTTTATCCTACCTTATTTTAAGCGTAACACCCCACAAAGTGTAACACTTAAGACTATCACATAATATCATCAAATTTGTTTGCATGTTAAAGATTCCAACGATAAAATAGTACCTGTAAATCCAAGATGTAATCAGTAATCAACAATGTAAAAATGAATCAAACATTAAGATCAATTTTTTTTTATTTTAAAAAAGTCAGTTTTTCTGACTGCACCGTAGAAGCTCCCATAAATGTATCCTCGATCATCTCCGTAAGCTTAGCCTAGTTGGTAGGAATATTACATATTATATAAAGGGGCTGGGGTTTAAACCGCGGACACTTCACCTCTCCACGTGTGAGCTCTAGTGACCAGACTACTTAACCAAAAGAAAAAAAAGTATCCTTGACCATTTTTTTTTTGACATATCTGTTTGTTTCGAAATTCAGATTTTTCCAACTAATTTATTCTTCTAGAAAGTTATAATTAGTAAAGTTAAAAACAACACCTTACTATTTAATAAGTTTGATAAACAAGTAACATATCCATCTCTCTCGATCTTTCTTCATCCTCCGCTAAAAATGGTGGATTCGCATCATTTTTTAAACCCACAATCCCCCTTTTGCATTGTTATTTCTCACATTTTATTTAAATAAGTTGTTTACATATGGATTTGGTTTTTCTCCGTGATTTTTTTTGTCTTAAGGTGGTGTTGTTTTGTTCTTCTTCTTAAGATGATACTTTTTTTTAATTTTATTTTCCATCATATTGCAGTGTTCGTATGGTTGTAGTGTTTATTTTGGTTGTTGCGTCAAGGTACATACCTAATCCATATCTTCATCTCCTTCAACTCTAAGGAAAATAAATACCGATTATTACGTTGTTGCATGGTTTAAGAGTGTTACTACTTTCTTTTTATTGTCTAAACCCTCGTGTATAGTTCACTACGTGACTAGTTAACATGATTGCTCATAGTCTTACAAAGTTGCCATCATATTACTACTTGTTCTCAAGTTTTCTTTAATTATTCTAGCTTATATTGATTATTTGATTTTGAATGAAATGAACTAGTAATATTATTGTGCAAATGGTTTATGATGTCTTGCCACAAAAGGCACACATTCAACAAGAGGAAATTTCTTTCAAGTGAACAACTTCCTTTACATCGTTAATTAATAAATTAAAAGTAAATATTATAAATACATCATAATAAATCACGAGTTTATTAAAATAAATTTTTTTAATTTTTTTTTCCACTTTGATTACTTTAAAGAATCCAAATCTCAATAGTTGAGACCTTGTTGATTTTTCTAAAAGAAATACAAAACTCAATTTTAAAAAAAAAAAAAAAAAGAGAAACATAAATAAGAGATTGATGAGATTTTCTTTAAAACCACATTTAAGGTTTTAATAATCGAAATATTTTCCTTATTTTTTTTCTTGAAAAAAAAAAAGTTAATGGATCGGATGCCTGCACCTTCCACCAGCTGCACAACCAATCTCATTCAAACAAAAATTTAAGTCCTCAACTAATCTTGACACTCATAAAGATTCCTGCTATTTTATCAAATTTTTTACATTGATTTACTCACACGTAACACTACGAAAATATGAATTATTTTCTTGGTGAGAGAAGTTGTAAATGGGTGTAAAGCTTGTGTGGTCACAAGCTGAAATTTAAGCATTTACTCAACTGCGTTCATATAAATTGAAAAAGGTAGAAAGAAAGAAAATACTCAATTTGTTCTTTTAATTAAAATATTGAAGTTATGGATATATTTTAACGATGAAGTATTTTTAAAAATTATACATATTTTAGTATTTTTTTTTTTGAACAAGTACATATTTTAGTTAAATTATAAATTTTGACCTAATGTTTTTTTCATAATCTTTAGAATAAAAACTAATATTTAAATTAATGTGATCAATTTCATTTAATATTTTTTTAAGTAACAAAGTCAATTGATTTAATTTTTGTTTAAAGAGTTTTATTTTTTATTTATGGATAGAAGAGATGGCAAAGCCATCATAAATTCACACACACAAAGTGGAGGTACCGGAGTTTGAACCCCGGTCATGACGTCCGGCCTAATTGTTGAAAGAGTTCTAATTCTAACAACTTTATTTTTTAACTTTAAGTTTGAAAATAATTAAATATAGGAATTTTTATAAAGTAAATTTTAAGCTAAATTACATGTTTGGTCCTCTAACTATTTAATTGGTATTAGATTGGTCCTCTAACTAAAAATTGATTTATTTTGGTCCTCTAAGTTTCTCACCGTTACTACATTTAGTCATTTCTGTTAGTTTCATTCAAATAAACGTTAGTGTTTGTGTTATGTGGGTACCCGACCTCCTGTTTCACACATACATATGAACCATAACAGTTATCTATAATATCAGTCATTATTTAATCATAATACCTTAACGTTAAGACCAAAATGATACTAATAAATAAAGTTAGAGGACCCACATAACACAAACCCTAACGTTTTATTTGAATAAAACTAACAGCAAAGACTAAGGTACCGTTTGACCTGACTTTTTTTTTCCAGCTTTTCTACATTTTTAAGGAGAAGCTAGGCCAAATACAATATCAATAAAGTACCTTCGAAAAAAGTACTTTTTTTAGAATGCATAAAATTGAATGGAATGAGCTTTAACCAAAAATTGTTGAATGCTGCTTCAAAAAACTACTTCTCTATAATTTATTTCACAAGCACTTCCCTTCAACTCAAGCAGGCAACCTTATCTTTTATTTTTTAATATTATATTTTAATTTGTTTTTTTTCTTTCATTTAATTTTTTTTGAACCGGTCCATATAATTTTTTTAAAGGATGATCAATTTAATTTTATTATCTTTTTATCACTTATATATTTAATTTTAATATCGTTTAATTATCACAATCTCACAAATATTTTTATTAATGCTGTCATTGAATGACACCAAATATTTTTATTCTCTTTCTTCATCCTTACAAATACACACAAACACATTAGCGTTTAGAGTAATATTTTATGTCTGTATGTCTGTTTTTTTTTGTTACGTTAGTGCGTAAAAATTTTTTAGTGTTGCGTAATGCGAACAATTATTATTTTTATAAAATTTTGATTTTAATTAAAAGTACAAGTATAGATGCCTAAAAAAATTATACTTATATATATTTTACACATTTATATTGTAACAAACTATGCATATCTTTTTCTTATTAAAAAACTAAACATATCTTTTTCAATGACACCAACAATGTAACAAATATCATCCTTAAAAAAAACAATGTAACAAATATAATACCATATAATATAAATTCTTATGTTTTTAAATGACAAAAAGAAAATGATATTCTTATAACTAAATTTGTTATACAGTATAATTGGAAAAGAAAAGACAAACTATTCTCTTGCTTAGCTCAGCTGATATAGACAATGTATAAATATATGCAAGGTCGCGGGTTCGAACCCCAGACACCACAAAAAAAAAAAAAATTCCAAGTTTTGTACAATATTTTGCCAAACAACTTTTAACTTAAAAATAACTTTAAAACTAAAAAAAATTAAAGAAACCAAACAACTTTAACTTTTTTCTTAAAGAGCTTTATTTTAACTTTGTTTTAAAGTAGCTTTTAGACCGAAAAAAAGTCTGGCCAAATGGTACCTAAATGTAGTAACGGTGAGAAACTTCGAGGACCGAAATAAATCAATTTTTAGTTAGAGGACCAATCCGATACCAATTAAATAGTTAGAGGACCAAAAAGATAATTTAGCCTAAGTTTTATTATTTTGGAGGCATAGAGTTAGCAGCAAGAGTTTGATTTTATATAATCTTAAAATAAAAAGTCCAGGGAGCAGAGGGATTATAAAGAAATCGTTAGTAACAAATTTTCAAATTAAAATTTATTTATATTTTTTGCGATAAAAAATTCATATTTAATTTATGTTTTGTTAAAAAAATCTAATTTTTTTTTAGTGATTTTTACAGTATTCTATACATTTATGCACAATTTTATTAGAAAATAAAAACATTTACTTAATAATAGGGACAAAAAATAGCGATTGAAAAGTTTATAAGGATTAAAAGTTGAATTTTTTTTAGAGAGACTAAAACGAAAAATTGGTATATTTATAGGGACAAAAAACATATTAAACCCTAAATAATAAACCATCTCTTAAAAAAAACATGTATGTCACCAATTAATCAGGTAACTATACATTGCAGTTATAATCTTGGGAGTGGATGCATATTTGGAATTTTCTCATAACTGTTAAAATAAATGATATCATTCATGATTAATAATAAAACAAATTATCTTTATATAGTATATTTTTTTTTAGTATGTAAGAAATTAAGTTCTAGAATCCAGATAGCTCAATACCCATCACTAGCTGTACAAATGAAATTCAAAGTTAAATCAATATTTGAAAATATTAATCTTGCCTGGGATGAATCTATGATTAGAAGAAGAGATCAACTCTCAAGATTGTTGGAAAATAATATACTTGAAACAAGATTCCAAGGGCACAATCAATTTCTTGTACATTAAGGATTGTTATTAATCTGTGAAATATTTTACCAAGAAAATACTCACATATTTAAAACCACAAAGCAATTATCTATTTAGAAAAAATATTTGATGTCTTGTGCAGCCAAGGAGACCTCTTGAGAAGTTTCATGGAAATCTGTATTAGAACTGCAATGAACTTTTGTACCTTTGTCTTCTTAATTCCCAGAACTTTAGCACTTCACCACCATTTTTTTGGTGTCCCTTTCTTCGCATAAAATTCCTGCGAGCTTCCATAATAATAGAGGAATTGGAAGAAAAAAATTTAGATATGATAGAAATAAAGGGTGATGATAATATGAATATGAAAGGTTTGCGGAGGATTTCATTAGGAAGTTTGAGAAGTTGAAAGATTCTTACTTTGTCATGTACTACTGATAATCCAGCGAGTTACGAGTTACATTGATTTGTACAATTGTCACTGGAGGCGGCAGGTTGTTCATTGTACAATTGTCAATCAAACGAGTCATTTTCGTTATGGAAACTTGATGCGCCAACCTGGATAAAATAGGTAAATGTTTGCGAATCACACGTCGAAAAAACCTTGACATGGTAAATGCATAGAGTTTATGATCAAAACACCATATAATCTATGTCTGTCCTTCAAGAACAACTAGAGTGGAACTTATCAGCTTTTCAAAGAAATTAGTGGGTTTGGTTTCATGGTAGAAATGATCATAATTGATTTTATCTATGTTATTGTGATTTTAGGAAAAAAAAGTGTAGTTGTTTGGATGCTGTCTTGTGAAGTTGATTTTTGTTTCCAAACCTTGATTTAAGTAGAAGTTGTAAAAAGCAGCTTATGCTTTAGATCAAATTTTATTTTTTAAATTTTACATCAAGCTTTTTTTAGTGTACAAATATCTATGCATGAATCACTTCACTTCAAATTAATTTTAACAGAATCAAGTTCATTCAAAATCATTTTTGACAAAGCTCATCCATACACAGTGACAAAATCGATTTCAGCATATCTACGCCTTTATTAAACAAAAAAAATGCAAGACTTATGTGAAATATTCAGCATAGGAAAACATGTAACTATCTCAATATATTTGCTAGAGTTTGTACCTGAGTTAAAGTTGGGAACTAAGATTGTTGGTAAACGCCTTATTTTAAACGTCGGAGCTTGTGTAATTGTCAATCATTACACATTCAATTTGTGCAATCTTTCTGTAATCTTCGCCATTTGGTTTCTTGCATCGTTGTTTAAGCAGTGAACAATTCCCCAATATTTGTAGAGTTGAAATGGATTTAGGCAGACCCTCCTTTGGCAAGCATTGGATGTTGGGACAATTATTTAGACTCAATGTTCTAAGAGAGGGAAGGTTCTCAAGACCCTTGTAGTCAAGTTGTTTGAGATTTCGACAACCACAAATATTTAGATAAGTAAGAGAGATAGGAAGCAACCCTTGATTAGGAAAAAACTCCACATCTAATTCTTGAATATACATGTTAGAGAGAGATGTATTGGTCGGCAAAGCCCATTTCAGCGAGTTGATAAGAAGTTTTGAGCATTTCACAAGAAAGAGGTTTCTTAGGCTTGATGGCAAACCTCCATCGGAGAACGACTCCAACTGTGGACAATCATCTATAGATAGCTTATAAAGAGATGGAAGGAGGACATGCATGCATTTAGGAAGTGATTTTAAATTCTCCAATTTGGAAATATCAAAGTGTTGCAGCCTTGGTGTAGACAATCCTCCTTTTGGAAATGATGCAAATTTAGGACACTCTCCAATTGAGAGAGATGTGAGTTTAAGATGCTCATTTTCCTGTGAAATCATTTCAAAACTACTACACTTATAAAGGTCGAGAAAATCAAGATTTGGGAACAGATTCAGCGGGAATGTTGTTAGAGAGTCGCAGCTACTGGTGATGTCCAATTTTACAAGGAAACTGTAGCATCCGCATAGGGGAATATGCATAGTTGGGCAATCTTCAATTTTCAACGATTTAATGTTGGTACCACATTCAGATAATGTATGCCCGGTCCAATCCACGGAGGATCCTTCGATGTAACATTGACGAATGTAAAGAAATTTCAGAGTGGATAAATGATAATTAAATTTCAATTTTCCACAATTGGTGAGACGTAGTTCACTGATTGATGGAGAGAATGGAACAGAAGTCACGAGCTGTTTGCAATCACAAATTTTCAGACTCACTAAACATTCAAGTGTCTCTGGTAATTTGTCTTTCAGATTTGGACATCGCATTATAGAAAGCTTTTTTAGACGTGGAAAAACAACCCCCCAACAACTTCAAATTCCCATTTTTCCCATCCATTCATATCCTTAAAAGTTAAGGTTTCCAAGGATGGAAATGGAATAGATACAGTAGAGCTTCTCCCATCCCTATAAAACTCCATACCAATCACCACTATTCCAGAGAGTCTGGTAATCCGAAGGTGCTTGAGTGATGACATAACTCCAAGTGAAGGAAGCAAAATACAGTTTTCACAATTGCTTAACTTCAAGGATACCAGACATGACAGTGAATTGTCTCCAAACCAATGTGGGAATAACGTACCACAATACTTCTCAATTGAGAGCTCATTCAAATGTATAGAAGGTTTTAGGTTCTGGAGCACCTCCCTTTCTTTTTGTGAACTGTTGCGAGTTGCATTCCATCTTAATTCTAGTTTCAGAAGGTTTATCTTACTCTCTAAATTTGCTGAAACTGAATCCTCCGGATTCATAACATTTTCCAGGTCTGCAACTACAAGATTTCCATGTAAATTTAAATCTCCTAACTGTTGTATACTAGAATCGTTTCCCTCGCCTACATAAAAAGAACTCAGTACTTCAAGATTTTTCAGCTTTCCCATTTCCTTTGGCATCCCTGTTACCTTTGTTCCACTAAAATCGAGATAACACAAGTTCACGAGTTTGTGCAAATTCATAGGCAACTCTTCAAGAAATTGACAGTCCCTGACCTTCAATGTTTGCAAGTAATGAAGTGAGCACAATGTATCCGGAAGTTTACTTATTTTAGTACGAGAAAGGTCGAGGTGATGGAGATGTTTAAGATTGCCTATGTTATCTGGTAACTCAATCATATCCATACACCCACACAAAGATAAGACACGCAACCTCTTGCACTTGGAGAAGAGCTCTGAAAGCAGTAATTTGTTAGAGTTAAAGCACAATAACCATTGATATTCAAAACAAGTCATAGACAACGGTAGGAATGTGCGTAACTTTTTCGCATCGAACAAGGTCTCCAGTCCTTTCGGAGATCCTATTTCATCACATAAAAATGAAAAATGACGAGTTATGCTTGTCATGTTCTTTGATTTTCTGCCTTCCCATGTGAAACAAAATTCCCCAAATATAGACTTTGACAAGTCATGATGTAGGTCGTGCATGACAAAATAATTTCTATACTTTGTTGATGGCTGGAAAAATGATCTCAAAATCAAATCATTGAAGTAAGATTCAGCAACTTCCTTCGTACTCTTCTTATGTTGTCGAGGGCGTTGAATCAAATTTTCAGCCATCCACAATAGACATAGCTGATCTTTCTCATAAAGATAACCTTTTGGAAACAAGGCACAGTACTCAAAGCATTTCTTTAGGTGAGTGGGAAGGCTTTGATAGCTTACCATTAATGCAGGGACAATTCTGGTCCCTTCTGCTAAATCCCATGCATCGCTTTCCGATATCTTCTCCCAATGCCGCAATGATGAGTTTCTGCGCAAGAGATTTCCGATGGCTATCAAGGCCAGAGGTAATCCTTTGCATTTGTCAGCCACCTTCTTACCAACCTTCTCATGGAGGGTAGTCTTCTTCGTCCAGGAGACAGCATAAGAATCATCAAAGCCATGAAATGCATGTTTCGCAAACAATGTCCAAGAGTCTTCTTCATCGAGATGATGTAATTGATGAATTTGATCTGATGCCGTGACCGACGCGACTTCTCCACTGCGTGTAGTGACAAGGATTTTACTTCCTTGTGCCCCATAAGTAAATGGAGTCTTAAACCGTCTCCATTTCATTCGGTCTTGGATCCAAACGCTATCCAAAACAATGAAGAATTTCTTCCCGATGAGTTGTTCCTTCAACTTTTCTTGAAGAATACTCTGATTTGTAGTTTCCTTAACTGAACCAGCGATTGATTCTAGAATCACCCTTGTAATTCTACAAACATCAAAATCCTGAGACACATTTACCCATGCTCTAACATGGAACCTTTCCACTATCATAGGATCATTGTACAAATGTTGGGCAAGGGTGGTCTTCCCTATCCCACCCATACCTACCATTGAAATAACGGAGAGCTTCTTATCCTGCAATTTGAGCCAATTAGAGAGAGTTGTTTGGTCATCATTTCTCCCATACATAGGAGAATTCATAGAAGGAAAACTTGGTGATATCAACATCCGTGACCCAGCATTAAAACCATGATTAACATTCAGAAGAAGTACATCTTTCAGGCTCACAAGCGATTCAAGTTTTTGAACTATCTCTTTCAACCTAGATACTATATTCTTGTCAATTGAACTAGGAGAGACATTTAACATACCCAATAGCTGGTTGGTTCTAGTAGAGCTTGTCTGAGATTCAGCTACTTCCTGTTTGGACTTGGAAACTTGAATGTGAATTTCTTCCACGAGATCCTGAGCATCAAGAACACCATCTTTAACCCCAAGAAGCCATTCTTTCACATGAAAGTTATTGATCTGCTTTTTCTCAGCATCATCAGCAACAACATTGATGGAAAACAAAGCCGTTATCAACCTACTATGTAGATTCTCGTCGATAGTTTCAGCAGAAGACAATTTGTCAATCAATGCCTCAAAGAAAGAAGATGCAATAGCGCCACCAGGAGTTTCGAGTTCCATAGCAAAAAAGAGGAATCAGCAAGAAACTCAAAAGAAACGTTAGGGTTTCAAATGCAAGAGCAAAACACAAACACTGAGAAATGATGTGAATATGGTAAGATAAGATATATCTCTCTTAATCAATCATTCTTTTTTATTTAAATAGTTAAATTTCAATATTCATTCATCCTCTAAATACGCTAAAATCATCAAAGTCACGCAACTTTAAAATCATCAAAGTGAAATCGAAAATGGAGCAGGTATAAGTTAAGACCCTTTTTAGTGTTTACACATTGTTTATAAAACCAATTTTAATCTAAACTACTACACAACATGTTTGATATAAATCACTTGGTTAAGAAAAGAAATATTCTAGCTAGCATAGCATAGTAACAATACCTTAAAACCTGCCAAGCATGATCTGGACTCTTTCATATCTTCAGGTGGTTAGACTTGGATAATAATGTTGAAATGCCACTTGGTTAATCATCATTCTCCTGGCCTAAACAAATATTGACAAAGAAAATGTGAATATGGAAAGAAAATTTTCATGGCTTTTCTTGCATTCAATCAATCAAATCCAAGACACAAAAATAGGTGAGAGAATTTTATTCTATCTAATCTAGATCTATAACTATAACTATAATTTGAAGACTATACACCTATGGAATGAAAGTTTTCCAGGTGTCACTTTCTCATGCAATAACATATTTTTTTTCGTTGATAAAGTTTTGTATTAGTTCTATATTTAGAAATATAGTAATACATCATGTGCTAGTTGCAAACTCGTGAATGGCATCAATTTTTCAATTCAACTAGTTACAAACCCGTGCGAGCACGGGTTGAATAACATATCTTGTAAAAAATTTGTTCCAAAGGAGAAATGAGCAAATTAATGAATATTGCACAAACTCGGATATTATAAATGAATCACTTTTATTGTATTTTTAAAAAAGCTTTGTTATAAAGAAGAAATGAGCAAATTAAGGGAAATATCTGCATTTTTCTTAAGAAATTGTTGCCGTTCATAAATGTGAAAATCAAGCAAGCATATTGCACAAATCTCAGCTATATGTACATTTCTAGAACATTTACCAAAGCATTATAAAGATTTGATGTGGGAAAAGAGCATGTTCTATTTTGTTCAAGAGATTAGGAAAACAACTTTATAATTAACATGATACTAATTGGAACCAACGAAGGAACCAACAATGTGCAGATTAACGTTATATAATAGTTAGGTTTATAAAAGAGATTACAAGTGTCATAGACTAACAAAAAAGGGATTTTTGCCAATATTTACATCAGATAAAATGAAAAGAACAAATGGCATCCCAAAGACAAGATAGTTTACGATTACAGTCCAAAGCGATACGCCAAAATAGTAGAAGTTCAAATCGTTCAGCAGCAAAGATCTATTTTGGAACAACTCGAACGTGCAAGTTCTTCGGTGACTTTTCGAGATCAAAGATGAGCTTACCACCTTCTTCCATGACACGTTCTCTGCAGAAATTGAACCACTGCCCATCCAAGTATTTTTCATAGCATGCTCTTTCGGCGGTAATGAGGCGACACTTATACTTTCTCTGTGTCTGGTCATCAATAAGAATGTTTGTTTTGCGCTTTTCTTTCAGAATTGTTCTTGACACCTTGTTTGGGAAATGCTAAACAGGGAAATAACTGCAATATTAGTCTAATGCATATTATTATGGATAAGATGTATGCGAATATAGTTACATATAATTTATAAAATGAAGGTAGCATGATAGATTTTAAGCTAAAGAAAATGTACCATGACTTCTAATTTATCTTCCTACTATCTTCCTATAAATTCTAGATAAATGCATGCATGTGGATTATATGTACCCCGTTGGCCAATTAATATTGTTGAAACAAATGGAAATGAAACATCACTCCCAGATATTCTCATGCATAAGGAAATACATCATTTAGGTCATTATCAAACTTATACAAAATCCTATCATTTGATGCTGACAAATTAGAAAATAATACAGTTTATCTTTCAACACAATATTTGTACACGATTTCTTTCCCGTCCCAATTGGCGTTGGCTTGACAATCTCATGAAGAAACCCGATGATTTCTCAAAAAATAATAATAATACATCTATATAAGAACATTATAATCGGAGAAAACACAAAAATAAATTAAAGTACATAACTATACCATATAAAACGTCAGTTTTGAATTTTTCATCTTGAATTTTCTTAAATGACTCTAAGCGAAATTCATGAGTAAGAACGTTGGTTAACTTGTCATACTTCTGCACCTTTGTACCAGAATAAAAAAAAAAAAAAAAACAACCTTAAAAGGATTAAATGCAATGTCATTATCAAACACACGACTCCAGCTGTGGATAATCAAATATAGATAGGTTTTTTTTTTTTTTTTTTTTGAGCAAATATAGATAGGTTATGAAGAGATGGAAAGAAGATATGCATGCATTTAGGAAGTGATTTTAAATTGAATTCTCCTATTTGAAAATATTAAAGTGTTGTAAACTTGGAGCAGACGATCCTTCCTTGGGTAATGTTCCAAAATAAGGACACTTCCTAATTGAGAGATATTTAAGTATAAGATGTTCATTTTCCTAGGAATTCATTTCAAAATTATTAAACTTATAAACGCCGAGATAATCAAGATTTAAGTTGAAAATTTACAAAAACACAAGTTAAAAATAAAAATAAAAAGACAAATTCAATAATGTATAATAGAATTAACATGATTACATGTATAACCAGCCAAAATAAAGAGACACTCAACAATGTGGCATGCAAATAAATCTAAGAAAGGTCACAACAAACAACACTACAAACTATTTTTCTGAAAATTGACAAATTTTTTTTTTTTTTTGTCAAGTAGCCTAGTGGCTAGAGCTCACAAAATTTAATTGTGGAGAAGTGAAGTGTCCGGGATTCGAACCCCGACTCCTGCATATAATATACAATATCCCTACCAACTGAGCTAAGCTCACGGGGATAAATTTACCAAGTCTTACTTCTAATATAAACAAGTAAATTTTCCTTAAAAAAAAAACAAGTAAATTTATTCGCTTTACTAATATGGAATGACCAAAAAAGTAAACAACCTAAATGATGTCAAGAAATTAATCATTACAATATTTAACGTTGTCGTGAATTAATTCAAAACTTACTTGAATCAACCGACAAAGAGAATCATTTTAAAAATCTACCAAATCATATGCATGGTGAATGCACGCTTTACTTAATAAATAAATATATAAAAACACAATTAATTTATCATTGATTTAGAATTTAAGAAATCTATTTTTAAAATTAGATAAAATAGACAAAATTGATTTTCTCTCATTCTCGTGAATTAAACACGACTCTTGTACTCATTCTTTATTCATTGAATTTTTGAGTCATGTATTTCAATCACAAATAACAACACCAACAAAACTACATGTTTAAACCACCAATATATATTGCAAAGAATAATATCTCATTTATTCTTCATATATTGAATATGACTCTTTGAGTCATCCATGTTAAATGAAAATAAATATTATATATATTAGAAATATAGAGTGATCGTAAATTTTAACTAATATTACACTTATGTATTATGTATCTTTTTTTTTTTTTTTGAAAGGTTATGTATTATGTATCTATCATCTATCAAATAAATTATTTTATTTTATTTTTGTAAATAATCATATAAAATTTTGCAACATTTTATTATTTTATGGATAAATTATAAATTACATCGTTTTCCACTTTGAAATTAGATAAGAAATATGAACAATATTAAGTATTTATTTGATCTCTCAATTCTTCATCTATTTTTTGTATTTTCTTCTTTGGTTCCGTATAAAATGAACCACTAAAAAAATTTGTCCATGATGGACCAATTTTTTTTATACCTTTGGATTGATCTCCCTCCCAATAACACTCTGCACCATCTACACACACTGTCTTCTCCCCCCATTTGCTTTCATCCTCAGGACTGTTCCTTTTTTATTTTATTTTTTTAAAAGAAAAGAAAAACAAAATTGCATCGTATCAGTAGAACTACGGGCCGGCCCGAAAGCCCGAATAAAATGTAGGGTTTGGGCTTAATAATTTCAGCCCGAATTTTTCCAGTAAATATTGAGATATGAAAAACCTGCCAAACATCTTCTGGACTCTTTCATATCTTCAGGTGGTTAGACTTGGATAATAATGTTGACAAACGAAATTGACATTCATTGATGTAAAGTTAATAAACTTTCAATTTCAATTTTAGATAAAATTGACATGTTTATTCATTTTACACACACTTTGAGAAGAAACGCTAAAATTCATTTTTTTCTTTGCTGATCATTATGAAGCATGGATACGATCACGAATGCCGATACACCGACACCGTTAATAATTTAAAAAATTATATAATTCGATATAATTATATATGTTGGTGTCGTGTCGATGTAACCACAATAGTCCCAAGACACGCCTAACCTGAAGAATATATGTATTTCATAGGTTGACCATAATGCTTGTAACCACAATAGTCCCAATTAATGCCTAACCGCAATCTCTAATACCACCACCAATCCACAATGACCTTGCAGTACAAAATATCAAGTTAAGAAGATTATATAATAAATTTATTTATAAAGAGCTGCAGAATTGCCTACCATTTTACACAAAGTGCATACAAAAGCATAAGCATGAAAGTTAACAATTGAATTAATTTAGTATTTTTTTTGAAAAAACTCAAATATCAAATAAAACCAAATAACTATAATTGTCAAAAAATAATTAGGGACCTATCCATGGTTTATATGTTGACGAGTGTGAATACCAAGTTACAAAGTTTGGAATTGGAACAATTAAAATTGAAACGTATAGCATAAAAGAAACTGAATTTAGATGAGGAATAATAATTACCAGAGCAAAATAGAGCATGTTACCGGAGCTAAATTCAATGGATATGCAGATCAGAGAAGAGTAAGAAGACATGACTTTTCTTGCATTCAATCAATCAATTCAAGACACAAAAATAGGTGAGAGAATTTTATTCTATCTAATCTAGATCTATAACTATAACTATAATTTGAAGACTATACACCTATGGAAAGAAAGTTTTCCAGGTGTCACTTTGTCGTGCAATATCAGATTTGTTTTTGATAAAGTCTTGTATTAGTTCTATATTTAGAAATATAATATAATACATCATGTGATAGCTGCAAATTCGTGAATGGCACCAATTTTTTAATTTACATCGGTAAAATCAAAGGGGTATTCCTTTTGTTTTTTAAAAAAAGAAGTTAATTTAATCATTTAAATTATCATCGAAAAGAATCGAAATGAGATAAAATACTAACGAAAACATACTTTATAGTTCCAAACCAACATTATTGGATCAATCCAAATAGATTAAAATACAACATTCCATTAAAATCATTGGAATGTAACCTAATTTTCCTTTGATATATTTAACTTACTACTAGACCATCGACCCGTGCTATATGGAAGGTAATATTTGACGGTAATAGGTAACAAAATAGTTTAGAATCCTCTCATGCATATTTTAATTCATGTCATTTATTTTATTGTCATTGATTTTTAGTGTGTATTTAGGAATTGATGTAATATAACTCATGCATTTTTATTTTCTTGCTAGTTACATTTTGCTTGAGACTTTAGCATGTATCTAGGTTCCTTGTAAATATCCATAAATGAGAAGTAGCACCGACACCACACTTTATTTTTACCGTTTTACGTCATAACCGCAATCGAGGACCAAAATGAATTACTGATATTTAGGTTATAATTATCGGACTTCAAAAAATTTCTTAAAATCAAACTATTAGTAATTTTAGGTTCGCTTACTTGAGAGTTTGCTTGGAATCCAACGTCCTTTGTAAATTTCTCGCTTTTTATTATGTTACGTCGTTGCGTTTAGTTTTAGCTTGCGTTTAACTTAGAAAAAATCATTTTTCCAAAAAAAAAAATCAATTATGCAAAACTTCAAAAATATTTTCTTAATAAACCTTCGAGTTTAACCCAAGTGTTTTTCCTTTTATTTTCTTAATCAAATGTTTAATCAATTTAACATCCATATTAGACTTGGGTTTCTTATAATTAAAATTTGATCAACCTCATCTTATTTTCTCCCATGTCTTGAGGCCTCATATCTCTTCTTAAAACCATTTTCAAAAATTTAAAATCAATCCAACCCACCAAAGAAATTCTTCACGAGAACTACATTGGTTTTGATCCCTTTTCTTGAAGGGTATGTAGGGAAAAGAGTTAATCCTTCCAAATCAAATAAAAACAACAAAAGAACTATCCTTTCTCAAATTAAATGGCACCATACTTCTTCCCCCATTCTTTCACTTAGACTCTTAGGCAATAATTAATACGCAAAATAATTTAGCACAATGTCTTACCGGAACAATATCACTTGTTATTGTAGGAGAAGAATTTTGAGTTGTACCTGAATCACCATGTCTTACCGATATATACTCTTGTTTATTGAAAAGTGATTTTCACATATATTTTATTTTGTCGTCTTAGTGCGACGTTGTTTTGTCCGTCGTCTTTGTGCGGTGTTGTTTGTCTTTTTTGTTTCGTTTGGGTATTTATTCCTTTAAATTGTTAGATCAGCTTCAATCCAGTGCAGATCAAAACAATGATTTTGACGTCGTCGACGTTGCATATCTGTAGACATGGGTATATCAGAAGCTTGAATATAGTCATATGTGTAGACTTTTGTACTTTGCCGTTTGTACTTTGCCGTTTTATGCTATTACCATGAATGTTGTAAGTTTGTTCGTAGATTCATAAGTTTTATTTTTACGAGGGCAATGGTTAAGGAAGCCAAAAATAGCATATTTGCATTAGTTTCAACAACATTTTGTCTTTTAAAAAGTTAAATTTATCACTTTTCACCATTTTTAGTGTTATATTTCTATTTTTATCCCTTTATCTAATGCCCTAAGGGCAATGGTTAGCATTCTCCTATTTTTAATGAATTTGTATTATATCCACGAACTTTATCAATTTAAATGAATAAATATCATTTATTTTTAATTAAAATACAAACTCCTTCCTTGCAACGACGGTCCGATGAATAACATTTATTAGTTTTCTTTTTCTTTTCCTGTTATGTAACAAAATAAACATATACAGATAAGTCCATCATTCTAAATCCTAATCCATATTGATCAAAGCCAATTTAAAATTATATAATTCAGAACACATTTAGTCAAAGGACATCCAGAAAGCCTTTATACAAAGCCTTTATCATTGTCTTCGATAATCTTTTTTTTTTTTTTGTTATACTAGACACTTTGTGGTAGATATAAATACCATAATAAGCTACCAGTATATGGCATGTAGTACGTAGACATATTTTTTACATGAGGTCATGCGTAAACTTTCAAAATAAACGAAGTAAAATGTATAATGATATTTTTACAATCATCTTGCGTCAACAACAACTTTCTCATACATTCATGATGTTCTTATTTTTTTTTTTTATCAGTGATTATACATTATCTTTTTGTATATTTCTTATTGTTTCATAAGTTGACATAAAAATGATTATTTAAATAAGGGAAATGTCTCTATCACTTTTATTAAAAGATTGAGATTTTTTTTTATTATCGTGTTACAATCATTGATTGATGGATCCATATATAAAATGCGAGGAAAATATTTTAATTTTTCTTATACACATTTTAAGAAAAAAACTATATAATTGCAATACTTAATTTGATTTGCTATTGAGTATTTTCTCTTCTCTCTTTCCCAAATCGTAATCGTCACCACCCTTCTTCTTCTTCTTCTTGTCTATCGAATAAAGGTGATTTAGAGTTAATTTTGATCCAAAACCACTCATCCGAATTGGTTTTCCTTCTTTTTTATTTAAATTAGTGATTTTCGCATATTTTCATTCATCTTTCGTTTGTTTATGTGATTACATCGTCTTTGCACAACCCTATTTGTTTTAATTTTCTATCTTTGTGCAGTGTATTTTTTATTTTCTGTTTTAGTGCAATGTTTATTTGATTTTGTATGAAAGATTAACTTTGAGAAAGTGGAAATTCAATAAATGATTTTGACATGGTCAACGTTGTAGATCCGAAACATAAGTATTCAAGAGACTTGACTATAGTCATATTTGTAGACTTATATACTCTACCCTTTTATGCTTTTAACATGGATGATAAGAGTTTCTTCGCAAATTCATCATTTTTGTTTTAGCGACTTTAAATTTGTATTGTATCGGTGTAATATATCAATTTAAATAAAAGAATATCTTTATTTTTGTAAAAAAGAAACTTTAATACTTAATTTAAATGTATATATTTAATATTATTATGATAGTAAAAACTCTATCTGTTTATTCGTAAAATTATACTTATAAACGGGGACCCAACTCCACTTTATCCAAAAATTCCACTCTATCCACAGTACTAGTATTTATATTTATCCTACCATGTCATGAAAATGATATATATCTAAAGTGTTATATCCTTTTGCCAATCATTCAACAAATAAGTCTCTCAATCCATCATTGAAGACGATATTGACGGAATTACGTGTTAAAAACTTTGAAAACATACATAAAGAAGTGTTCATATATATCGCTCTTAACTAAACATATCTTTCAGTTTCAAAATATAAAATACTTTTAAAGGACAAAATATAAAATTATTCAAAATAGAGTCTATTGCAATTAAAATGTAGGAAAATTCTATGGTGAAGTCATGCGAATGACTTTTTTGGTGAAGTTAATACTATAACATCAAAAATGTAGTAAGTAACATCTCATTGTTTGTACAATGACATCAAAAGTACGGTATTCATAATATCATCAATTCATCAGATTAACAAGACCACACTTAATCTAATTTTATCCTACCTTATTTTAAGCGTAACACCCCACAAAGTGTAACACTTAAAACTATCACATAATATCATCAAATTTGTTTGCATGTTAAAGGTTCCAACGATAAAATAGTACCTGTAAATCCAAGATGTAATCAGTAATCAACAATGTAAAAATGAATCAAACATTAAGATCAATTTTTTTTTATTTTAAAAAGTCAGTTTTTCTGACTGCACCGTAGAAGCTCCCATAAATGTATCCTCGATCATCTCCGTAAGCTTAACCTAGTTGGTAGGAATATTACATATTATATAAAGGGGTTGGGGTTTAAACCACGTACACTCCACCTCTCCACGTGTGAGCTCTAGTGACCAGACTACTTAACCAAAAGAAAAAAAAGTATCCTTGACCATTTTTTTTTTTTGACATATCTGTTTGTTTCGAAATTCAGATTTTTCCATCATATTACTACTTGTTCTCAAGTTTTCTTTGATTATTCTAGCATATACTGATAATTTGATTTTGAATGAAATGAACTAGTAATATTATTGTGCAAATGGTTTATGATGTCTTGCCACAAAAGGCACACATTCAACAAGAGGAAATTTCTTTCAAGTGAACAACTTCCTTTACATCGTTAATTAATAAATTAAAAGTAAATATTATAAATACATCATAATAAATCACGAGTTTATTAAAATAAAATTTTTTAATTTTTTTTTCCACTTTGATTACTTTAAAGAATCCAAATCTCAATAGTTGAGACCTTGTTGATTTTTCTAAAAGAAATACAAAACTCAATTTTTAAAAAAAAAAAAAAAAGAGAAACATAAATAAGAGATTGATGAGATTTTCTTTAAAACCACATTTAAGGTTTTAATAATCGAAATATTTTCCTTATTTTTTTTCTTGAAAAAAAAAAAGTTAATGGATCGGATGCCTGCACCTTCCACCAGCTGCACAACCAATCTCATTCAAACAAAAATTTAAGTCCTCAACTAATCTTGACACTCATAAAGATTCCTGCTATTTTATCACATTTTTTACATTGATTTACTCACACGTAACACTACGAAAATATGAATTATTTTCTTGGTGAGAGAAGTTGTAAATGGGTGTAAAGCTTGTGTGGTCACAAGCTGAAATTTAAGCATTTACTCAACTGCGTTCATATAAATTGAAAAAGGTAGAAAGAAAGAAAATACTCAATTTGTTCTTTTAATTAAAATATTGAAGTTATGGATATATTTTAACGATGAAGTATTTTTAAAAATTATACATATTTTAGTAATTTTTTTTTTGAACAAGTACATATTTTAGTTAAATTATAAATTTTGACCTAATGTTTTTTTCATAATCTTTAGAATAAAAACTAATATTTAAATTAATGTGATCAATTTCATTTAATATTTTTTTAAGTAACAAAGTCAATTGATTTAATTTTTGTTTAAAGAGTTTTATTTTATATTTATGGATAGAAGAGATGGCAAAGCCATCATAAATTCACACACACAAAGTGGAGGTACCGGAGTTTGAACCCCGGTCATGACGTCCGGCCTAATTGTTGAAAGAGTTCTAATTCTAACAACTTTATTTTTTAACTTTAAGTTTGAAAATAATTAAATATAGGAATTTTTATAAAGTAAATTTTAGGCTAAATTACATGTTTGGTCCTCTAACTATTTAATTGGTATTAGATTGGTCCTCTAACTAAAAATTGATTTATTTTGGTCCTCTAAGTTTCTCACCATTACTACATTTAGTCATTTCTGTTAGTTTCATTCAAATAAATGTTAGTGTTTGTGTTATGTGGGTACCCGACCTCCTGTTTCACACATACATATGAACCATAACAGTTATCTATAATATCAGTCATTATTTAATCATAATACCTTAACGTTAAGACCAAAATGATACTAATAAATAAAGTTAGAGGACCCACATAACACAAACCCTAACGTTTTATTTGAATAAAACTAACAGCAAAGACTAAGGTACCGTTTGACCTGACTTTTTTTTTCCAGCTTTTCTACATTTTTAAGGAGAAGCTAGGCCAAACACAATATCAATAAAGTACCTTCGAAAAAAGTACTTTTTTTAGAATGCATAAAATTGAATGGAATGAGCTTTAACCAAAAATTGTTGAATGCTGCTTCAAAAAACTACTTCTCTATAATTTATTTCACAAGCACTTCCCTTCAACTCAAGCAGGCAACCTTATCTTTTATTTTTTAATATTATATTTTAATTTGTTTTTTTTCTTTCATTTAATTTTTTTTGAACCGGTCCATATAATTTTTTTAAAGGATGATCCATTTAATTTTATTATCTTTTTATCACTTATATATTTAATTTTAATATCGTTTAATTATCACAATCTCACAAATATTTTTATTAATGCTGTCATTGAATGACACCAAATATTTTTATTCTCTTTCTTCATCCTTACAAATACACACAAACACATTAGCGTTTAGAGTAATATTTTATGTCTGTATGTCTGTTTTTTTTTGTTACGTTAGTGCGTAAAATTTTTTTAGTGTTGCGTAATGCGAACAATTATTATTTTTATAAAATTTTGATTTTAATTAAAAGTACAAGTATAGATGCCTAAAAAAATTATACTTATATATATTTTACACATTTATATTGTAACAAACTATGCATATCTTTTTCTTATTAAAAAACTAAACATATCTTTTTCAATGACACCAACAATGTAACAAATATCATCCTTAAAAAAAACAATGTAACAAATATAATACCATATAATATAAATTCTTATGTTTTTAAATGACAAAAAGAAAATGATATTCTTATAACTAAATTTGTTATACAGTATAATTGGAAAAGAAAAGACAAACTATTCTCTTGCTTAGCTCAGCTGATATAGACAATGTATAAATATATGCAAGGTCGCGGGTTCGAACCCCAGACACCACAAAAAAAAAAAAAATTCCAAGTTTTGTACAATATTTTGCCAAACAACTTTTAACTTAAAAATAACTTTAAAACTAAAAAAAATTAAAGAAACCAAACAACTTTAACTTTTTTCTTAAAGAGCTTTATTTTAACTTTGTTTTAAAGTAGCTTTTAGACCGAAAAAAAGTCTGGCCAAATGGTACCTAAATGTAGTAACGGTGAGAAACTTCGAGGACCGAAATAAATCAATTTTTAGTTAGAGGACCAATCCGATACCAATTAAATAGTTAGAGGACCAAAAAGATAATTTAGCCTAAGTTTTATTATTTTGGAGGCATAGAGTTAGCAGCAAGAGTTTGATTTTATATAATCTTAAAATAAAAAGTCCAGGGAGCAGAGGGATTATAAAGAAATCGTTAGTAACAAATTTTCAAATTAAAATTTATTTATATTTTTTGCGATAAAAAATTCATATTTAATTTATGTTTTGTTAAAAAAATCTAATTTTTTTTTAGTGATTTTTACAGTATTCTATACATTTATGCACAATTTTATTAGAAAATAAAAACATTTACTTAATAATAGGGACAAAAAATAGCGATTGAAAAGTTTATAAGGATTAAAAGTTGAATTTTTTTTAGAGAGACTAAAACGAAAAATTGGTATATTTATAGGGACAAAAAACATATTAAACCCTAAATAATAAACCATCTCTTAAAAAAAACATGTATGTCACCAATTAATCAGGTAACTATACATTGCAGTTATAATCTTGGGAGTGGATGCATATTTGGAATTTTCTCATAACTGTTAAAATAAATGATATCATTCATGATTAATAATAAAACAAATTATCTTTATATAGTATATTTTTTTTAGTATGTAAGAAATTAAGTTCTAGAATCCAGATAGCTCAATACCCATCACTAGCTGTACAAATGAAATTCAAAGTTAAATCAATATTTGAAAATATTAATCTTGCCTGGGATGAATCTATGATTAGAAGAAGAGATCAACTCTCAAGATTGTTGGAAAATAATATACTTGAAACAAGATTCCAAGGGCACAATCAATTTCTTGTACATTAAGGATTGTTATTAATCTGTGAAATATTTTACCAAGAAAATACTCACATATTTAAAACCACAAAGCAATTATCTATTTAGAAAAAATATTTGATGTCTTGTGCAGCCAAGGAGACCTCTTGAGAAGTTTCATGGAAATCTGTATTAGAACTGCAATGAACTTTTGTACCTTTGTCTTCTTAATTCCCAGAACTTTAGCACTTCACCACCATTTTTTTGGTGTCCCTTTCTTCGCATAAAATTCCTGCGAGCTTCCATAATAATAGAGGAATTGGAAGAAAAAAATTTAGATATGATAGAAATAAAGGGTGATGATAATATGAATATGAAAGGTTTGCGGAGGATTTCATTAGGAAGTTTGAGAAGTTGAAAGATTCTTACTTTGTCATGTACTACTGATAATCCAGCGAGTTACGAGTTACATTGATTTGTACAATTGTCACTGGAGGCGGCAGGTTGTTCATTGTACAATTGTCAATCAAACGAGTCATTTTCGTTATGGAAACTTGATGCGCCAACCTGGATAAAATAGGTAAATGTTTGCGAATCACACGTCGAAAAAACCTTGACATGGTAAATGCATAGAGTTTATGATCAAAACACCATATAATCTATGTCTGTCCTTCAAGAACAACTAGAGTGGAACTTATCAGCTTTTCAAAGAAATTAGTGGGTTTGGTTTCATGGTAGAAATGATCATAATTGATTTTATCTATGTTATTGTGATTTTAGGAAAAAAAAGTGTAGTTGTTTGGATGCTGTCTTGTGAAGTTGATTTTTGTTTCCAAACCTTGATTTAAGTAGAAGTTGTAAAAAGCAGCTTATGCTTTAGATCAAATTTTATTTTTTAAATTTTACATCAAGCTTTTTTTAGTGTACAAATATCTATGCATGAATCACTTCACTTCAAATTAATTTTAACAGAATCAAGTTCATTCAAAATCATTTTTGACAAAGCTCATCCATACACAGTGACAAAATCGATTTCAGCATATCTACGCCTTTATTAAACAAAAAAAATGCAAGACTTATGTGAAATATTCAGCATAGGAAAACATGTAACTATCTCAATATATTTGCTAGAGTTTGTACCTGAGTTAAAGTTGGGAACTAAGATTGTTGGTAAACGCCTTATTTTAAACGTCGGAGCTTGTGTAATTGTCAATCATTACACATTCAATTTGTGCAATCTTTCTGTAATCTTCGCCATTTGGTTTCTTGCATCGTTGTTTAAGCAGTGAACAATTCCCCAATATTTGTAGAGTTGAAATGGATTTAGGCAGACCCTCCTTTGGCAAGCATTGGATGTTGGGACAATTATTTAGACTCAATGTTCTAAGAGAGGGAAGGTTCTCAAGACCCTTGTAGTCAAGTTGTTTGAGATTTCGACAACCACAAATATTTAGATAAGTAAGAGAGATAGGAAGCAACCCTTGATTAGGAAAAAACTCCACATCTAATTCTTGAATATACATGTTAGAGAGAGATGTATTGGTCGGCAAAGCCCATTTCAGCGAGTTGATAAGAAGTTTTGAGCATTTCACAAGAAAGAGGTTTCTTAGGCTTGATGGCAAACCTCCATCGGAGAACGACTCCAACTGTGGACAATCATCTATAGATAGCTTATAAAGAGATGGAAGGAGGACATGCATGCATTTAGGAAGTGATTTTAAATTCTCCAATTTGGAAATATCAAAGTGTTGCAGCCTTGGTGTAGACAATCCTCCTTTTGGAAATGATGCAAATTTAGGACACTCTCCAATTGAGAGAGATGTGAGTTTAAGATGCTCATTTTCCTGTGAAATCATTTCAAAACTACTACACTTATAAAGGTCGAGAAAATCAAGATTTGGGAACAGATTCAGCGGGAATGTTGTTAGAGAGTCGCAGCTACTGGTGATGTCCAATTTTACAAGGAAACTGTAGCATCCGCATAGGGGAATATGCATAGTTGGGCAATCTTCAATTTTCAACGATTTAATGTTGGTACCACATTCAGATAATGTATGCCCGGTCCAATCCACGGAGGATCCTTCGATGTAACATTGACGAATGTAAAGAAATTTCAGAGTGGATAAATGATAATTAAATTTCAATTTTCCACAATTGGTGAGACGTAGTTCACTGATTGATGGAGAGAATGGAACAGAAGTCACGAGCTGTTTGCAATCACAAATTTTCAGACTCACTAAACATTCAAGTGTCTCTGGTAATTTGTCTTTCAGATTTGGACATCGCATTATAGAAAGCTTTTTTAGACGTGGAAAAACAACCCCCCCAACAACTTCAAATTCCCATTTTTCCCATCCATTCATATCCTTAAAAGTTAAGGTTTCCAAGGATGGAAATGGAATAGATACAGTAGAGCTTCTCCCATCCCTATAAAACTCCATACCAATCACCACTATTCCAGAGAGTCCGGTAATCCGAAGGTGCTTGAGTGATGACATAACTCCAAGTGAAGGAAGCAAAATACAGTTTTCACAATTGCTTAACTTCAAGGATACCAGACATGACAGTGAATTGTCTCCAAACCAATGTGGGAATAACGTACCACAATACTTCTCAATTGAGAGCTCATTCAAATGTATAGAAGGTTTTAGGTTCTGGAGCACCTCCCTTTCTTTTTGTGAACTGTTGCGAGTTGCATTCCATCTTAATTCTAGTTTCAGAAGGTTTATCTTACTCTCTAAATTTGCTGAAACTGAATCCTCCGGATTCATAACATTTTCCAGGTCTGCAACTACAAGATTTCCATGTAAATTTAAATCTCCTAACTGTTGTATACTAGAATCGTTTCCCTCGCCTACATAAAAAGAACTCAGTACTTCAAGATTTTTCAGCTTTCCCATTTCCTTTGGCATCCCTGTTACCTTTGTTCCACTAAAATCGAGATAACACAAGTTCACGAGTTTGTGCAAATTCATAGGCAACTCTTCAAGAAATTGACAGTCCCTGACCTTCAATGTTTGCAAGTAATGAAGTGAGCACAATGTATCCGGAAGTTTACTTATTTTAGTACGAGAAAGGTCGAGGTGATGGAGATGTTTAAGATTGCCTATGTTATCCGGTAACTCAATCATATCCATACACCCACACAAAGATAAGACACGCAGCCTCTTGCACTTGGAGAAGAGCTCTGAAAGCAGTAATTTGTTAGAGTTAAAGCACAATAACCATTGATATTCATAACAAGTCATAGACAACGGTAGGAATGTGCGCAACTTCTTCGCATCGAACAAGGTCTCTAGTCCTTTCGGACATCCTAGTTCATCACATAAAAATGAAAAATGACGAGTTATGCTTTTCATGTTCTTTGATTTTCTGTCTTCCCACGTGAAGCAAAATTCCCCAAATATAGAGTTTGACAAGTCATGATGTAGGTCGTGCATGACAAAATAATTTCTATACTTTGTTGACGGCTGGAAAAATGATCTCAAAATCAAATCATTGAAGTAAGATTCAGCAACTTCCTTCATACTCTTCATATATTGTCGAGGGTGTTGAATCAAATTTTCAGCCATCCACAATAGACATAGATGATCTTTCTCATAAAGATAACCTTTCGGAAACAAGGCACAGTACTCAAAGCATTTCTTTAGGTGAGTGGGAAGGTTTTGATAGCTTACCATTAATGCAGGGACAATTCCGGTCCCTTCTGCTAAATCCCATGCATCGCTTTCCGATATCTTCTCCCATTGCAGCAATGATGAGTTTATGCACAAGAGATCTCCGATGGCTATCAAGGCCAGAGGTAATCCTTTGCATTTGTCAGCCACCTTCTTACCAATCTGCTCATGGAGGGTAGTCTTCTTCGTCCAGGAGACAGCATAAGAATCATCAAAGCCATGAAATGCATGTTTCGCAAACAATGTCCAGGAGTCTTCTTCATCCAGATGGTGTAATTGATGGATTTGATCTGATGCCGTGACCAACGCGACTTCTCCACTGCGCGTAGTGACAAGGATTTTACTTCCCTGTGCCCCATAACTAAACGGAGTCTCAAAATTTTCCCATTTCATCTCATCTTCAATCCAAACATTATCCAAAACAATGAAGAATTTCTTCCCGATGAGTTGTTCCTTCAACTTTTTCTCAAGAATACTCTGATCTGTAGTTTGAATGAATGAACCAGTGATTGATTCTAGAATCACCCTTGCAATTCTACAAACATCAAAATCCTGAGACACATTTACCCATGCTCTAACATCGAACCTTTCCACTATCATAGGATCATTGTGCAAATGTTGGGCAAGGGTGGTCTTCCCTATCCCACCCATACCTACCACTGAAATAACGGAGAGCTTCTTATCCTGCGATTTGAGCCAATTAGAGAGAGTTTTTTGGTCATCATTTCTCCCATACATAGGAGAATTCATAGAAGGAAAACTTGGAGACATCAACATCCGTGACCCAGCATTGAAACTATGATTAACATTCAGAAGAAGTACATCTTTCAGGCTCACAAGCGATTCAAGTTTTTGAACTATCTCTTTCAACCTAGATACTATATTCTTGTCAATTGAACTAGGAGAGACATTTAACATACCCAATAGCTGGTTGGTTCTAGTAGAGCTTGTCTGAGATTCAGCTGCTTCCTGTTTGGACTTGGAAACTTGAATGTGAATTTCTTCCACGAGATCCTGAGCATCAAGAACACCATCTTTAACCCCAAGAAGCCATTCTTTCACATGAAAGTTATTGATCTGCTTTTTCTCAGCATCATCAGCAACAGCATTGATGGAAAACAAAGCCGTTATCAACCTACTATGTAGATTCTCGTCGATAGTTTCAGCAGAAGACAATTTGTCAATCAAAGCCTCAAAGAAAGAAGATGCAATAGCACCACCAAGAGTTTCGAGTGCCTGCCATAGCAAAAAAGAGGAATCAACAAGAAACTCAAAAGAAACGTTAGGGTTTCAAATGCAAGAGCAAAACACAAATACTGATGGAGAAATGATGCGAATATGGTAAGATAAGATATATCTCTCTTAATCATTCTTTTTTATTTAAATAGTTAAATTTCAATATTCATTCATCCTCTAAATACGCTAAAATCATCAAAGTCACGAAACTTTAAAATCACCAAAGTGAAATCCAAAATGGAGCAAGTATAAGTTAAGACCCTTTTTAGTGTTTACACATTGTTTATAAAACCAATTTTAATCTAAACTACTACACAACATGTTTGATATAAATCACTTGGTTAAGAAAAGAAATATTCTAGCTAGCATAGTAACAATACCAATTTCAATGCCTTGATAGAAGCAATTTCGACAAAAAAACATGTCTCACTTGTGTACTATAGAATTGACCACAATTAAGAAAAGAAAATATTCTAGCTAGCATAGCATAGTAACAATACCTTAAAACCTGCCAAGCATGATCTGGACTCTTTCATATCTTCAGGTGGTTAGACTTGGATAATAATGTTGAAATGCCACATGGTTAATCATCATTCTCCTGGCCTAAACAAATATTGACAAAGGAAATGTGAATATGGAAAGAAAATTTTCATGGCTTTTCTTGCATTCGATCAATCAATCAATCCAAGACACAAAAATAGGTGAGAGAATTTTATTCTATCTATCTAGATCTATAACTATAACTATAATTTGAAGACTATACATCTATGGAATGAAAGTTTTCCAGGTGTCACTTTCTCATGCAATAACAGATTTCTTTTTGTTGATAAAGTCTTGTATTAGTTCTATATTTAGAAATATAGTAATACATCATGTGCTAGTTGCAAACTCGTGAATGGCATCAATTTTTCAATTCAATTAGCTTGTTCTATGGTTTTAAGCAACACTAAGGTGTCAATTCAATTAGCTTAAAAGGTAGCATTATGATATTAAAATAAACTTAAAATAATTATAATGCAACCCAATTTTCCTTTGATGTTGTTAACTTAATTTTTTTTGTTAGGTAGTTTAGTGGGTAGAATTCACCTTATAAGGTAAATAAGTGGGGTGTCCGGGGTTCGAATCCTAACCCCTGCATATAATAATCCATTGTCCTACAAACTGAGCTATGCTCACGGGACGATGTTGTTGACTTAATTTAAGTCATAAATAAACATTTTCTCTCACCGTATTTTATTATAAGTTATTTTAAAAAAAGAAATAATATTTGAATAACCATTTTTTGACTTGTGATAATTTTTTTTCTTATACTTAGATTATATTTTTATTTTCTCTTACTATTACTTTGATTTTTGGGTCAATTTCTCATTTTATTTGTAAAATTTTGGTTGTATCAATAGTTGTCCAATAAATAGATGTTTAAATAACAAAACTCTTTTTAAAAAGTATTTGTCTAATAAAAAAAATCATTTCAACAAAATTTAGCAAAAGTTGTATGTACACTTGAACAAATATTAATATATCTAAATTGTTCTTCAATACTTTGTTATCATCAAAACCTAAAACCTTAGATGAATTGTACAAGACTCTTCTTGTTCCAACAAACCTTTGATTCTCCTATGATTGTTTATAAGTCGTCAATTGATGTTGAGATGTTGGATGAAGAAAAAAAGGCTTATTCAATCACATGGTCCCTTAACTTAATTGATTGTCTCAATTTGGTCCCCTAACTATAATTTGTGTCAATTTGGTCCTCTATGTTTTGCTCCATTACTAGTTTTAGTCATTTCTGTCAGTTTCTCTCAAAAAAACGTTAACAGAAAGGACTAAAACTAGTAACGGAGCAAAACATAGGGGACCAAATTGGTACATAAGTTAACGTTTTTATGAGAGAAACTAACAGAAAGAATTAAAACTAGTAACGAAGCAAAACATAGGGGACCAAATTGGTACAAACTATAGTTAGGGGACCAAATTAAGACAATCAATTAAGTTAAGGGACCGGGTGATTGAATAAGCCAGAAAAAAATCCCAACTATCAAAGGGAGGTGAAATATTGTACTCTTTTAGCTTCAGGTTTCAATTTCCCTAATTTCAAAATCCAACGTACAAAGAATCCTTATCTAACTAACTCGCAAGTTTTCAACTTCACAATCAATAACTAAAGGTTTTCAAAGAGTAAAAGGTAGAAGAATGAGTTTCAGAGAAGAGATCGTGAAAACTCGTGTTTTTTTTTAGAAGTGATGAGGTGTTTGACTTATATAGATTTTTATAACAAATGATAAAATGAAGTTAAAATATATATTGTCAAAATAACGGAGTAAATCGATTCATTTTTAGGAGTAAAACAATTCACTTTTTATTTCTAGATACATGAAACGATTCACTCAATAAAGTAACATAGTTCACTTTATGAAAACATGCAAATTTTAAAAACCAACACTTAGTGTATGAATACAATGTTTAAAACAATACATCCTAGATAAGATCATGAAGATAAGATGACATGAGCTACTTAGATACACAACTTCCAATCAAAACTATCGTAAAGTCTAATTGCAAAAAATAAGCTACTTTCTCTCCTTATTCTTCAATTTCAATGTGATCTTGATCTCCAAACTCCACTCCCATCGTCGCCATTCCTATCTTTGACAATTATCCTTAATCTGCCGACAAATATGCGGAACTCGTCTATGCATTAGTTTCCTTCATCGCAATATCACAATTTCCATATCTTATTCCACATCCAATCCCTTTATCTTCATCATTTTGCTTTCGTCCTCTTTATTTTCTTAGAGTATGTTTGAATGATGCAATTGAATGTGTTAGAAAAATTAAAATTCTTCACAACTGAAGTGCCCCAATTGAATTCCCTTAATTTCTATTATTTTTTGTTTGGATAGGGTAATACAATTTTTTTATTCTTGAACTATGTTTGATTATTTTTATAATTTTAAATTCTATTGGGATAGAAGAATAAATATAATCAAAATGGTAAAAAAAAGTTAGAATTTTCAAAGATATGAAAGAATAAGGACAAGTTGCAAAACAACCACGAGATGTGCACCTTTGTTACCCACTTTAGTCTTTGACTTTGAAATTGGCTGTTATTAGGAGACATCATTTCTTCAAACCTCAAAGAGGTCTTAGATAGAGATATCCCATTTCTCATTACTTATGCTTTGTGCGGAGGCTTTCTCTAATCTATAATTTTTTTAAGGAGTTTCTCTGATCTATTAATCCTGAGCCTAGCTAAAAAAAAATCCAGTAATAATATTAATATAGCAAAAAATGCCCTTGAAATTTCACATCTATTTTGTTTTTCTGATAATAATATATGTTTTAGGGGAATAAGGAGGAAACTCAAAGGAACCGTCTAACATAATTCAAACCTATCAAGAGGCATTTTTTTGTTTGGAAAGAAAAATGGATGAATTAAGAGACTTCTTGGCAACTAATCAACTCACATCAAATCTTTTAGCCAAACATTTTAGAAATTTCATTCATATTTAATGAAGCTCTTTTATATTTCAAAAAAAAAAAAAAACTATATTTAATGAAGATCTTTTAGAGTTCTATTTAATCCTCATTCTCTTATTGCTCAGTATTTCTCAAGGCTCGTTCGTCACTATCCTAATTTCAGCAATATGCCTGTTAAGGAAAACTACAATCCTAGCTATATATACATGGAAGAGTATGCATGTTTTCCTTATAAAAAAAAATAATACATGGAAGAGTATAGTTAAAAAGGGAGGGTTTGCAGAAGCTTGGAAATGGTAACAATATCAACCTATGATGACTATTGCTAAAACAAGCAACATATGGAATAAGCCTTATTGTAACTATTTAAAAATTGAGTAGTGCTATTTACAAATTATATGTGTGTGATCCTTTAAAAATATAATTATTGAAAACAAAGTTAATTAAGTTTTTAGTGCCTATAAATATTCACAGTTTTGTTTTTAGTCGCTATAAAATAAAATCACACTTTTTAGTCCTTGTGACATTTTCCTTAAGCCTTTTAGGGACAAAAAATGTTTATGAAAATTTTTGACAAGGACTAAATATGCTGATGGAAAAATTTTATAGGAACTAAAAATGCTGACGGAAAATTTTATAAAGACTAAAAAATGTGATTTTATTTTGTAGGGACTAAAAACAAAATTCTAAATATTTATAGAAACCATTTACTTAATTAACCCTTAAAAAAAATAAGTACATTAATATTTTTATGCTTGACCAAATGGTATCTTGCTTCATCATTAGAAAAAAGGGACCATTTCCCATATGAGAATTATAGAGATTCTTACTGAGAGTTGATGTGAAAAGTTGGGAAATTCAGAAAATCTTGTGCTTCTGCTTCTTCTAGGACCATTTTGGATTTAATGCCTTTTTGGCAACGGTAAGGTTATAGACTCGTCACAAGGAGTTAGCAATTGTCATGGACCTCTATCTCACGAGCAGAACAAAGTAATACGGAAACAGAAAAGACAATGGAATGCAACATGGCTAGCTCTACTACTATACTGAGTAAAAATCTTGTTTGATTATGGCCATTAGTTGCTTTTTAAAGGAATAGTATGGTGGTATGTTGCTTGCAGATGTTGTTAGTGGTCCAAATAATTAAAGGCTTCCAATAACAATATAATACTTGACCTACTTGGCCATTTCACACATATTAAGAAAAGTGTAAAGATAAAAGAAAGATAATGATATTTTTACTGAATTGCCCTTATTATTATTTTTAAACCTTCACTTTTAAGTAATGATTACTTTCTTTGTTTCACTAGAACGCCGACCCGTGCGTCGCACGGGTCTTCTAAGCTAAAAGGTATAATATATAATTTCAATAATAATAACATTAAAACGATACACCAAAAGAGTCGAATGTATGGATAATATTGTCACACTAATGCAACCTAATAATATAGGGAAAGTTTTGAGATAGTCAAAACAACATGGATTACAATGGAATCATACCCTTACATTTCGAAAGACTTCTTTATAGACAACATTAGACGTCTCATCCGTAAATTCATCTTCGTCGTTAGTTATTAGTATTTTCAGGCCTTCTCTAGACGTAACTCTGGAAACAGTCACATATAACTGTCCATGTGAAAACACAGGCATTGGTAGGTATACACCAACATGTCCGAGTGATTGCCCTTGGCTTTTGTTGATAGCCATAGCGAATGACACCACAATAGGAAATTGCCTTCTTTGAAACTTGAAAGGAATTCAGACGTCTGAAGGTGATAGAGATAATCGCGGGATATATACTCTGTCTCCAATATTACTTCCAGATATTACCCTCCCCTCTAGCACAAATTTACCCATCCTGGTTATAATCAATCTGGTTCCATTACATAGCCCATATTGTTGATCTAAATTCCTTAATAGCATAACTGGCACGCCAACCTTTAACTTTAACTTGTGATTGGGAAGGCCTGAAGCAACAATTGTATTTAGGAATTCTGGTGTATGGACGTCATTGATTTCATTGCCATTGTTTTCTTTTGAAACCATTGAATCATAACTCAAATAGATTTTCTCTTCACCCGGAATCATATCCAACATGTGTTCGCTTATTTTCTCAACAATTGAATTTTTGGTGGTCAATATAGCTCTATTTTGGAAGTAAGATATGTCATCCATATAATTATGCAGAAGATTTGGATAAGTGTTGTCAACTATAGATGCAATAGGGTCGCTTGAGCTAGGGATGAGTAAATCTGGAGGTATTATGACGGTTTTATCAAGTTCATTGTCTTCACCAATTCTACCGTCGCCTATTCCCAAAACCCATTCTGAAAATAACCTCCTTTCATCAATGTCCGCATCACATGCACTATTTAATAACCTCATGCTTTTTGTTAAAGTAAGGACTTCAATGTAATTCCAAAGGTTTGAGGAATTGAGCGTAGCATGTACAATCTCCTGTCTGTTAGCTTTCGGTATAACCGGCAAAATTTGTCTAAAGTCACCACCAAAGACCACAACCTTCCCTCCAAATGGAATTTTTTTATTTTTCAGGTCCACCTCCTTCATTATGTCTCAAAAATCAACAGCCTCAAAGCAAAACCTATGCATCATTGGTGCTTCATCCTATATTATAAGCTTGGCTTTCACTACTAATTTCCCAAGGGGGGAATCCGGTTCAATGGTACACGTAGAAGATTCATTTATTAGTACAGGAATGCAAAACCTCGAATGGGCTGTCCTTCCACCTGGTATTAACAATGCAGCTATGCCTGATGATGCGACAGTTAGAACAATCTCACCTGCATATCTTATGGAAGCTGACACTTCTCTCCATATAAACATCTTGCCTGTTCCGCCATATCCATAAAGGAAAAATAATTCGGGACTGTTTTCGTTAACCCTTGCCATTATCCTATTGTACACATTCCGCTGCTCATCAGTCATTGTCCCCATAAACAAAAAAATTTGCAGGGAGCAAAAACAATTTTTTTTTACAGGGACTAAAACCAAAACAAGGCATATTTGTAGGGACTAAAACCATATTTTAACCTTAATTAAAAGAATGCAATAGACGATTGTATTATGTGCAGGAAGAAATGAGTTACGGAAAGGTATACTATTAATAAATATGGTTTACCTAGAGCTCCAAGAATTCTTCGTTGTATGCGCAAGATGTCATCTATTAAATTCTCCTACGTACCATTCCAGACAGCATCGGGCATAGAAAACTGACCGGATACCATAAGAGTTGCGAACAACCGTCGCATAAATGTCCCTGATCCCCGATGGCTTGCTTCGTTGATAGCATCTATGAAATCCTTATCGTCCTCCAACAAACCCCTTGCAAGGATAGCTTCCTTAAAGGTGTTTTATTTGGTACCATCTACAATCTTTATGTCATCAAAAGATGTTGGACCTTTAACATAATTAAGCAAGGTTCTCAGGTAAAATCTTTTGCCGGATCCTGGAGGTGCAAAGTGAACTCTACCTATCGAAAACCCTCTTTGTCTTGGAGTCCATCGACGTTCAGTGTCTTTCCAAGTGAACTTCGTTGGGAACTGATTATAAGTTAGAGTCCTTGCTTCCGGATAAATCTTGTTTGCCTCCATCCATGCCAAAAATTTTTTCGAACGAACGCTTGGCTTCTCCAACACAACATCAAGTGCCTCATTGTCCTCGTAAAGAATTGGTTGCTCATTTTCAAGATGATAATTTAACCTTTCGACTGAAGGTTCTCTATGATGTATGTCAAAAGCAAAGATCCTCCAAGCAGCTTCACATGCGGATAAATACCGGCAATCGTAATACAGTTTTATCTCGTCAAAACACTCAGAACTATTATTTCCATCTTTTCCTTTGTAGAAATTAACGGTGACACGATAATGTCCTTTGTTGACATATTTGAATAGGTACTTGATTGATCGTGTCTGGTTGCACCATTCAACATTAATACGTGCATTATATTTTAGAAGCAAATCTCTATTGTATGGTACAACATACCGATTATCTACGGTGTACTTTCCTTTGGCTACTGACACTCCATTATCTCTCCTCCTATATACTGGATACCCCTCATTGTCAATCACTGTGCTGTCGTTAAACTTTTTCGGGAAGTGTTTGGTACACTTTTTATTTGACATGCACGGAGAATTCTTGTTTTTTTTTTTTCCACATGGGCCATGAATCATCAATGTTGTTACTATATCGTATAAGTGAGGATCTGTGTTCCTATCTGAAATGTCGGTTGAAATTATCTTGTCAATTTGCTTCGGTTGCAAAGGCCTGAATTGCGGCTTCAAAAATACCAAGATGTGGGCGTGAGGAAGTCCACGCTTTTGGAACTCGATTGTATAAATAAATGCAAAACGAGATAAATAATAAGTTTAATTGCTTATTTAAATAAGAAAATATGTACTTGCTATGACTTCTCCAAATTTTTCACCCTTTTTGATTTCCTTTAGTAGATGATCAAGTTTAAGCTTGACGATAACCGCACACATTCGATTTTTTATCTCATTGTCGGTGTCATAAACATAAAGCTGAGCGAATTTTGGGTCGTTTTCGGGTCGTACGAGCAAGCTACCAATTTGGGGATAGTTTTCGCCATGTATGACAAAAATTGGTGGAGCCTTACCATTGTTCATTGAATTGTCTATATCGCCTTCCATTGATGTAAATGCAAACATTGAATTAAACAATCGCATATTCTCTTTGACAAAGTGCTCAGTTGTATTATAACATAAAACAAATTCCTACAACATGAAAAAGTACTTCAATGGTTGATTAATATCAAAGCGGACATGGACGGAAAAGAAAACATGATACTTCATTACATTGATAGTTTCCAAACTTGAAGCATCAAAACTTGAATTAAAACTAAAATAAAAAAAGAAGGAAATAACAATTCTGGGATGACAACAAAAGACAAAAAGGAACAAAATCTCTCAGCATAACAACTTCAACAACAATGAGAAGACACCAAATGTAATCTTAGTTGGGCAGAACAGCAGCATAGATGGTATTGTTGCTTCCAGTAATTGGTGCGCCAATCCTAACCCTTGCACCTTCATAGAGTCTGTGAGCCTCAACAAACCGCTTCCACTCCCCCTACTTTGCAATGCTCATAAGGAGTCGAGCCAAACATCAACACGTAGTCCCAACAGTTTCCACAATCATCCACCATCTTCACAGTTGTTGCATCGTTGTCCAAAATCTGAGCACATCTTCCTTCATACCTAAGCATCTAACAGGAAAAAATTAAATCGTTAGATTATGTTTTTGACTATTTTTAATTTAAAGGAAAACATTAAATTTAAATTTATATACCAAAAACCCCTTGCTAACATCATGATCAGTCAGTCTTTTCACAAAATCAATATGGAGGTTGTTGACAGAGTGACAATAAGATAGAGCAGATGGAAATAGTGGGAGGTCATTGTTGAATTGTGGCTGTACATTAGATTTATCAATGACAAATCGAATGCTTGACCAAAAAATTGGACACCTTACAGTCTTTCCAAACCTATCTTTCACAACCATTGCAAACTGACCAGCCCCAACAAACACCAAGGTAACCCATGCTCCTAAACCTATACCATAAAAATCACGGAGGGCCTTCCATCCTTTGGAGAGAAAAAAGGATCCATTAATCCTCTCAACCAACACTTCGAATTGATTGTTCTTAGGATCAATGAGAGTCACGAAACGGTTGATCTTGTCACCGAAATCATAAGCAAACATAGCTGGCAACATCACAGCAACCTACAAAAGATAAGTAATAATATTAAGATCATGGATACAACAATATGCCAGGAACAACCTCCTTAACAAAAATTAACCCTTACCTACCTGCTCGACGTCATACTCAACTATGTACGTCCGGTACTTCAGCTTTAGCTTGTTCACAGCCTTGTCCAGTGCACAAACAGGATTGTTCGTCAAATCCCCTAAGAAAAAACCAATAGTAACGTAAACAAAAGAATGAACAAAGAATTGAATCTAATGAAAGGCAATTTATCTATACCAGTCAAGCAGTGGAATGTCATCAAGAGTTCAACAGTGTGTCCAGCCATTGGAAAATTGAAATGGGAAAGGAAAGAGGAGTTTTGGACGAGTAATAGCATTTCTGTACTCTAGTGTATATATAGTTCATAACTGAATGTATAAGGGATGTGTTGGAAACAGAAACAACATGGAGAAGTGGGTATTAGATTAATTTTGCACAGGATATGGGAAAGGTCTTAATTAATAGCACACAAATGACCACATAAAGCTCATGTTTTCTATTTTCAAGCAAGGAAATCAGGAAAGACAACAATACACATTTGAATTTCAAATCAGGCATAACAGTGGAGGGAAAAATTGGAGGGCTAAGTGACTAAAAATAATTAATCCATGATTATTAGAGAGAAAAATTAGGTTTAGTTATAACATCACCTAATAAGCATTTAGAGTAAGGGATTACAAGCTTTTACTACTGCTAATAAATGAACTTTGCTCTAAAAACTTTTGCTCCACATGCCAAAGTTACGTAGCTGAAAGAACAGAAAAGAACCAATACATGCCTTATTACTTTTGTCAGATACCAATAACATATGGAAGTTAACGAGACTTGCTCTATTTTTTCAAATTTTTTTTGCAACTGACACACATTTTTACATGGAGACCACAAAAAGTATTTATAAGGGGTAAACTTGTCAAATTTTACTTAAAAATTTGAGAAGGTCAAGTATTGTGGGACGAATTTTTTTCTTTCCAAATGAGTCAAGTATTGAGGGACGGAGGGAGTAGTTATTAAAGGTGAAATAAGAGGGTCTTGGGCTTGATTTTTTGAGAAATTAATTGATTAATGACTTAGGTGGAAAATAAGTGTGAAAAAAAGGTTTCCTTTAAAACTGGTTTATTTTGTTTTCATGTGTGTTGCACCACACACTTTGACATCTCTAACTTTTCAACAATGAATGTATGAAAGATATTTTTTATAATGGATATTTTATATTTTGTGACACAAATTCAAATATGTATGTTCTCACTTTTCAACATTTAATGTATGTGAGATACTCAGATTCGTTATCACGTTCTTTTGAGAAAAATAAACATTTTCTTTTCATTTCATCACGTCCCATCCATTCAAATGCATATTGCTATACCCTGTTTTTGGACCTAAAAATACTGGGCCCAATTTCATTTCAAACTTTGTCAATTATCAAATTTCAACTGTACAGTTCGAATTGTCTCTGCCTCGCAGTATTTTCAATCGCAATTTTTACCTATGTTTTTCTTGCATAAAACCTTTCAAAATGTCTTTACTTGTCTTGTAAGTCATTTAAAAGTGTCTCTGAATCATTGCATTGCTTTTTCTACAGTTTATTTTAAAATTTGCAAAAAGTCGTACAGAAGGGTATTTTGGTCTTTTCCTGCAATGGGACCCATTCTCATCCTTGTGACTGTCTCTGAATCTTTTCAGATTGTTTTTTAACATTTCATCAGTAAACCTTGTTAGATTCATTTCAAACTTGCATCTGAGTCAGTGTCGAGTCAATTTGAATCTGTTTAGGTCATTTTTAGCCCTAGGGGCATTTTGGTCATTTCGCACAAAATTTTGGCATAGAGAGGTTACTTTGAAGTACCTCATTTAAGCCATTGGTTCGTTTTAGTCCGTTTTGTCAATTTTATTTTGGTTTCGCTTTACGTTTGGTCAAATTGCGTTTTTTATTCAATTTTATTTCAATTACATTTTGGTCCCTCAATTGAGGTTCCAAAATTGCATTTTTTGTCCAAAAGTTTTTTATTTCATTTCATTTCAGTCCTTGCTTTTATTTTTTTAGTCCAGTCCCTATTTCTTTCAAAATTGCAAACAGGTCCTTCAAGTCAGAATTATAGGGCAGCGCCCCCTTTCTCAGTCCAATGCCACATGTCAGTTTCCTATTGGTTCCAATGCACACATGTCAGCTATAAATACAGTGAGTCAGATTCAGAGCCATTGATTACACGCCAACTCATAAACACAAATCCAATTTTCTCTTTCTGAGCTATTGAATCAAAACAGAAAGTTTCTCAGAATCTCTCAAGAACACCAAGAACACCAAACCCTAACCGTTTTTCAGAAATCAAAATTCATCAGAATCAACAATTGTTGGATCAATTCTCAGAGATTCTGTGGAACCTTCATCATTGAATTGATCGTTTCTCTGCAATTCCAAACGCGAGCTCGCATTGAAGCAAGCTCAAGCGTTGATCACAGAGAAAGAAGAAGAGAGAAAGAAGCAAAGTTCTAAACCGGTGAAGAAGATGAAGAAACGGAGTCAGTGAGAAAAGAAGAATCACCGATTTATTTTCGGTCCAAAGAACAAGCAAAAGAATCAAAAACCAGCAAGAACAGAATCAAGATTTCCAAAGATTTCCTCCATTAAAGGTTTCAACCAAAACCTTAGGTAAAACTCAGAATCTCTTTTCAAAAGTAATATCACGGTTAAACCTGTAAAATCACGCGAGAAACAGATCTAAAAATTTCCAGAAATTCAAAGATAAAATCGTAACCGTAAACACAAAACCTAGATCCATAAGGATCTAAGTTTTGAAAGCAAGAACAAGCACCAGAAAAGAGATAAACGACGAAGCGATGTAGATCCTCAAAAGATCTAAACGTTTTCTTTCAAAAAATCAAAAATCACTTCAAAACCGTACAAAATTTTCAGATCTACATCGTTTCAAGCTGTGTTTGGAAAAATAATTGCTGGATTCGTGTTTAGGGCTAAAGGACGAATCAAAAGATGCAAAAATCTTTGTGTTCTGGAAATTTTTAGGTCACCGGAAGTTCATAGTCTCGCCGGAGAAGATGAAGTTTCCGGCGGACCTTCAAGGTCTCCGCCGTAGCTTCATCCTCACCGGCGGTGAGGTTCTAGAGAGAGGTGAGAGATGAGAGAAGAGAGAAGGATTTAGAGAGAGAAAGCCAAATGGAAAATGAAAAAACCGGAGCTCCTTCCCTTTTATAAGCCAGCGAACCGGACCGGTCCAGTCCGGTCCATTCTCCTTTGATTCCTGGCCGTTTGATCTAGGGTTTCAGGATCCTTGATCAATCGTACGGTTCCTGCGCATCCGGATCTTTTAGGATTGGGCTTTGGTTTGGGCTTAGTTTTTTTTTACGTTTTTGTTTATTTTCTGCTATTTGCACCATTTTTCTTTGTTGTTTGAACCCCTGCATGCTTAAAATTTTCTCTAAAAAATCTCCAAAAATTATCACATGTTTCTTGATGTATTTTCATGACTTTTTTCTATATTTCTCAATGGTTTTAAAATGATAAAAAAGCATGTGATATTTCTTGGTTAATTAGTGTGTTTGGACATAAACTTGTGCATTTTTTTAGCATATCCCTCATGAATCGTTGACATGTGATTTGAACTTTTGGAATGCAATCTTGTGATAAATTTGTTGCTGATTATATGTTTGATTTGCTGCTAGTATGTCTCAATTTCATCTCCCTTCTTGGCTTGCAATTAGTATGCATTTTTGCTAGTAAATAAAGTGCCACAATATTTTGAAAGTGTGCTATAAACTTTAGCATCAAATATGTCCCATTTTTTCACATTATGGCACAAAACAAGACTTCTAAAAATGCCATGATAAAGGGATTATGGGTCATATCTATGCTAGAGCCTTATGACCACTTTCATGCACATTTTGTCACTTTATTAGTCTCTTTTATGTCTTTCCTCTTAATACTTTTTTTTTGTGCACTTCTTTTATTCTATGCTTTATTTTACTAATCATCTCACTTCTTTTGTTCCATTCATTTCATGAGCATTTCTCCATGTCACCACTATCTCCTTCACTTCCTTTAGTTTAGTATTCATTTTTTGCAAGTTTTAATCCATTTAGTGATGTAATTTGTTATCATTGGTTTGTAGCTTGGCAAAGGGGCCATAGAATGTATTTAGGCAATTTTTGTAATATGGACTACGGACACTATGACGCACCGGCACGCACACACTCACCCTAGATGTATGCCTAGGATTGTATGTGTAGATGTATGGCTAGGATTGCATGGTTAGATAAACGCTTAGGTTTAAACACTTAGAGAAAATCCAACTTTTTCCAAAACATGCAAATGATCTCACTTGAAAACCTTTTTGAAAATAAAATAGGAGTCAAAACTCCTTATTTCCCTTTTATTTTCTTAAGTAAAATTTCTAATAAATTTTAACTATACTTGGACTTCATTTTGAAAAAGCTAACTCCACCTCACTTTTTTCCAAATCTCATGCCCTTGAGGCCTCTCATCTCTATTCTTCAAAATCTCTTTTCAAACTTAAAATCAACCAACAAAAACAAAAACTATTTTTTGAGAATGAACTACGATCGGTTTTGATCCCGTAAAACGGTACGTAGGCAAGGGACTTTAACCCCTCCAAGCCGAAATAAAAATCAAATTCTACTTCTTTTCACCCCCATTCTTCACTAATCTTACCTTCTTTTTACAAATAAGCAATAAAACTAAAGCGTAGAAATAAACTTAGGAGAACGGTTCTTATGGAATACCATAATCGCTCCGGGTGCCTAACACCTTCCCGTAGTGAAAACGACCCCCGAATCTAGAACATTTTGAGGGTTTTTCTCCTTTTACCCTTCCCAAGAAAAAAGAGAGATATCAACGGTCGAAAGGTTCAAGTCCAATTAATGGCTTGGCACCCAAAAACCATGATAACACATATTCTATATGTATATTTATAAAACAAAGTTATTTCTACACATAGCTAATTGCTTTGAATAATTGATATATGTTTAAAGCATCAACACTATAATATATTTTTTCCTTACCGACCACCAAGTAAAGATTATACCTTGTATCAAATCAGGGACGAACCTATTGAAAGCAGGGTGTAGCAATAGCCACACTTGCCCTATACACAGTTTTTAACCACTTTTGATTTGTCCACTCCAACGAGCCCATCCCATCAATATTATTACATACACTTTGTTCTGATTTTTCTAAAATACATAAAAATTTACCTCACACCTCAACAATTATAACCCTACCTATAAATAAATAAATAAATAAAATACATATTTTAACCATTTCCAAGATATTCATCCATCCATCATTCATCAACTTCAATTGGTACTTATTGCTTGTGCTAGGACTCATATAGATGTTTGTGGTTTTTTCAGAAGGTCAGCATGGTTGTTAATTTCATTCAATCATTTAATTTTGATTTCTACAACTTTTTTTTTTGAATCAACAAATTTTATTAAAAACCAGATTCCTTCTCAAGACGAATAGAGACCGGTGATACGGTACAAACGAAAGGCGCTGTATATTAGCGGAGCACCTGAAGAAAAACACCAAAAATAGACTCTTACACGAACCGATCACTGAAAAATGATGATATCCATAACCTCTCATCGCCACTACTCAACCCAAAATAACTTCCTTTATAAGAAGCACTTCGTTCGCATCACCTACGCTGAGCCATTATTCCAAAGAACAATCAACTTCCACCAGCTCACAACCTCTGGTCCACCGAAAGAACACCAAATAAGCCCAAAACCAAACTTGAGCCAAAGAACTGACTCTCGATCTCGAATCAAAAGCGATCGGCCCACCAGACTTTAGGACCCTACCAAACGGGCACCCCTTACCCCCAATCCACAAGAGAAACCGTAGCCAGTAAATTAACCGGCCCACCAGAATCCAGCACACAATATGTAAGACATACAACATGATTTGCGGTGGTGCAAATATCAATCAAAAAGGAACAAAAGCTCAGCTAGAATGACACACACCTTCGAAACCACCCTAAACACTTTCAACCCAAAACTTAACAAGAGGTAGCGACAAGGAATATGGACCCGAATAACAGAGGCGGCCTCCAAAAGGAATCACCCACAACAAATCCCCACAAAGCACCCACCTCCTAACCTAAGCATCCCTAACCACTCCTTTTTCTGAATCCCCACCACCACCACCACCACTATGCATCGCCATTGAAACTACCACCACAACTAAAACACCACCAGGACCACTACCTCACCACTGCACATCACCACCCCCCACCACTGCAACACCACATATCATCAAGCACAAGATAGTCTTCAAGGAAAGCAACAACATCCCCATAGCATTTTGAAGAAACAACTACGGTGGATATACCCACAATCCAGTGATAGAGACAAAGACTACACCCTCAAACTACCTCACTAAGAAACAGACATCAACACAAGCACCGGATCAAGAGGAAGATGAAATCAACAACAAAACACGGGCATCGACGCCGGTCTGAAGCAGAAACCTACCCAGATCAAAACAGGCATCCGCTGATGACAAGGAAAAGGCGTCCGACGCCCAAGTAAACAACAACCAAGCCAAAATGCAACAAGATCCCACCAACACGACCCAAAAAGAACCAAAAAAATTATGAAGGTACATGAATGACTACTACCGCCAACACAGAGTGTCTATGCATCAAACCTTTTCGAGCAACATCTGGCGACTCAAGATCATGCAGATGAAACGTAAATTTTTAAGGAACAATAACAATATTGTCTCCAAGTTTTACGAGACACACAAACAACCAATTTATTAAAAACAAAATAAAAAAAAACAAAAAAAGAAGGAAAAAAACAAGAACAACACAAACCCAACACGAACAACACAACAACACACGAACAACACAACACAAACAACACCAAACCCAACCCACCTCCGGCGAGGTACAAGCACCCATGCCACAACCGCCGTAAAAGGAAGAACAGTACCAAAAATAAAAACAAAAAGAAAGAGTTCGGTCACCAAAACAGCGGTGGCGCGAACCAAAAAAACCAACCCAAAACTCCGGCGAGCACCCGACAACGGACGGACCCACTAAACATAGCAGAAAGGGACACCCAAACTCGAAAACAGCCACCCAAACAGCAACGGTGGGGGTATCCGACAAGAGGCGACGAGATCAGAGCAAAGAGGACCGCTGGCCACCTAAACAACAACAATGGAGCTGTCCGACGAGAGGCGACGAGAGCGGAGCAAAGAGAACCGCAGAAAACAGATGCTGAACTCCGATAACAGAGGACGACGAGAAAGATAAGACACCATCCCGGAGGGAGGAGGTAACAATGGTGATGTGAAGAGCGAAACACTCGACACACCGCCCTCTCTATGCTACATCGCGGCAGAAAAATTGGATCTAGGGAGAAGATGTGTTTGGGTTTAGAGAGAGGTCAGAGAAAAAAGCCTAGAGAGAGAAACATTTTTTTTTTTTTTTTTTAAAGATAACTTATTAAATCTAGTGTTATTTAATTATTTGATAAAAAAAATTAATGTCACTAATATTTTATGTCCAGATCCGTCCCTGATCAAATGGATAAAAGTGTTGGAAAGGTTTTGGTGATCTTTCGAGAGGAATTGAGGATGAGATAATGCTTTACTTGATGGCTTACTTACCCTTTTACTTTACTTGATTTACAAATGATTAATTCTCCCTTGTTTATATGTTCCAAGCAAGAGTTATGCATAAATTAAGAGAGGCTTCTACACATTTAGGAGAGATTTCTACACTCTTCTCTCAACTACTAATATTTATACTATGTTTTTAAACTACTTACTTACACTTTTCTAAAACTTTCTTTTGGACTAACTACCTATTTACTAATTGGGTCTAACCCTTGATTAGTTCAATATCAATCAAGTTTATAATCCAACAAAAGTACTCAAACATCTGGCATATAGGTTTATTTTTCTAAGTGTGTACGTTTGGTATTAAATAAATTAGTTAGTCGAAATCAAGTTTGTTCACTATAATTTTAACACTCATTGTGATATCAAACATACACTCTCTGTATACACACTCGTACGGCAGAAATGAATATGATCCAGTCCCACAAGATGAAAGGAGTGTTCTTGTGACCAAATTATTGGTTTGAGATGTCTGACTACATTATCCTTGTCATATGTGGCCATAATATAATTCCATCCCGTCCACCGTTTCTAGTTTCAATTAGCAAGGATTTTTTTCTTCTTACAAAACTAGGGTTAGAATTTACAAGTTGATATATATATGCAAATTGAAGTGCGGTGCTGTCAGTGTGGTAAATATGTATCTCTACAAATAGGGTAATTTTTGTCATACGTATGGGGCCTGAGTAGTAGCATTCCACACTCTCCTGAATCATTTTGTCCTGTTTATTTGTCTTCTTTAGGTGTCTCAAAGGAAATCACGTGGATGTCTTATATGTGTTGTTAGGCTGTAATCTCTCTTTTTTCCTTTAAAATCAGTATTTTATATTTTTTGTAAATTTTACGGTGGACCACCAAATGTTTAAACTTATAGAGGCAATCGACGTCGATTCTCAAAAACAAAAGTTCATGATTTTTTTCGTCTTTACAATAGTTGAATATATAGTAACACGATTTGATATAAGTTAAACAAAAAAAATGGCAGTCAAGTTATACTTAATTCATCTATAAATGATAGATTAATATGGTCTATTTTTTGATCGATGATAGTTTAACAGAACGACGAAAAGATGAGAAAATGGCAGTCAAATAATAGTAACACGATGTTATTAAAATGGATCATATTAATCTATCATTTGTTTATGATGTTGTTGACCACCTACAAGTTTGGTTCCATTTTTTTATGATGTAATATTTTTTTGTACAGATGTATATTTAATTTTAAATGTTTATCGACCTCTAAAAAAAAGTTTAGATATAATCGAAAAAAATAAAATTTTCCTTCAAAATAAATTTTCACTTGAAACTTTTGCCTCTGTAAATGATTTTAAACCTAAAATTTATTTTAATCCAGTTTTATATAAATGTATTTAAATATAAATTATTTTACCTTCAATTCATTTTATCTCAAAATAAATTTATCAAATTATTTATTTAAAATCAATATTTGTTGGAACATAATTTGGAAATTAGTTTTTTTTTCTTTTTGACAAAATAATTTGAAAATTAGTTGAAAGACTATACATAAGTCTTTGGAATAAGAACTAATGTTATGTGACCTCCAAGAGTGTGCCCTTGGGGTACTCCCTTTTTTGAACTGAATAAGCACTCACAAAAAAATATATATCACATGTGGCGCTTCCGCCATTCGGATGGATTTGGTCTTAAGCTAAATGATATATATTGTTTAACACCCTAAAATGTTAAATTAATTAATTTGAAAATTATCTGAAAATGATTTTCTTAATGCACACTTTTTTTGTGAGTTTATCTGCTACAATAGCTTCCGCTAATTTTCTGATTCCTTCCGGTCTTATTTGTTTGCGTCTTGCTTGCTCCTCAAGTTTCTTTGAACCGTTTTGCTTACTTAACCTGATTCTGGTCATGCTTGTTCGCCAAGTTTCTCAACGACAATTGTGAAATCTCTATAAATAGAAGGCTCACGCCTAGTGTGTTGGTACAACGAAAAAGATTTTGAGTTATCAATCTTTTTCTTCTCTCCTCCCTTCGACTTGAGTTACCAAGTTATTTTTTTCTTCTCTCTTTCTTTTGTCATAGTTATCATATTTATGAGTGTAATTCTTGAACGATTTTCATTTTTAAGAGGGAAACATTTTAAAGGGCGATATGATTGTGACTAAACCTACTAATCTCTTCAATGATAATTTTTAAAAAAAAAATTCGAATTCCAAAAAACTACAATATTTACCCTCGCATAAGCAAACATTCATTTAAAATTTTATTGTTGTTTTCCCTGTTTCTTTCTAATCTTTTTGCCGTATGATTCTCCTTTCCTCACCAAAAATCTTCTTCTAACCTTAGTTTTATCAATTAAAAAATGTACTTATACATATGAAATAATCACAATTTTGACATTGAATCGAATTAAGTATATACTCAATTGAATGATCTTATTTTCAAACGTGATTAACTAAATGTCGGATGGATGTGAAAAAGTAGATGTTCGTGTATCTTTAATATTATTTTTTTGTTTATTTTTTGCTAGGAAAAAAGTAAGCAGTTTGCAGCTATAAACTGAATCCTTCCACAGTCTACAGTCTACAGTCACACCTTTGTCTCTTTTTTTCTTCTCTCTCGATTTATGTGCAATATATCCATGATACCAACTTATCGTTATTCTGCATCTTCTCCTCCCATGCCTTTTTTTGATCTAAATAATGAAGATCACAATCACCATCTCTTCACTACTAATCAGCAAGCAACTTCTTCATCTTCTTCTCTATCATATTCTATACTCTTCAACCAAAATCAAGATCAAACAAATTCTTATTCTTGGGAATCAAACCACATACTAAGTGATGGTGTAGAGGTAACATATATACATATTATATTATATAGTATCAAAATTAGTAGCAACCCTTTAAATTTTTATATATATCTTTGCTTTAATCAATTTGATCATGCATAAGCTTATTTCATTATTTTTTGCTGTAAAAAAAAAAGCTTATTGTTTTATTATGTAGAAATTTATTATCTGTTTAAAAAAAAAAACTGATCAAGCATGTGATTGTCATCCTTTTAGGTTAAGAATTTTGTACCTTCTAGTGAATCATGGGATCATCAAGAAGTGGAAAAGGATGCAAAAGATTGGAAGAAAGAAGAAGATAATGAAAATTTTAGGGATGAGGGGAGAATTTCAATGAAGTGGATGCCATCAAAGAAGAGAATGATTAAGAGGATGATGGAAGATCAAAGGGCTTCTGAGCAAGAATTTGAGAAACAAATCAAGCAATTATCACCAAATCTAGTAGGAACTGAGGATAGTAGCAACAACAATTTTTCAAACAACAGCACTGTTAGGGTTTGTACTGATTGCCACACAACTAAGACCCCTCTCTGGAGAAGTGGACCAACTGGTCCCAAGGTACATATTGCTCACGGATTCTTATATTTTTTCATGATAAATAATTGACTTGTTACATTGTGCTTCTAATATGAACATTTTAGAGAAATGTTTTAAAGATGGAATTTGAGGTTAATTAATTTGGTGTAACAAATTAATCCAAATTTTTTTTTTTTATTACTATTGAGAAAATTTTATAGTGTTATATCAGATAACAATTCAAATGAAACATGTTGTATATTAGATGTCAGTCTATGAGGTCTACCATTGTTTCAGAACAATAATAGAGGCTTTAGTTTTTCATATGTTGATCTCGTGACTATTTTAAATATATTAACAACAATAACAAATAATTAAGCATATCAATGTAATTTGAAGCAATTTAAAGATTGCAAACAAAGGTTTTTAATTATGGTCGAAATTCCATTATGTTGCAAATAATTACATCAAATACTACTGATATAGGAAACTTCTTATATCGCGACATCGATATATAGATTAGATAAACCTTGCTTGTATAAGATTTGTTCATGATTAAGCTCTTTTATGGCTTAGGAACTCATCCTCGATATAACTTCGCATTAACAATACAAATATGTTTTTGTAACAGTCACTTTGCAATGCCTGTGGGATTCGACAAAGAAAAGCGAGACGCGCCCTTGCAGCAGCTGCAAATGGTGAGACTCTTGTGGTGGCAGAGAAACCATATGTGAAGGGAAAGAAGTTGCAAATCAAAAGGAAAAGGTCAAAAACTGATCAATGTGCACAACTATTGAAAAGGAAGGGTAAAAGTGAAAACAAGTGTAATAATTTTGAAGATTTGATAACAAGTTGGAGCAACAACTTGGCTTCCCATCAAGTTTTCCCTCAAGATGTGAAGGAGGCTGCTATTCTACTCATGGCTTTATCTTCTGGCTTACTTAATGGATGTTCTTCTGATGAATGCTAAGATTTTTGAGATGATTAAGTTTATATTAGAAGACTTTGTTTTGTTAAAACATAATTTGTATGAGATCAATGTTTGGGGAGAGAGGGTACTTAAAATAAAGTTCGTTAGGGAAAATTGATAATAGTGACAATAATGTATTAGATGGGTACATGTGTGGTTTTATTAATTTTGTTGGATTTGAGCATGTAGACAAAACACAAAACGTGAGTCTATCTTGTTCATATATGATCGTACAATCCTAGAATAGACATTCAATAAAATTATTACAAGGGGTTTTATTATGTAAAAGTAAACTTTCTCAGTAATATAATTTTGTGTCCTTATTACATATAGATGCATGGTTGGTTATTATATTGGTGCTTAATTACACTTTTGGTCCTTGCATTTTGACCAACTCATGAAATTGGTCCTACCTCTTTTAAATCGAACAAAAATGTCCCTAAAGTATATGTTTTTTGCAGTTTTAGTCCTATCTCCCTATTTCCAACTCCAAAAACGCACAGAAATGACAGTTTTAGTCCAACCAACTATGCTCAACCATGAAATAAACAAGGAATAAATCATGTGGGTATAAGGAATCTACTTTGTTCAGCACACCAAGAAAAACCCTAATTTCTAAGACATGTTTCAGATATGTAACATGTCTCGGAAATTAGGTTAGTGTGCTGAATAAAGTAGATTACTTGTACCCCAAATGTTTTATTTTTTGTTTATTTCATGGTTGAGCATAGGTAGTTGGACTAAAACTGTCATTTCTGTGCGTTTCTAGAGTTGGAAATAGGGAGATATGACTAAAACCGCAAAAAAAACATATAGTTTAAGGACGATTTTGTTCGATTTAAAAAAGATAAGACAATTTTCGTGAGTTGGTCAAAATGGTAGGACCAAAAGTATAATTAAGCCTTCTATTGGCTGTTCTGGATTATATTTTTTTGGATTGGTGCAATTATAACCACTTCAATCTTTAAAAAATTGTTTCTCAATATTCTAATATCTATTTTGATGTTGGGACAAAAGAAGAGCTATATTGTTTAACAACATTGAACTTTACTTTTTTTGTGTTTGTTGTGGGTGACTTCTTTTGAAGGTTGCCTCTGTTATTCGGTTCATTTTCGTCGTCACTAGCTCTTATTTGCATTTTTGGGTTGTTAAGGTGTGTTGAGGGTGCGTGTCGTGTAACTGTGCCTTTTCCTTTTTGATTTGTTTGTTGTTTTCTCCACTGCATATCATGTCATTTGTCTTACATATTGTGTGCTGGTTTTCGATGGACTGGTTACTTTTACTTCGAGATCGAGAGTTTGTGTGTAGTTGCAATCTTGTTGGGTTTGATATCGTGTTTCTCTAGTGGACCGGGGTTAGGGGTTCCCTTCTGAATTGTTCCTAAAGACTGCTAAGCCGATCTTTTTTGATTCGAGATCGGGAGCCAGTTCTTTGGCTCAAGTTTGGTTTTGGACATTTTTTGGTGTTCTTTCGGTGGATCGGAGGTTGAGAGGTGGTGGAAGCTAAACGATCTTTCGGATAGGAGCTTTTCGGATGTGGATCAACTTTGGTGTTGAGGACTGGGAGTTTCATTTAGAGGGGTGTTCTTTGGGGGTGAGTAGTGACGATGAGTGGTGATGAATATCTTTTTTGCAGTAGTTTGTTTTCGTGAAGGCGTCTGTTTTAAGTGGTGATGTTTATTTTGTGGGTGTTGTCGTCATGGGTGTTGAAGGTAGGCAATGACTAGGTGTTGTGTGTAGGAGTGTCTTTTATGATGTTTATTTTTGGATGTTCTGCCTATATACGACGTCTATAGTTTGTATTCTCTAAATCACCTGTCTTTTTTTTTTGTCTTGTGTAGAGATCTGGCTGTTAAATAAAATTTCATGTTAAAAAAAATGTTACCTATTGGCTATTTCATCCAATGTATGTTACAAAACTTGACAGAGGTTTCAATGAAGATGGTATATATATACAATTATAAAATATTGTATTTAAATGAGGAGATTATCTAATAAATAATAATGATCTCTCAAAAAGTTTAAAGATGGGCATTTAACATTTTGAATGAAATAGTAAATTTTATAATATTTTAAAAACATGGGAAGAAATATAATATTTAAAAATATGATAAGAAATATTAAAAATTAATGGTACCTTTTTTAGAGGTCCACACTTTTTTTTAAAGTTAGTATATCCATCTTTTATATATGCTAGCAAACTAATTACCAATTGCTAAAAGGAGAAAAAAAGATGGGTAAATAAATTAACTATTTACCAATACATTTTAAATGGCAAATGTTGTAAAACATGGCATCCATGGAAAAGTAGACTAAAAACTATGAAATATTTTTTTTTTTTTTTAAGAAGTTAAATTAGCCCATCTAAATTAGCATTGAAGAGAATCGAACCTGAGACCTCGATGAGGTTAAAAAAGTCACAAGTCAATACCACTAGACCAACCCAAATGAGCTTAAAAAAGTACGTCAAAATGTAATTATAGACATCCACTAATTAACTAACACTCGTAATTACTAGTCAGCTATATCTTTAATAGTCTCCTACAAAATGGAATGTGTACAACACTTCCAACTTAGGACGGCCAATACAAAAGTACATAAAAAATGAAAGAAAATATAACGAGAGGAAGAAATCGGAATGCTTAACCATTAAGAAGAAACCACAAAGCATGCATGCTTAACCACTTAACAAAAGCTATCATCAACAAAGCCATAGAGCCAAAACCACCATAGGGGAAGAATTGCAAAGAGGCTGAAGAAATGCTTAACCACCGTTGAGGAGAAGGCTTCATCCTTTAGTAAAGCATTCATCAAAACATTTTGATGACATTGCCATTTGTGAGCTTCAATGGTTACTTTTTCTACTAGCTTACGCCATGTTTGTTTTGTAGTTTGGTTTTTTGGTGTCCTTGCCGGATTGGTGTTGGAGGTTGGTTGTTACGCCTATAGGCGGCATCCTTGTATTGTTGTTTATACCGACTCTTTGCGTCTTGCATGAGTTTTCGGTTCAATAAAATTTTGCCGATTCAAAAAAACAAAAACTTGGAAATAATAAACTCTCATTTTGTTTGAGAAAAGATGCAACAAGGAATTTTCTAATTGCTCCTTACAAGCTCAAATTCTCAGCTTGCAGACTTCTTTATCAAAAAAATAGCCTCCTAAAATATTTCACTCCTTTATTTCAAAGCTCAACATGTTAATTAAACATCTACCATGTTGCAGTAAGGTAGTTAGAAGTTAGATTCAAGAGCTAAAATATTTGAGTTTCTCACCGAAACTTCAGGAGCTATGCTATTACACTAGATTTAAATCTAAATAGTCTATTCACCTTTTTTTATGAATAGACAAAAAGACTCATGAAAACATTGTGGAGCTGGCTTCAATGGTACGTCGCTGTGATAGGAACTTGAGAGAAGTAACTATAGGTTTATAATTTGTGGAGGTAGATTTTAATATTAAAATTAAAGAAAATTAAAAGATTAATTCAACTAATAATAATAATAATAATAATAATAAGAGTTTAATAGGTATGCACTTTTTTGAGTCGTTAAGGCCTAACTCTATTGTTAAGTTGGACATCTTCACTTAGATTCCAACCTGGATCCTCGCAATTTATGTGTGAGTTTTAGTGGTGTTTGCCACGGAAAAAATGCAACTTTGTGAGATATTTAAGCGTTTCAGCAATAATTGTAGTAGTTGTACTTCAGCAATTTACCACCACCAATCACATACTCACATCTAGTTATATGCTATATGACAATTCATTAATTAAATTTTACAAATGAGACAAATGGAGAATTTTCCAATGGCTAATAAATGTTTTGCTAGTTAGAAGGACCACACAATAGCTGGTTTCATTGGATTCTAACCATATCCATTCTTCCCTATCCCATCCAAAATTTCCATTTTTCCACCACTTAAATAAAAAGTGTAAAAAATATTCTATGCTAGAAAGTTTAATATATGCATATATATATATAGTAAATTCTTAGTTACTCCCTCTCTTGTTTGACCAAATTAAGTTTCAATCTTTATTGAATTTTGCACCCTGCAATGCCAGGAACAATCATGGTTTCAGGTACTAAATTTTATTTAGCATATACAATTCAAGCATCTTAACCACATGTTGATTTTCTTTTTGACTTCTCTATATTGATTTTTATTATAGTGCTGGAATTCATGGATCTTCCATTTTCTTCATCAACATCCATAAGGGGTATGCTATTGTTCTTGCTTTCAAATTTTTCCTTATTCTACCTATTGTCAACTTTTTAAGTGGCTATTGTAACATTGTGGTAAATGAATGCAGCTTCCATGGGGAAAATGGAGTATGAAATCAATGATAAAGGAAACTTTTCCTTGTAAGTCTATAACTTATGTAGCATTGACACTAGACCTGACACTGACACGTAAATATTGGTAACAAGTTAAGAAAATTGTAGTTATTAAATATAACAAATGGGTTAACATCAGATAGATGTAAGACATGTCTTCTATCAGAAGTGTCGGTGCCAGATAAATCATACCAAATTATATGTTGTAATCTGTTTGTTGTCCTGTTTCAGCCCCATAACTAGCCTTCGTGACGATTTGATTTTTAAAATTCAGGATTCTGAAGGGAATGAAATATCGCATGCAGGTTAGCTTTGATAACACCCTATTTGATAAACCGGTTTAATTAACTTTTCGAAGTTGATCAAAGATTAAATGTGTCTAACATGATGCAGTAAATAACTGGCAGGAGTACATTTAAGGTTGATATTACAGAAAGGTGTTTGGGAAGATATGTTTCCACTTGGGGAAGGACAGTTGCATTTGAAGCTGCAAGTCATACTTAGCGATGAAGAGCGTGACAGAATTCGTATGATGGTACTCATTTCTTTTCTTTATACAAAATGCTGTAATGCATTTATATATGCTTCTGAAATATCAATTTGCTTAAACAATGCAAACTAAAGGCCTTGGTAAGTTTGTATTATACTGATCCATTGATAGATAATTTGAAGATTATAGGATATCTTGTATAGGATTACCAAACTATTATTGGTTAGCTCTATAGGATAATAAGTAGGAAGAATGAACAAGTTCCAATCTCAAGTACGTTGCACCGCTTTTCTGAGGTATTGTTGGCTAAGTTTTATGTGAGCCCCATTGAAAAATGAGGGGCTAAAAGGCTTGTCAACTCTCGTGTATGGCTTAGGCTTTCCTTTCCTTTTAGTGCAAATACGAAATCATCAACAACTATCTAATAGTAGATGATTAAAATGTATACAACTAGAAGAACCATAAGTTAATACAAACAGATGTAATTGTTGGGTTTGGTTCATAGATTACCGATATGTGGGCGGCTTGCTCGAGCGGGACTGTGACTGTGGTGGGGGGGCAAGGTCCCTGCATAATGATTTAGAAGTAATCTTGTAAAATGGACTGTATTAAACACAATTATAACATATAACCCTAAGCTTGATCAATAGAAAGGTACTAAAACTGCTCTACAGTCGGAGAGATAGGCAGAATTGGCCGAACTCCGTGAACAAATATTGTCTGTTCTCTATTTGCAGTTCTTTCGTATTTATGTTACTTTTGAACCGGCTTTCTGTTCTAACAGTAATTAACTTATGGAGAGAGCATTAAAAGTAATTTTTTATTTCGCAGAGACAATCTGCATTAAAGAAAAAACAAGATGAGCTTCTTAACAGCCAAAGAGGTGCAGAAAGTGACAGACGTATGATTATCAGCAACGCAACATTACCCTTAAGCACTAGTGATGAGGTCTCAGGTTTGATCTTACTTAGCTGATTATAGAAACAAAATAAACACTTGAATCAAAAATAAATAATGAATGTATAAATGTTTAATAGTTATGAATTTGGTCCCACATACATTTCCTCAAAGGCTTTCTCCTGATGTTTTAAGTGCTCCATCTTCTCAAGAATCATCACAAAAGCAACATCTTCAACATGAAGCAGTTTCCCAATTACAAAGTCCTGTTGGTTTCTCCGATGACAAAGAAAGTTCCACGACAAATGTTGTTGAGGCTCAGCTTGAACAGAAACAGCTAAACTCAGTTAAGAATTAACTAACTTCCAGAAGTCACTTTCTATGTAGCACCAACACTTCGGATTAAAGGCACGTGTCTGGTTGCAAACACCTGTCAGTGTCCGACACGACACGGACATCAATCACTCGTTTTCTTAAATTATCACTGATGCCTACATGTTAGTGTTGTGTCCGGTGTCCGTGCTTGTGCTTCATAGGTCTCTTTTCATCCCAACAAGAAGACATTGGAAAATGTACTATTGTTTGTTTAATGGTCATTTTACATGTTTTAGAACATTGCAGATCAATATAGAGAGACCTCATCAACAAAACCTGTGTTACAAGCAGTTAATATCATTCAATTACAGCGTATCGATAAAAAGCCAGCCAGTGAGTCAACATTTGTGAAACAACCTCAGAGAGTTACTGGTACAGTAGAAATGGTGAAATCTTTAAGCTCGGAAAAAATTAATGTTCTGACAAATAGTCCGACACAAAATAATCTAGAAGATGATAGTCTTCAATATTCTGAGAAGAAGGCTCCACCAAGGAGAACTCCTAGCAATGTTAGGAAAATGATAAGTGCTTTTGAAAGTGTTCCACCTAAGGTATAGTTAAGCCTGTTTAGATTGTCTCATTTTAGTTTATCTAATGACATAAGCACTAGTGAGGCTGTTTGGAACAGCTTATGGAACAACTTATGACATGTTCATAAATTATTTTCAACTTATTTCTATGAGCTCTCCAGAGTTGCTAGCTTATGTGAAAATAATTTGACTTTATTTAATCTTTTCTTACACAAATAGCTTATACATAAGAATTTATATGATGATAGCTTATGTTATAAGCGTTCAGTTAAGTTGTATATCCAAACATTGCTGAGAAAATGATCAATAAATTATTGCAAGTTATTCAACACGTGAATTCTTAAACAGGATATTAGGTCTCCTATTAAACCGCCTCCAACAAAATATCAAGCGAGTCCAATTGAAAAGAAAGATTCTTCGGAGACTCAGCATTTGGAACAAGATAAGTCACTGAACACAGAGCCAAGAGCCTTCTTACAAGAAAGGTTGAAAAGTGCTACCTTGGTAAGAAACTTGCAACAGGTTCCAGTACAAATTGGAGAAAGTAAAGAGAAAATTAAGGACACCATGCAATTGGAGTTGAGCACCAAAAATATCCCGAACAAACAAACAGATTCAAATGCAAGAAATGAAGATCAAGACGATGAGTCCAATAGCAAAGTACGAAATAGTAGAGATCAAGAGAAAGAGAGAAATAATAGAATTTTGACAAGAACATCTACATGTGAAACAATTAACGTTTCAGGAAAGGTGCCTTTGAAGCTCTCTGAGAGAAATACTCCTAACAACCTAAGTCAGGATGCAAAGTGCCTAAGCCATGAAAGAAGTTTGGATTTCACGAAAATAGAAAATGTAGATAAGGTATAATTATATCTTGTATATGGTGGAGCACTTAAGACAGCGTTATTTTTTTTGTCAACAAACCAAACCAGATTTCTTTTTGGCATTATCTTAATGTTGATTAATAGAATCAAACTGTGTATTTTTTGTGTTACAGAATGTACCATATACTGAAACCGGAACCGAGGTGAGCAAGTATGAAAAGTTACAGGACATTGAAGAATCAAAAACCAATACTTCTACTGATGATAAGGGAGATGAAAATTCTGGAGGACCGTTTGATCAGGTTTTCATCAACTTTTAATTAGATTTTATTTACTTGTTTAACTTTATAATGTAAGGTTGGATAATGGTAGTGATAATTTTGGAAAAACAATCACTGTTTTCATATTGTAACACTGGTGCAAATTTGATCAATGATTTTATTTAAACAATGTTGCATTTAAGTACCCGGTTTATCGTTCAGGCTTTACTGTATTAACCTATGAAGCACTGCCATGGACACAAGTCGGACACTCACACACATCTTCAATATAAAGTTTTGGTGCTAAATAGATAGTAACATCCTACTATCAGCATCAGCTATTGTAGAAGAATACTTGTATAACATTTCTCACACCTTCACCTTTCAGGTTATAAAAGTTGCAATCGTTATAGGGTTTGGATTACTTGTTCTCTTTACAAGACAAAGAAAAAAGAGGTATGAAAAATTGAATTTATTTTATATTTTGTTACAAAATACCTTATCCATAAGCACTTATGCTATAAGTCTTTAATTAAGATGTATATCCAGAGAGGGGCTTATATCTTATAGAACTAGTGTCTCTAAGTATGTATTCTGTAAAGACTAACAATATCTATTTAACTTTATGAATATACCAGAAGGAAAGAGAATAGTGCCTGAGAATCAGTTCAACAAACCTCAAATTCTTCATCTTTTGAAGCACATACATCTGCATGATCAAATTCTTTTCAAGTTTCAGATGCTGGATCAAATCGTGCTTGATGAACATCTTGCATGAGTTGAAACCATGTCATTGCGGAGATAATTGCATCCTTCAAAAAGAAGAAACGTAAACATTAATATTCAGCTTTGTTGAAGGGACTTTGGGAGGCATGACAACATTTTAGTTGATGTTCCATGTAAAATGGAGTTGAACTTTGCAACGCTGTTCTTTATTGCTTCAGGAATATCATTCGGCCCTTTGGTCAAAAAAGGGCCTTTTTTTTCATCATACCTTTTATGTTTTGATTACAAGAATGTCATTTTGTAGTTGTTTTGTTTCTTTATTTAAAGTTTTGCAGAAGAAACTATGAAAACAATGTAATATTTTGCATTTTGTAAGTAAATTCTTTCAATTAAGGTTATTGAATCTAAGATTCAAATTGTGAATTGGAAAATTTATTTTTCAAAAAATAAATTGAATCTTATTATAAACTGTAAGATGCATGATCAATAAAAATAGAGAAATGTTAAAGAGTGCTCCGGGACACTTTTTAAAGACGTTAAATGGTAAGTTTTTATAAAAATTTGTGTATTCAATACATTGAAAATTGAAATGATTGACTTTTTTTAAAGAATAACTCCGTAATTTAGAATGTTTAAGGAGTGTTCTGCGAACACTCCTTAACAAAACGCATGTTTCTAAGTCAATATTAGGTGCACATTGATTAAGATGAAATTCTGAATTGTAACTTCTACCAAAATTAGTGGACAATGTGATTCTACAAATTCATCGACGGAGTGAAGTCCTTGGACTCTTGGAGAATTGTGGGAGGTCCTTCGTGGATAAGGAAAGACCTCCTAGAAGGACTCTTGGCCGAAGTTGCTCTTACAAAATAGTGGCATTCCTCGCATAATCAAGGTAGTGTGGGCTTTGTTATGTTTTGTTTTGTGCTTCATTCCAGTTTTGAACCCTAGGTCACCAACTTTGACTGCACAAAGCTTTGTATGGATCAAAGCAAGCTCCAAGAGCCTAGAACAAAAGATTGTCAACTTTCCAATTAATTGAACAAGAATTTGTTGAATGCAAAGTTGAATATGGTCTGTATTTGAAAAATAACAAAGGTTATAATCTTGTGCTTATCTATCTATATGTTGATAATTTAGTGGTAACTAGAAGCAATTTAGCTTAGATATACAAGAATTCAAAAGACAAATGATGAAAGAATTGGACATGACTTATTTGGGAAAGTTACCATACTTCCTTGGAATAGAATTCACTGAAACCTCAAAGGGATTAGTGATGCACCAGAAGAAATGCAAAATATATTATCGAGAGATTCAATATGGTGAGCTGCATTCCTGCTTCTACTCCGGCTAAAGTAAATCTGAAATTTTTGTATAATAAAGATGAGGAGCTAGTTGACCATTGTTCATTGACAACAAATCAGTTATTGACTTGGCTAAGAATCTAGTGTTGCATGGTAGAAGCAAACACATAGAGACAAGGTTTCACTTTATCAGAGAGCAGGTGAACAAGGATGTGCTGAAGGTTATCCATTGTCCAAAAGAAGAACAACCAGCTGATTTTTTAACAAAAGTTGTGAAAGTTGACAGATTTGTCAAGTTGAGAAGTATGATTAAAATGGTGAAGTTTGATAACTTAAATTAAGGGAAGATGTTAGTTTTAATTCAAGTTAGTTGATATGATAACTTAGTTAAGACTGGTTGTTAAGTTTGTTAGCTATTTTAGTCGAAGTTAGCTAGTTTTCGTTGATTACTTGTATAACAAGTAACTCCCATATGTTGCATATATAAAAACCATGTAACCTCACATTTTCATTGCTAATTAACGAGAATAACAAGTTACAATCACAGTGGACTCTCTTTTTTCTCTCTCAATTCTCTCTTAAAATCTGATTGCTTGATATGCAAGCTTTCTCGATTACGCTATCAAGGCAGACCAAAAGAGCAACCATCCCATGAATAACTACAGTCCATGAATTAAGCGAAGAGCAGAACAAAGAAGTCAAATGCGTACAAAAGCATTTTAATCTCAAACAAATTTATATAGGAACGAAATAATATACAATTTCACCACTTATTGCTATCATTATCATACATGCCTTGTTTTTTTCCTTCTTATACACCTACAATGTAATAATGCACAAGACATAAACGATCAATCCTATAGTTTCAATATAAATTTACTAAAGAAAAAAATCACTTATATTTCACGCGTCCAATATAGGGCTTTTTTGTGTAGGAGTCCTCTATGGCCACTGCATGATGCGGCCTCTAAAACCATTAAATCTAATGAGAAAAAGTTTCACTCTCGAGATCTAACGATTCTAAAGGCCATTGCATTGTGCAACCGCCATAGAGGATATAAATCCGAGCTTTTACACTTTTATATTACAATTTGTGTGGTTTACTGGTAATACATTCAGCTGGGAAGCCTTGTGGGAACCGTTTATAATCAGTGCAGTAATTATATATCATGTAATTCTTTTGCACCCAACGAATTTTACGTATCCCTTTTGAGTCAAGTGATTCTCTTAACCATGATTGGGATGTGGATGATGATAATGGAGATTTGTTGGAAGAACAAGAAGAACCTGAAGAAGTCCAAATACAAGCTTTTGCATTGAAGTTTCTATATGAGGCAATGAATGGAGCATTGGTCCAATCTGTTTTCACAATCCCACCTCTAGTGGCCCAATTATCTGCATTCCAAAGACTTGAATATATCCTCATGGCTTGGTTCTTTGGAAAAGGAACCCCTTTTGATTCTAAATTCTTGAACTCCCTTATTGGTCTTCCATCCACAGAGAATCTATATGAAAGTAAAATATTAATTAAAAAATTATTATAAGAATAAATAAATTAACATCATAATTATAATCGGGAAAGCTAACGAGTGCCCTAAGGGCACTCTTTAACAACCTTAAATAGCAAGTTTTTATAAAAATTGATGAATTGAATATATCAGAAATTGAATTATTTGGTTTTTGCAATAAACATTTTCTTAATTAAAAATCGTTAAAGAGTGTCATTAGAACACACGTTAGCAAGACCGTAATAATTATTCTTGAAAAATGAATAGGAATATGAGTATGTAATATTACATGATGCTTTTAGGATTCCAACGAAGGGAATATGTGTGGAAGTCCTTGGTAGGGTCAAACCACAAATAGAATTGTTGCTCTCTATTCCCTTTCCCTTGTGTGAATACGTTTGTATGAAGAATATAAGGATCACCACTCAAGTTACCAAGAAATTCAAAGTCTATTTCATCATGAGTAGACCCTAGAGAAGATAGCTGCATCAATCACAAGTAAACATGCATATTTAGTACTTCCTCCGTCGCTAAATAAATGATCTAGTTGACTCTGACACACATACCAATGCATATGTTTTATCTTTGATATATTCAATTCTCTACTAAAAAAAATTATAAAAATTTAATATTTTAAAAATACTCATCGAGACGAATCCAACAACATCTTACATAATATTATTCATCTTTGTGAATTAGTAGAAAAGTATGATCAAAGTATATCAAGTCAATAATGCATATTGTCAAAAAATATTAATCATGAAACCATTAAGTATTAAAAAAAAAAAAAAAAAACATGCATGTTCATTTCAATACTTTAAAAAAAGTATTGGCAAAGGGAAAAATTATTATTGAAGTGACATTAATGACCATTTTACGATATTGCTCTTGATCGAGAAAGCCTTTAAACTTTTGTCGTTTTAGATCATATAAACTCAAACTTTTACAATAGGGCTCTATACATCTCATGAGATTAAAAACAATATTTCATTAAAATGAAATTCTATTTTGCTTACATAATAGGCTGTGACAATGCCAGCAGAGTTACCAGCTACAAGTTTGAGTTGCATGTCAATTTTCCCAAACAAGTACTCATATTTGGAACGAAAGCCAGAGCCAGAAGATTTATCTAAGGTCAGGCTGAGACTCTGCCCATTTTCAAGGACTTTGGCACGACTCTCACCCCATGTTATTTCAAAATCTTTCATAAAATTACCAGCCGATGCATACACCAAAAAAGTGGCAACAAGAAGGAGGAATAAACCAATATCACCCTTAAATTTCATTTCATAACAAATTTTCCAAGCAATGAGTTAGGGTTGGTTGATTGGAATACTATTGCAACCAATGTTATATATATAGAGAGAGAAATTTAGAGGACACATGCCAAGTGAAATATTTGATGAATGCATCCAAAGTTTTGGAGGTATTTATATAAAGTGTAGTGTGTCAAGATTGATAATTATTATGAATGTGACAAATAAAATTGGTCTTATCGTAAGGATTTGGCTCATACCTTACAAAGGTCAAAGGAGTTTGGTTATATTTTTATCTTCCGTTGTCGTCGTTTGAATTTTGTTTATGGATAATGTGTAAGTAATTTTCTTCGCACTTTCAGAACCTTAGAACTTGTTCTGACTTGGAGCTTTTGAGACCTAATTCAACTAAATTTATTATTGTTGTGAGTGTAAAATGATTGGATTTAAATGTGTACGTGTGGTTGGCATTTTTTTTTGCAAGCGTGTAAAGTGGAAGAGAAGAAAAGGGATCATATTAGTTGACCTGGCTAGTTTAGTGTGGGGCCCACGACAGCTAGCTAATTAGAGATAATTATCAAAGTTTTCTTGAATCATTTGAGTTCTCATTTTTAACAAAATTGTTTGGCTCTAACTGTGCTTGTAGAGTAACAAAAAAAAATAAAAATAGAGTAACCAAAAATAAAGAACCTTTGCTTGTAGATATAATAGTGTTCTTAGTTAATTGTTTCGTGAATCAAACACATTATTAGATAAACATCACTTATTTGTTTATAATGTGGGATTAATACATAAATATATCCGACTAACTACAATACTAATTATACATATCCAATGTTGTGAATTCGGTACAAAATCACACCAATGAATAACAAAGATGTGTGGAGCAAAGGAAGTGGTAATCAATGAATAAAGTGTCTCTATGCAACAACAACAAAAACAGACCTAGATCTAAGTGCAGAGCGACACCAAAAGCATAATCAAAGCAATAAAGATAAGCAATGAAAGAAAGGAACAAACACACCAAGATTGTTGACCCAATTCGGTCCAATATGACATAATCTGGGGAAAGATCAGCCCTCCAATCCACTATGATGAAAGTGTTACAAAAGAATTACAAGAAATTAGCTTATAAGCTTAGGTGATTTGGATGGGGAGTCACATAGGTAGAATGGTTAAATACCACGAGGACAATAGTTGAAGTACATGAGAGTTAGGGTCAATATTGTGCTTGAATAACCTCTCAAGCAATACATCATGATTGAATGTGAGTCAGATGATGATATAAAGTCTTGTTTCAGATGTTTTTCAAAAACAATCTCGACCCTAACTCTCATGTACTTACTCTAAGAACCATAATTATTTTCTATTTAACCATTTTGTCAATGTGACTCCCAACCAAATCACTTATGCTTGCATCCATAAAACCAAAGGGGAGCTGATGAACTTGCACCCATATTTCCATCGTATTCATCGGAACAGCTACATGGTCCTCTCCGACTGTCACCTTCAAAATAATCATGTTGTTGTCAAGTAATCAAGGACTGCATTCACGAATTCTTTCATGATCACCTTTGTTGAAAAGTTGAACCATGAATTTGTTGTTATCCATTGGAATTAAATCCATTTGTCTCCATCATAGTAGTCAATAGCGGCCAATAGCGCCACTATAGTTGCCGCGCGGTGCAGTGCGGTGCCGGAGCGCTACGCAACAAGCCATAGCATTGCAGTGTGAGATAGCGGTGATATAAACGCTTCGTAGCGGTTTAGAACCGCTATTTCATTTTAAGAGAAAATACAAAATTGTCCTTGGTTTAAAAAAAGGGTATTTATGTAAATCTTCCTTTGCTTTTTTGATGTTCTGTATAACTTTTTCACCTCTGTTGTAAATCTTCCTCTACTTTGTCGTGTTTGCTATTATCCTGTTATTTTTGTGTTTAACAATCTCAGAACTCTGTTGTCCTGTTACTTTTGTGTTCTAGTTTTCTTTGTTATTATTGATTCCGAACTCCATTCTGCTCTCTATGTTTCTGTTTGTAGTTTGTACAAACAATCCTATGTTTTGTTCATATAAAACTCTATTATACTCTCTTTGTTTCCTTGTTTTTGTTGTTTTTGTTTTTATGAAATAGCGGACATAGCGCTATGCGCTATCCCGCTATAGCATTTTTGGGGTCAGCCGCTACGCGCCCCTATCTGTAACACCCTAATCCCCAGTACATATTATTTTCTAATAAAAATACAATAAATAATTGAACAAGCAAGGGTGTCACAGATCTAATACTTCATTTAAATTAAAAACGTCGCAGCGGAATACATTTTTCAAAACATCAGAGTAACTTTCACATCATTTGAATCAACATCGAAACTGAATTGAAAAGAATTCTAACCTATGAATGTTTAACTATCATTAAACATTTATCGTACCTGCTGTTGTGATTATTAACCTATAAACCACATTAACATATTATTGTTCTATCTAAGCATTTTGTCTAACTCAACCATTAAATCTTGTATCCAAATCATCTTGTTTTTATCTTATTTACTATACACTTACCATTCCTATAGGTATGAAAAGATAGGGATGATGAATACAAGTATTGGAAATGATTTGATCTATTGGAACTATGACATATCACTTCAACGTTTTAAAATGATCAAAAAAGCAAAACCTGATTAAAAGCACACACAAACCATCCCACTTGCAACTGCAGATTTTATGCATAAGAACATGTAGAAAAAATTCATTTTAAACTAACACAAACAGTCCCAATTTCGAAAGCATATCTTCTGCATAATTTTCTACGTAAAACATGTAAAAACTCATTTAAAGTAAACAGAAATAGTGTCAATTTCAACCACATATTTTCTGCATAAAAACTTGTAAAAATTCATTTAAAACAAACACAAACAGTTTCAATTTCAATCGCAGATAACCAACACAAACAGTGTCACTTGTAGCTGCACATTTTCTGCATAAAAGTACAAAACTCATCCAAAATGATCACAAGTAGTCCCAACAAAATATATTTATTAATATACAAGTTCTAGTTTAACCGGAGAAAACGTCAAAATTGTTAAATTTGTCGTTTAGATGAGAATATGAACCCCGACTTCTCTCTTTGTATGTATTATCTAATGATTATCGTCATTTTGTCTTTTCATCAAGAAGAATGACTAATTTATTTTGAATCTTATCCTCACAATAAGTGGTTTTAATAATTCAAAGTTTGATTACGAGGTAAATAAAGAATAGAAGAAAAAAAAAAAAGTTTCAATCTAGATTCAAAGCCATGTTGTTTAGAACAATTACTCAATGTTTTTTTTATTATTTAATAAATCACCAGTGAATATTTGACCTTTCATTTTTTTCAAAAGAAGAGTATTTTTTTTTTTTTTTGCCCATAGAAGGGTGTATATTTAATTCCAACTAAAAAAATAAATATTTATATTTTTTTCAAAAGAAGAGCATTTTTTGTTGTCCATAGAAGAGTATATACTTAATTCCTACTAAAAAAATAAATATTTCATATATATGAAATGGGTCTAAATAACTTTTTAATAAATACTTTCACACTCAATAAAAGAAATATTTTAAATAACTTTTAGGTTAAGAAAAAAATTATTTTTAAAAATCAAGAAGAATGAAAAATTTATTTTGAATCTTATCCTCACAAGAAGGGGTTTTAGTAATTCAAAGTTTGATTGTGAGTTTATATATTGTAACAAAAAGGATAACTGGAATCTCGTTTCTGAAATTTTCAATATGCACTTGGTAATGTTTTTTTTTTTTTTTTTTTTGGTACAATGCACTTGGTAATGTTATAAATGAGTTTAATATATTGGTTGATGTTTATGATGCAACTCTTCATATTCTTTGTTTCAGTGGTCACAAAAGTTCTACTTGTCAAGGGTTTTATTATATATGATGTGGTGATTATGTTTATTATATGTTGGAAGTAAATTACAACATACAATGTTTTGAAAGATAAATAAAAATGAGTAATGATATATAAATGAATATGAGTATAAAAACTACACATTGGGATAGCTTTTGAATTAACTAAAATTTGTAAAGGTATCCATTTTCCAGATATAAATATTGAATAACTAGCACCAAAGATAAGAAAGAAAAGCTGGTTGAATGTGCGAACGATTCGGGCGGTGTTACTGCTTCTTGAGGAGGTTTCGGGGTTGAAAGTAAACTTTAATAAAAGCATGCTGACAGGTGTTAACATTTCTTCATCTTGGTTATCTGAGGCGGCTGCAGTGTTGAATTGTAAAACTGGTTTAATTCCTTTTATGTATTTGGGGTTACCTATTGGAGGTGATGAGAGAAAACTTTATTTTTGGAAACCTGTGTTGGATCGTATATCTGCTAGACTGTCGTCTTGGAATAATAAATATTTATCTTCTAGTGGTCGTCTGATTCTTCTGAAGTATATCCTATCCTCTCTTCCGGTTTACTTTCTTTCCTTCTTCAAGGCACCTACAGGTATCATTTCCTCTATCGAATCTATTTTTTTTTTTTTAAATTGGGGTGGGTGTGAGGATTCTAGGAAAATTGCTTGGATAAAGTGGGACTCTGTTTGTTTACCTATGAGTCAAGGTGGTTTAGGGGTACGGAAGTTAGGGGATTTTAATTTGTCTCTTTTAGATAAGTGGTGTTGGAGGTTGTTGGTGGATAAGAATGGCTTGTGGTATAGAGTTTTGAAGGCTAGGTATGGGGAGATTGGAGGTATGGTTAAGGAGGGAGGTCGACATTCTTCTAGGTGGTGGAGAATGATTTGTAATGTGAGGGATGGTAGCGGGTTGTTGGTAGGCAGGTGGTTTGATGATAACATTAGGCGGGTGGTGGGTGTAACAGCCCGATTTTTCGTTAGATTTATTTTAATTACTTTTATTATGTGCTTTATGTGTTTGTGTGTAATTATTTGTGCTTGTGTGTATTTAATTTTCATTGGGTGCATTTACATATATTACCGTATTAGAAGGGTATTTTTGTCATTTGGTGGGTAAGGGTAAAATGGTAATTTTGGTGAGAATTATTTTTAATGTTTAGTGAGAACCCTTATTTTACTAAGTTACTAGTGTAGTGATTAGTTTTTACCGTTTAGTGACCGTTGGTTATATTTTACCGTTGAGTGTATAGAAACTTTTTAGAATTGTGTTAGAATGGGTTAAGCCCATTAGGGTCTTAGTTTGATCACATTAAGGGAGATAACATTAGGGTTGTCGTAGAAAAATATCTTTCATTCACTTCATAAAACTTTCCTAGAGAGAGAGGTAGAGAGAGAAAGAGGTGAAGAGAAGAACAAGGGTTTTGAAGAGAATAGCTTGAGGAATCAATTGGGGTAAGCTTAGGAGCTGAATTGAAGAAAGAGTTTGGGTTAATCTTCTTCTAAGGTAAGGGGGTTAGTTATTATCATAATCATGTACAATTTTTGCATTTTCTCATGTTGTATGAAAATGGGTTGATGAACAATTGTTGTTAAATTCATGCTCTTGCTGTGATGCTATTTTCTTGTGCATGAATTGATGATTATGGTATGTTTGTGCGTGAAATTACATGTTTCAAAGTATGTATAAATGTTAAGTTATGAAATTATACTTTATTGATGAAATTTGATATGTTTTGATTGAAATGAGATGTGATTCATATTCCATTGATGTGGTTATTGTTAAATGATGCTATTGTGAGTGAATCATGATTTGGGTATACTTAATTGTGGATTGATGATGAGAAATAAATTGTTGTTGTTGGTTTGGTGAAAATGGGTACTTATGAGTTTTGCTCAATTGTTGGATTGGAATATTGTGTTGTTGAATTATGGTTGAATTCATGTCTAAATGAAGTATTGTTGAATTAGATATGTTGTTGTTGTTGAATTATACCATGGGTATTCCATTTTGTGAAGTTGTGGCTTGAATTGGTGAAGTTGAGATAAGTGGTTCATGTGAAGGACCAAAATGAATTTTGTTCACATGAGGTTGTTGACTGAATTTTTGATGTTGTTGGATGAATTGAACCTATAAGAAATTCTGTTTTCATGTTGTGGTAGAGTTAGTTGAGTCATTTGGGAGAAAACGGGTTTTTCGTGTAAAATGTCGATGTTTAAGCGTTTTCGCCAATAAGTGTTTATGTGAGAATTTGGAAAAATGATTTTGAGAGGGATGAAACATGAAATTTCTGTAGATTATGATAGAGCTAAGTGTCAGGAGCGTGTAGGCGAAAACGGCGTCAAAATCCGATTAACGGTTTGAATTTTATGCGCGAAATGGTGAAAACGGAAAAACGAAGAAAAAGCTTGTTGAGGCAAAATCCCTAATTAATTTTAAAGATAATAAACTTTAATGATTAAGGATTAAATGGACTTTGATTAATTCCTTGGTATTTAACTTGTGCTCTTGAGTGTTTTTACTAAGACAGGAACAAGGTTTGAATCATACCAAGATGCATAAAATCAAAGGACATTGAATCCATGAACTAATTCTGAAGTTCAGAATGTTGATTAGAGAGTTGATCAGAACGTTCTGATGATAGTTCAGAAGGTTGTTCATAGGCAACCCAGATTCATCAAGAACGTAAAGAACATGCAAGTACACTTAACATGAATAAAAGGTCCAGAAAAGTACATCTGCATGGATCTATCAACAAATAAAGGCATGAACAAGGAACTATGTCAAAAGGATCTTTAATGTTCATCCAAGACTATGAACATTAAAGTACTAGGAATATTTCAATGAGAATATTATCCTAGATGATGCATTCATTGCACTTCAGTTGTGTCTTACTATTAGGTTTGATTACATTAAAAGTTAAGTCTTACAGATCAACCTAAAGTAAGAACAAATTGAACATTCTGAGATCAGAATGTTCACTTCTGTACATGCTTCCAGCCATGAACAGTGTAGTTGGTGGAAAGATGGAAAAGCTAGCAAAAGGAGATCTTGCATCAGAGATAACATTTACTCTGAACAAAATCAAGCAAATCTCCTTGAAGCATGGGCCTGAAGATGCAGATTGTAACGCCCACTTTCGTTTAATCGTTTATTTAATCGAGTTTAGGCGATTATATGATAATTATATAGTATATGCATGATTTTGGTATGTTTTGATGATTTGATCGATGACGTGTTAAGTTATGAGTATTGAAGGATTTGATTATGATATGAGATTTATTTTATTGTTAAATAAAATAAAGATTTGAAAATAATATAAAATATTTAGTTGAGGGCTGTTTTGATATTTTAGATAGTTTTGGGGGAGGAAGTGAGATAAGATAAGTAATTAGGAAAAGATATAAATAGGAGAAGACCTAATATTTTAGAAACTCATTGTACGTGAAAACTTTTGGAAAAGGGAGAAAAAGCCAAGTCTAGAGGAACCAAGGTAGAGTGCTGCAATTTTCTTCATAACCAGGTAAGGGTGAGACTAGTAATTCAATAGCATTGATTGTTGTAATTTTGATGATTAATTGACAAAGTTAGGATTGATTTAGAAAAGTTTTGGAATTAGGTTAAAACCCTAAAAATTGATGATCAAACGGTAAAACTTGTTTAGATTGATGTAGAAACCGTCCTTTAACCTTAGAATATGTTTAGGATGAATTCTGGAATCAAAATTAGGCTTTGAACCATGTTGTGTGTTGGATTTTTGAGAAAAACCCTAGTCTGCCCGTGCTTCTGTTCATCGCTCGCCACGGCGAGTGATGATCCTCGCCTCGCGAGTGATGAACTTCATCGCTCGCCACGCGAGCCCCTTTCCTTCGCCTCGCGAGTTGTTTGGTTCAACTCGCCATGGCGAGCAACCTTCCTCGCCTCGCGAGCTTAGGCAGAGTGCATGTCATATTTCGTGTTTCGACCTTTTTAGTTGAATCTTGTATGCCTTTGAGTACCTGAACATACCTAATATTGATTAGGAATGAATGTAGGACCAGAGGGAACCCAGAACAAGCTTAGTTTGGGAGTTGAGTGGTGCTCGCCATGGCGAGTAAGAACTCTCGCCTCGCGAGTACAACCAGATTGTAGTTTCCTGAGTGTCTGTGCGATCTGTGTCGCACCTGTTGATCAAGAGTGAACCCCTAGCTGGTAATGAGACCTAGTGATGACGTTTAATGCAGCCTGTAGAGTTGTCTAGGTTATATTGATATTAATTGAATATGAATTAATGTATCGTATATTCATGCAAGATATGAAGGTTTGATAATAATGCAATTTACGTGCTATTGATATAATAATATCATCTTGATATGTGACTTGTTTATGCTGCTTCCGTTGTTTAACTAAGTGCATAAGTATATGATAAAGTTTAGCTCCAAATTATTGGATGCATGTTGATTACGTTGATTACGTGTTTTGTTGTTAAGAGTCCATGCATAGCATATCATTGAGCTTAGTCCTCACCACGAAAATTAGGAGCTTTGTCCTCCGCACGATTTATAGGAGCTTTGTCCTCCGCACGATTAAAGTATATTAATACTTATGATGACGATTGGTACCACATGCATATAAGGAGTCTAGGAGCATTGTCACATTGTCATGATTAAGATGCCTTGTTGATAATGAATGAATATGTGATTATGTGATAAGTGTTATTTGATTATGTTTCGTTGTTCATAATGAATTGGATATATGATTACGTGATAACTGTTTAGCATTTATGCAAAGTTAATAATGGAATGTTTATGATGTTAATTATGATTCGCAATTACATTGATTAATGTTATTTTATTACGAAATCTCACCCCTTCTGCTTTAAAATGTTGCCCTTCGTATGGGTAACTTGCAGGTGATCGTGCTTAGTGTGCAGTTGCTTCGTGAGTTGGCCTTGCCTTCACTGTGTCGTCTAGGTCGCTCTGATACGTAACGGGATGGGGTTATATGCTATAACATGCTTCATTCTTTTACGTGAATTGCTTATGTTTTGATAAACTCTTTTGAGATACTTATTGGGCCTGCGTGCCAAAATCGTTTTACGAATTATGATTATGATTTTCCGCTGCTATGTTAAAGATAATTTGTGAAGGTTAAATCATTATTTAACTGTTTTGGATTACGTTTCTATGTGATATCCCGTTTATGGTTTTTACTCTGATAATTGTTTAAGAAATTTGTATATTGGGAAAACGGGGTGTTACAATTGGTATCAGAGCAGGTCGATCCGTCCGGTCAATTAGAGAGTCGTGTCGAGTCTTAGTAATATTTATATTACTATCTTATGTTGCTGTTGCTACTTTTGTAGAATATCAGAAATGGCTGGAAGGAATGATGCTGCGTTAGCTGCTGCTCTACAAGCTGTTGCCCAAGCTGTGGGACAACAACCTAACGTGAATGCTGGTGCAAATGCTGAAGCTAGGATGTTGGAGACGTTCATGAAGAAGAACCCTCCGACTTTCAAAGGACGTTATGACCCTGATGGAGCCCAGACGTGGCTTAAGGAGATTGAGAGGATTTTCCGAGTTATGCAGTGCACTGAAGATCAGAAAGTGCGGTTTGGTACTCATCAGCTGGCCGAGGAAGCTGATGACTGGTGGGTTGCTATTCTGCCTACCCTCGAGCAGGAAGGAGCTGTGGTGACTTGGGCTGTTTTCAGGAGAGAGTTCCTGAGAAGATACTTTTCGGAAGATGTTCGCGGGAAGAAAGAGATCGAATTCCTTGAGCTGAAGCAAGGAAATATGTCCGTGACAGAGTATGCTGCCAAGTTCGTGGAGCTGTCTAAGTTCTATCCGCACTATACTGCAGAGAATGCTGAGTTCTCGAGATGCATCAAGTTCGAGAACGGTTTGAGGCCCGACATTAAGAGGGCGATTGGATACCAACAGCTGAGAGTTTTTCAGGACTTGGTTAATAGCTGCAGGATCTATGAGGAGGATACCAAGGCTCACTACAAGGTAGTGAATGAAAGGAAGGGCAAGGGACAGCAGAGTCGTCCTAAGCCGTACAGTGCCCCTGCTGATAAAGGAAAACAGAAGATGGTCGATGTTAGGCGGCCTAAGAAGAAGGATGCTGCAGAGATTGTGTGCTTCAATTGTGGCGAGAAAGGCCACAAGAGCAACGCCTGTCCTGAGGAAATCAAGAAGTGTGTCCGGTGTGGTAAGAAGGGTCATGTGGTGGCTGATTGCAACCGTACAGACATTGTTTGCTTTAATTGCAACGGAGAGGGTCACATTAGTTCATAGTGTACTCAGCCTAAGAGGGCGCCGACTACTGGTAGGGTCTTTGCTTTGACTGGGACTCAGACAGAGAATGAGGATCGTTTGATCAGAGGTACTTGCTATATTAATAATACTCCTTTAGTTGCTATTATTGATACTGGTGCTACGCATTGTTTTATTGCTTTCGATTGTGTTTCTGCTTTGGGTCTTGATTTATCTGATATGAATGGAGAGATGGTTGTCGAAACTCCAGCTAAGGGTTCGGTGACTACTTCTCTCGTATGTTTGAAATGTCCTTTGTCTATGTTTGGTCGTGATTTTGAAATGGATTTAGTTTGTCTACCTTTGAGTGGTATGGATGTGATTTTGGGTATGAACTGGTTAGAGTACAACCACGTTCTTATTAATTGTTTTAGCAAGTCAGTACATTTCTCTTCCGTCGAAGAGGAAAGTGGTGCAGAGTTTTTATCTACTAAGCAGCTGAAGCAACTGGAACGCGACGGTATCTTGATGTTTTCGTTGATGGCTACTTTATCTATTGAGAATCAAGCAGTGATTGACAGGTTACCGGTGGTGTGTGAATTTCCTGAAGTTTTTCCAGATGAGATTCCTGATGTGCCTCCAGAGAGAGAAGTTGAATTTTCTATTGATCTTGTTCCTGGAACGAAGCCGGTCTCGATGGCACCTTATCGTATGTCTGCTTCTGAGTTATCTGAGTTGAAGAAACAGTTAGAAGACTTGCTTGAGAAGAAGTTTGTTAGACCAAGTGTTTCACCTTGGGAAGCGCCGGTTTTGCTAGTAAAGAAGAAAGATGGTAGTATGCGGTTGTGTATTGATTATCGACAGTTGAACAAGGTAACTATCAAGAATAGGTATCCACTTCCGAGAATTGATGATTTGATGGATCAGCTAGTGGGTGCACGAGTTTTCAGCAAGATTGATTTGAGATCAGGTTATCACCAGATTAAAGTAAAAGACGAAGATATGCAGAAGACGGCTTTCAGAACGCGTTATGGTCACTATGAATATAAAGTTATGCCTTTCGGTGTGACCAATGCACCTGGAGTGTTTATGGAGTATATGAATCGCATCTTCCATGCATTTTTGGATCGGTTCGTAGTTGTGTTTATCGACGATATTTTGATCTACTCCAAGACTGAAGAAGAACATGCTGAGCATCTGAAGATTGTCTTACAAGTGTTGAAAGAGAAGAAGCTTTATGCTAAATTGTCTAAGTGTGAATTCTGGTTGAAAGAGGTGAGTTTCCTTGGCCATGTTATTTCCGAAGATGGTATTGCAGTGGATCCGTCTAAAGTTGAAGCGGTATCACAGTGGGAGACTCCAAAGTCCGTTACTGAGATTAGAAGTTTCTTGGGTTTAGCTGGTTACTATAGAAGGTTTATTGAAGGGTTTTCTAAGTTAGCTCTTCCGCTAACGCAGTTGACTTGTAAAGGTAAAACTTTTGTGTGGGACGTCCATTGTGAGAAAAGTTTCGGTGAATTGAAGAAGCGTTTGACAACTGCTCCAGTGTTAATTTTGCCGAAGTCAGATGAACCTTTTGTGGTATATTGTGATGCGTCCAAGTTGGGTTTAGGAGGTGTACTTATGCAAGAAGGTAAAGTGGTAGCTTACGCTTCAAGACAGTTGAGAGTTCATGAGAAGAATTATCCTACGCATGATCTCGAGTTGGCGGCCGTAGTCTTTGTATTGAAGATATGGAGACATTACTTGTATGGTTCGAGATTTGAGGTGTTTAGTGATCACAAGAGTTTGAAGTATTTGTTCGATCAGAAGGAATTGAATATGAGACAGCGAAGATGGCTCGAATTGTTGAAGGATTATGACTTTGGTTTGAATTATCATCCAGGTAAAGCTAATGTTGTTGCAGATGCCTTGAGTAGGAAGACATTGCATATGTCCGCCATGATGGTCAGAGAGTTCGAATTGCTTGAACAGTTTAGAGATATGAGTTTGGTTTGCGAATGGTCACCTCAAAGTGTGAAACTGGGTATGCTGAAGATTGATAGTGAATTTCTGAAAAGTATCAAGGAAGCACAGAAAGTTGATGTAAAGTTTGTGGACTTGTTGGTTGCTAGAGATCAGACTGAAGACAGTGATTTTAAAATCGATGATCAAGGTGTGTTGAGATTCCGAGGAAGAATTTGTATCCCAGACAATGAAGAGATTAAGAAGATGATTCTTGAAGAGAGTCATAGAAGTAGCTTGAGTATTCATCCGGGAGCTACGAAGATGTATCATGATTTAAAGAAGATTTTCTGGTGGTCTGGTTTGAAACGAGATGTAGCACAGTTTGTGTATTCCTGTTTAGTTTGTCAGAAGTCGAAAGTCGAGCATCAGAAACCCGCTGGGATGATGGTACCTTTAGATGTGCCAGAATGGAAATGGGATAGTATAACGATGGATTTTGTGACGAGTTTGCCGAATACTCCGAGAGGGAGCGACGCAATTTGGGTTATTGTTGATAGGTTGACGAAGTCAGCTCATTTCCTACCTATTAATATTAGTTTCCCTGTTGCCCAGTTGGCAGAGATTTACATCAAAGAGATTGTGAAGTTGCATGGTGTTCCTTCGAGCATTGTATCAGATAGAGATCCAAGATTTACTTCTAGATTTTGGAAAAGTTTGCAAGAGGCCTTGGGTTCGAAGTTGAGATTGAGTTCGGCATATCATCCACAAACAGATGGTCAGTCGGAGAGGACAATTCAGTCGCTAGAGGATTTGTTGAGAATTTGTGTTCTTGAGCAAGGAGGAACTTGGGATAGTCATCTTCCGTTGATCGAGTTCACTTATAATAATAGTTATCATTCTAGTATTGGAATGGCACCGTTCGAGGCTTTGTATGGTCGGAGATGCAGAACTCCGTTGTGTTGGTTTGAATCAGGAGAAAGAGTGGTCTTAGGACCAGAGATTGTTCAGCAAACTACTGAGAAAGTTCAGATGATCCAAGAGAAAATGAAGGCGTCGCAGAGTCGACAAAAGAGTTATCATGATAAGCGTAGAAAAGATCTTGAGTTCCAAGAAGGAGACCACGTGTTTTTGAGAGTCACTCCTATGACTGGTGTAGGACGTGCTTTGAAGTCAAAGAAGTTGACCCCGAAGTTCATTGGTCCGTATCAGATATTGGAAAGAGTTGGAACGGTGGCTTACCGAGTGGGTTTACCGCCGCATCTTTCGAATTTGCACAACGTTTTCCATGTGTCGCAACTTCGAAAGTATGTTCCGGATCCATCTCATGTAATCCAAAGCGACGATGTGCAAATTAGAGACAACCTTACAGTAGAGACTTTGCCGTTGAGGATTGATGATCGTAAAGTGAAGACGTTGAGAGGCAAGGAGATACCTCTCGTGAGAGTCGTTTGGTCGGGAGCGACTGGTGAAAGCTTGACGTGGGAGCTTGAGAGTAAGATGCTGGAGTCTTATCCAGAGTTGTTTGCTTGAGGTAAATTTTCGAGGACGAAAATCCTTTAAGTGGGGGAGAGTTGTAACGCCCACTTTCGTTTAATCGTTTATTTAATCGAGTTTAGGCGATTATATGATAATTATATAGTATATGCATGATTTTGGTATGTTTTGATGATTTGATCGATGACGTGTTAAGTTATGAGTATTGAAGGATTTGATTATGATATGAGATTTATTTTATTGTTAAATAAAATAAAGATTTGAAAATAATATAAAATATTTAGTTGAGGGCTGTTTTGATATTTTAGATAGTTTTGGGGGAGGAAGTGAGATAAGATAAGTAATTAGGAAAAGATATAAATAGGAGAAGACCTAATATTTTAGAAACTCATTGTACGTGAAAACTTTTGGAAAAGGGAGAAAAAGCCAAGTCTAGAGGAACCAAGGTAGAGTGCTGCGATTTTCTTCATAACCAGGTAAGGGTGAGACTAGTAATTCAATAGCATTGATTGTTGTAATTCTGATGATTAATTGACAAAGTTAGGATTGATTTAGAAAAGTTTTGGAATTAGGTTAAAACCCTAAAAATTGATGATCAAACGGTAAAACTTGTTTAGATTGATGTAGAAACCGTCCTTTAACCTTAGAATATGTTTAGGATGAATTCTGGAATCAAAATTAGGCTTTGAACCATGTTGTGTGTTGGATTTTTGAGAAAAACCCTAGTCTGCCCGTGCTTCTGTTCATCGCTCGCCACGGCGAGTGATGATCCTCGCCTCGCGAGTGATGAACTTCATCGCTCGCCACGCGAGCCCCTTTCCTTCGCCTCGCGAGTTGTTTGGTTCAACTCGCCATGGCGAGCAACCTTCCTCGCCTCGCGAGCTTAGGCAGAGTGCATGTCATATTTCGTGTTTCGACCTTTTTAGTTGAATCTTGTATGCCTTTGAGTACCTGAACATACCTAGTATTGATTAGGAATGAATGTAGGACCAGAGGGAACCCAGAACAAGCTTAGTTTGGGAGTTGAGTGGTGCTCGCCATGGCGAGTAAGAACTCTCGCCTCGCGAGTACAACCAGATTGTAGTTTCCTGAGTGTCTGTGCGATCTGTGTCGCACCTGTTGATCAAGAGTGAACCCCTAGCTGGTAATGAGACCTAGTGATGACGTTTAATGCAGCCTGTAGAGTTGTCTAGGTTATATTGATATTAATTGAATATGAATTAATGTATCGTATATTCATGCAAGATATGAAGGTTTGATAATAATGCAATTTACGTGCTATTGATATAATAATATCATCTTGATATGTGACTTGTTTATGCTGCTTCCGTTGTTTAACTAAGTGCATAAGTATATGATAAAGTTTAGCTCCAAATTATTGGATGCATGTTGATTACGTTGATTACGTGTTTTGTTGTTAAGAGTCCATGCATAGCATATCATTGAGCTTAGTCCTCACCACGAAAATTAGGAGCTTTGTCCTCCGCACGATTTATAGGAGCTTTGTCCTCCGCACGATTAAAGTATATTAATACTTATGATGACGATTGGTACCACATGCATATAAGGAGTCTAGGAGCATTGTCACATTGTCATGATTAAGATGCCTTGTTGATAATGAATGAATATGTGATTATGTGATAAGTGTTATTTGATTATGTTTCGTTGTTCATAATGAATTGGATATATGATTACGTGATAACTATTTAGCATTTATGCAAAGTTAATAATGGAATGTTTATGATGTTAATTATGATTCGCAATTACATTGATTAATGTTATTTTATTACGAAATCTCACCCCTTCTGCTTGAAAATGTTGCCCTTCGTATGGGTAACTTGCAGGTGATCGTGCTTAGTGTGCAGTTGCTTCGTGAGTTGGCCTTGCCTTCACTGTGTCGTCTAGGTCGCTCTGATACGTAACGGGATGGGGTTATATGCTATAACATGCTTCATTCTTTTACGTGAACTGCTTATGTTTTGATAAACTCTTTTGAGATACTTATTGGGCCTGCGTGCCAAAATCGTTTTACGAATTATGATTATGATTTTCCGCTGCTATGTTAAAGATAATTTGTGAAGGTTAAATCATTATTTAACTGTTTTGGATTACGTTTCTATGTGATATCCCGTTTATGGTTTTTACTCTGATAATTGTTTAAGAAATTTGTATATTGGGAAAACGGGGTGTTACACAGATCCACTATCCTCTCTCTCCTGCACCAAATCCAAGACAGATTTGAATCAACTTTATCCTACTTTTTCAAGCAACTTTTGATGCATATGGAGAAGTAACTTTTGAAGGATAAAACTTGAACAAATCTTATGTCACGTATTGGATGGACCCAGAATGAAGAACATCATGAATATTAAACATTCTGATGGTCAGAATGTTCAGCTCAGCACATGCTTACTTTATGAACAGTACAGTAGGTGAAAAGCAAAAAGCAAATCTGTCTTGATCAACAAGAGATAGACACATATGGGAGTTGGTACAGTACAACGACCACACAATCCCTCAAAGCATGGGCATGAAGATGCAGAATCCCACTAGATCTTTCATGCACCAGTCCCAAGGCAAATCTGGGAAAGGAACATTCTGATGTATGTGGAAAAGCCCATACTTTGGTTGTTGCCCAGAAATTCATATGAAAAGCATATGACACGCCCAGAAATTCATGTGTTCATTCATATATGATGAACCCAGATGAAGATCATGATGAACCCAGATGAAGATCATCATGAACGCAACAACATTATGATGTTCATCAGAGATCAGAATGTTTGCCCAGAATTTTAAGTTAAAGCTTGTGGGACCCAGGACACATGGCATAACACCATTGGACACCCTACAACGGCTATATGAGCCCAAAGACTCTATAAATAGAGATCAAGGCCTTAGCAAAACTTGCACCATTGCAAAGCATACAAGAAAACAAAAAAGATTGTTTGAAGCTCTTGCAAATTGAAATTGATCAATCTCTAAAGCTCTTGTTTCCTTAGTGCACATCAATACTCTTTGTTATCTCTTTTAAAGATAACTTCTTCTTCATCCTCTGTTTGATTCTCAAACATTCAAACTCCACACAAATTGCAAAGCATACAAGAAAAACAACTTGGTTGTTTTGAAGCTTTAGCATCTGAATTGATCATCACTGAAGATTCTTTAATATCTTCTTGTAGTGTAAATCAATTCTTTCTGTAATCTCTTTAAAGATAACACTTCCTTCCTTTCTTCTCTTGTCTGATTTCCATCATTCAAGCTTCAAACATCTTGTAAAGTCTCATCTAGCTTTAGGGGTACTAAAGTGTTAGTTTGAGCTAAAGGTGCAAAAGTCTAAGTGGGTAACTTAGCAAGAAGAAAAGAAAGTCTCATCTAGCTTTAGGGGTACTAAAGTGTTAGTTTGAGCAGAAGGAGCAAAAGTCTAAGTGGGTAACTTAGCAAGAAGAAAAACAAATCTCATCTAGCTTTAGGGGTACTAAAGTGTTAGTTTGAGCTGCGTTTGTAAAATTCTAAGTGGTTAACTTAGCAACAAGGTGCAAGCCTGCTGAGGCTTAGAGAATACAGTTGTTGTAATTGTTCAGGTGAACAAGGATTGTAAAGTGCAGGATTTGAGAGGTTATCTCAACCATCATAGTGGAAACTCTCACAAGATTGTGAGGAGTGGACTAACCCACATTGGGGGAACCACTATAAATTCTCTGTGTGTTGATTCTCTCTTCCCTATACTCTTTACTTACTACATACACAACACACACAAACACATTTACTTTATTAAACTGTTTTTGCAATCAGACATCAGAACGTTCTGAAGTCTGCTTTTAACTTAACCATTCCAAGTTTCAACTTGAGAATCAATTTTAAGTTACAGGTTTAATTTTTAAAGGGTCACAATTCAAACCCCCCCTTCCTTGTGACTATTTTATCTACTTCAAAGTTGTGCTGTCAGACGAGCACGGCCGTGCGTGTGCATGGCACGGGCCGTGCCTACACCCTGCCCTTTTTTGGAACGGCCGTGCGTGTGCACGGCACGGGCCGTGCGTGCTGACAGGACTTCCGTTTTCTGCGTTTTTGTGCTTTTTCACCCATTTCCGTTTTGAATTGGCTTTTGGTGTAAACATGAAAATTTTAGATAATTTTGTTAGCTTTCTAATGACTTTGGTTTGACGTCCAAATGATTTTTAGAACTTGAGTTATGATCAAATTACTACACGTGGGTCATGTGGATTTTTGTAAAAACTTATCATAACTTTTTCTTTGAGCCGTGAAACTTTTCCAAACTTGATATTGGGTCTAATGAAGTACTTAGAGTGAATAATTGAGTATGCATTTATGTATTTGGGAATTTGAATGTGTTGATGGTTTAAGAAAATATTTTGGGCGGAGTTGACTCGGTGAAAATGGGTTTTGAGCAAAATGTTGTTTTGTCTTGGGTTTTCTCATACGAACTTAAGCTATCATTTGAACTAATTTCTAATAGTTTTTAAGTGGCTTAATTCCTTGGCTATATGATTGATTGAGATTGAATTGTAAGATTTCAAACTTGAATAAGTTGTCTAGTTTTAAAAATTATCAAAGTTGGCCGTTTGCCACATGATTTGTTTTTTTGTCGGAAATGTTTCTTGAGCAAATTGTCGTTTGAGTTATTGTGATTACTCTTTGTATGACTAAGTGAAGTTGTATGAATGAATGATTGTATTGGGTATGATGTTTATCATGAGATGTGTATGCTATCTTACTTAGAATGTAAGGAATGCTTGAAATGGTGAAACTATATGTGATAGTTGATGTTAAATGACAATGTTGATTATTGATAAGGCTAAAATATGGTTTTAGTCCCTGCAAATATGCCTCGTTTTGGTTTTAGTCCCTGGTAAAAAAATATTTTTTTTAGTCCCTGCAAATATGCCTCGTTTTGGTTTTAATAAATACAAAATATTTTGCAGGGACCAAAAACTACAAAATTCGTTCAGTTATAATGTGCCACGTATGCAAATCATCACAAAAGTGGGGTCAGGGATTATTTTCAAAAACAAAACATTTTTGATTTATTAAATCCAATTCATGTGAGAATAAGATTCAAAATAAATTTGTCATTCTTCTTGATGAAAAGACAAATTATTTCATTTATTGAGTATGAATGTATTTATTAAAAAGTTATTTAAACCCATTTCACATATAAGAATATTTATTTTTCACATATATGATCTTAGACCAAAAAAATACTCTTTGATTTTTTAGTGTGAAAGTTTTCTACGCTTTATTTACCTTATAATCAAACATTGATTTATTAAATCCAATTCATGTCAGGATAAAATTCAAAATAAATTTGTCATTCTTCTAGATGAAAAGACAAATTATTTCATTTATTGAGTGTGAATGTATTTATTAAAAAGTTATTTAAACCCATTTCACATATAAGAATATTTATTTTTCACATATATGATCTTAGACCAAAAAAATACTCTTTGATTTTTTAGTGTGAAAGTTTTCTACTCTTTATTTACCTTATAATCAAACTTTGATTTATTAAATCAAATTCATGTGAGGATAAGATTCAAAATAAATATGTCATTCTTCTTGATGAAAAGACAAAATATTTCATTTATTGAGTGTGAATGTATTTATTAAAAAGTTATTTAAACCCATTTCACATATAAGAATATTTATTTTTCACATATATGATCTTAAACCAAAAAAATACTCTTTGACTTTTTAGTGTGAAAGTTTTCTACGCTTTATTTACCTTATAATCAAACTTTGATTTATTAAATCCAATTCATGTGAGGATAAGATTCAAAATAAATTTGTCATTCTTCTTGATGAAAAGACAAGAAGAAGAAGAGACTAGCAAATATTGTATTGTTAAAGTCGGCTGTTGTATAAAACTTTTTATCATCTGGGACAATATTGGCTGCTTTTAGAATAGCATCTAGATTTATTGGTTGTGCCCCAGTGTGATTATGGGGCCACAGGTGAAGTTTAGCATGGGAAAGGCTAATTTTTCCCACCATGGGAAAGTTAGTTTTTAACCATTAGATCAAACTAAGAACACATCCTTACCATACTCCCTCATCACTAGATTTTGTAATTTTATTATTTTAAAATTATTTTTTTAAAATAAAAAATATATTTCGAAATTAAAATAAACATATAAAAATAAAAAATAAATTTAAAAATATGGAAATTAATTTTCCAAAATTTTAAAAAATATAAATAAACTTGTTTTCAAAAAAATTTATTATGATTTTCGAAGATTTAATTAAGTTTTTTGAAAAAAAAAACTTGCTCAAAAAAAAAAAATTGGAAAATTAATTTCCAAAATTAAGTTTATTTTTTATTTTTAAATGTTTATTTTAATTTTGAAATATATTTTTTGTTTTTAAAAAATGGTTTTAAAATAATAAAATTACAAAATCTAGTGATGAGGGAGTATGGTAAGGATGTGTTCTTGTTTGATCTAATGGTTAAAAACTAACTTTTCCATGGTGGGAAAAATTAGCCTTTCCCATGGATTCGAAAGTTTGTTACTCCATGCTCATAATTTGGTTTGCATTTGTCTGTTTTTCTAGTTGACGAAGTACAAAAAGTACTCGGCCATTGTTGTGCAAACATTAAAAAATCGTATGCACAAAATGCTATCGAGGGAGACAATAACAAAACCACTAAGAAAATGATGAGAAATTCCATTACTAAGTTTTAGTTTAAAATGATGAGAAAACCAATGGTTTTTTTGGTTTAAATAAAAGTGACATTTTACATGGGAAAGGTTAATCCTTTTCCACCATGAGAAAGTTGGATTCAATGATTAGATTAAGTGAATAACATATTTTTAACATGCTCTTTCAACACTAGATTTTTCTTCACACTATCTTCCAATAATTTAAAAATTCAGATAATTCATTTTCAGAAATTAAAAAAATTCAGATAATTTTTTTTAAATTGTGTAATTCATTTATTGAATGTTAAATTTTTTTTTTTTTAAAATTAAAAAAAAAATTCCAGAATTTTATTTCAAAAACCTTATTTTCCAGAATTTTATTTTCTTAGAAAATAAAAAACTTCAATTTCAAATTTTCTTTTTTAGGATTTTTATTTTATTTTTCAGAATATCTTATTTTATTATGAAATAAAAAAATATATTCTTTTTAGAAAAATAAAAACTTATCTTAGTTTCCAAAATTTTATTTTTATTGAAATAATTTTTTTTTTTCAAAAAAAAATTATAACATCCAATAAATGAATTATAGAATTCAAAAAAAATTATCTAAATTTTTTTATATTTTTTAGATTTTTTTTAATTTCTGAAAATTAATTTTCAAAATTTATAAATTGTTGGAAGATAGTGTGAAGAAAAATCTAGTGTTCAGAGAACATGTTAAGAATATGTTCTTCACTTAATCTAATCATTGAATCCAACTATCCCATGGTGGGAAAGGATTAACCTTTCCCATGTGAACACACACCTTAAATAAAGGGGGACATTTCACATGGGAAAGGCTAAAATCTTTCCACCATGGGAAAGTTTATTTTGACCTTTGGATCAATTAAAGACCATAATTTTACAATAGACTCTCAACATCAAATCTAACTATCCACACCCTACAACCCAGATCTGACTTGCATCCATCTTCTCACTCCCTCTCACCACCGCTTTCTTCCTCTTTTTGCCAGTCATAATGCCCATCCTAAGAAAAATTTAATTAAATCTCCACACTTTTAAATCCATTCATATTCATGTATTTGTTGCATGTAAATTACAGTTTAACTTACCATAATTTACTACCATAATTGTTCAAAGATATATTCATGTATTTGTTGCATGAAAATTGTAAAAGAATGCTAGCTGGATTGAAACAGTACAAACACAGTTGACAAAAAATCAATTTTAGACGGTTCTTACCATTTTATTTTTTTTTGTTTTGATAAATCCTAGTTGGTTCTCTTTTTTTTCCTGACACAAACCTTGTTAAATCTTAATGGTCCATTTATTTAATTGAAATTCTAAATGATCAAAGATAGCCTTAACAATTGGGGTTGCGATTCTCGGTTGGTTCTTCAATTTTACAGTAAACCTGTAGCAATGAATTTCATTCATCATGAAAACAAAGGAAAACTAACAACGGTGACCCATTTAACACTGAAAATTGAAGTAAACAATGTAGAAAGAGAGAAGAAAAATATGGAGAGCATTTTGTGAAGCTTTGTATCATTTAAGTTGTTTGAATGGTAGTCACGATTGGTATACGATATACACAACTGGTGGTGGGTGAATGAGTCACGAAGGAGAGAGAAAAAAATCTGATGTTGAAAGTCTATGATAAAATCATGGTATTTAGTTGATCTAATGGTCAAAAAAAAGTTTCCTATAATGGGAAGATTTTAACATTTCCCATGTGAAATGCCACCTAAATAAAGTGCAAAGATTTTAAAAATGGGGTAGTTGCAATGGGAACATGTAAATCGTAATATAAAATTAAATGGAAAGAAAATTAAAATAGTTGACTAAAAGGTAAATAGGTAAAATAATTGTAAAAAAAATATTTCTTGCTTTCTTTATGATCTTAGATCAACTTTTTTTTTCTTAATCTAAAAGTTGATTAAAATATTTCATTTATTCAGTGTGAATGTTTTTATTAAAAAGTTATTTAAACCCATTTCACATATAAGAATATTTATTTTTCACATATATGATCTTAAACCAAAAAAATACTCTTTGATTTTTTAGTGTGAAAGTTTTCTACGCTTTATTTACCTTATAATCAAACTTTGATTTATTAAATCCAATTCATGTGAGGATAAGATTCAAAATAAATTTGTCATTCTTCTTGATGAAAAGACAAATTATTTCATTTATTGAGTGTGAATGTATTTATTAAAAAGTTATTTAAACCCATTTCACATATAAGAATATTTATTTTTCACATATATGATCTTAGACCAAAAAAATACTCTTTGATTTTTTAGTGTGAAAGTTTTCTACGCTTTATTTACCTTATAATCAAACATTGATTTATTAAATCCAATTCATGTCAGGATAAAATTCAAAATAAATTTGTCATTCTTCTAGATGAAAAGACAAATTATTTCATTTATTGAGTGTGAATGTATTTATTAAAAAGTTATTTAAACCCATTTCACATATAAGAATATTTATTTTTCACATATATGATCTTAGACCAAAAAAATACTCTTTGATTTTTTAGTGTGAAAGTTTTCTACTCTTTATTTACCGTATAATCAAACTTTGATTTATTAAATCAAATTCATGTGAGGATAAGATTCAAAATAAATATGTCATTCTTCTTGATGAAAAGACAAAATATTTCATTTATTGAGTGTGAATGTATTTATTAAAAAGTTATTTAAACCCATTTCACATATAAGAATATTTATTTTTCACATATATGATCTTAGACCAAAAAAATACTCTTTGATTTTTTAGTGTGAAAGTTTTCTACGCTTTATTTACCTTATAATCAAACAATGATTTATTAAATCCAATTCATGTCAGGATAAAATTCAAAATAAATTTGTCATTCTTCTAGATGAAAAGACAAATTATTTCATTTATTGAGTGTGAATGTATTTATTAAAAAGTTATTTAAACTCATTTCACATATAAGAATATTTATTTTTCACATATATGATCTTAGACCAAAAAAATACTCTTTGATTTTTTAGTGTGAAAGTTTTCTACTCTTTATTTACCGTATAATTAAACTTTGATTTATTAAATCAAATTCATGTGAGGATAAGATTCAAAATAAATATGTCATTCTTCTTGATGAAAAGACAAAATATTTCATTTATTGAGTGTGAATGTATTTATTAAAAAGTTATTTAAACCCATTTCACATATAAGAATATTTATTTTTCACATATATGATCTTAGACCAAAAAAATACTCTTTGATTTTTTAGTGTGAAAGTTTTCTACGCTTTATTTACCTTATAATCAAACTTTGATTTATTAAATCCAATTCTTGTGAGGATAAGATTCAAAATAAATTTGTCATTCTTCTTGATGAAAAGACAAAATGACGATAATCATTAGATAACCCTACAAAGAGAGAAGTTGGGGTTCAAATTCTCATCTAAACGATCAGTTTAACAATTTTGACATTTTCTTCGGTTGAACTAAAACTTGTATATAAATAAATATATTTTTCTTTTACAAAAATACATATTTTATTATTGAATGTGAAATCATTTTTTTTATTTTTTGTTCATAAGAGCTGTCAAAACGGGTTAGCATGTATGGGGCGGCTCACCAACCCGAATAAAATGTAGGGCATGGACCTAAAAATTCTAGGCCGAATGTTTTCATGGCTTTTTTAGCTCGATCCGTAAAAACATGTAACCCGTTCGGGCTAACTCGTACGGACTACGTGTAGACCGCGTTGAAAAAAGGTTACGTCTATCACTTTTCCACCCTGTGGCTTTTCTCATAGGCCCTATTTTTTTTTTATTCCAAAATACTTTTTGTTTGGATTATATAATCCAAACAACATTTCATATTATATAATCTGAACAGTATAAACATTGTTGGAAGATAAAGCACCTTATAGATGTCCATGCAGGTTTCAATTAAACATGTTTTTCGGATTATATAATCTAAAAGCCATTAAAAAATTCGGCTTATATAATACGAAAAGTGTCAAACACCACAGAAGAAGAAAATTGTGGTTTTAAAAACGGATATTTCATATTATATAATCTAAAACGTTTTAAAAATGTTTGGATTATATAATATGAACGATATTAGAACATAAACATAGTCTATTTTTGCTCTTATACATACAAATGATAAATCATTTGATAAAAACATTCATTAGTGAAATTATATTAAAAAAAATATACTTTAATGGAAACGATAAGAAAAAACACAACTTTCAAACATAAAATTAAAAACAAATTGTCTGTACGTTACAAACCAAATATTCAAACATTAAATTTGTTCAAAATAGTACAACAGCACTATGAAACTATTGGGTAGCCCTAGGAACCCTCTTTCCACCACACCACTGTCCACAATGGATAAGACATGGTCTCTGATACGACCTAACCTTCCGGTTAGTTCTAGAAACCCATGCTCTCCCTCCTGCTCAACAATAATCTCATGAAGGGCCTCCTGCTCGACTTGCCTTGGGATAGGAACATCCTCGTAAAGAGTTATGAGGTGCGGATGTGAAGTGGTATAAGTTTTTCTTGTGTAACCACGTGCTTCCTCAACACCAGTAAGAGGATGATGCCCCAAGTACTAATCTCTTAGTATATATAGTCAAGAAAGTGCACATAACGGCGACTAATCTCCCTTAAGGTCATTTTAGAACTTGTATTCTCATGTGGATTTCTAGGTACAGTCAGGACATATACCATGCCCTACGTGTTCCGTATCTGAGCCATCCAGAGTAAAGACTGATCAGTTCGAATGGACATATATATCGGACAGTGTTCAACATTTGGGCACATGTAAACACCCCTTAGATTCAACACATCAAGATGTTCTCTCTAAGGATCTAGTGCAGCCTGACCCTTCAACGATAGAAATTCACGGCACGTGGATTTCGATTGTTGTCATATCCACCCATGTATCCTTGACATTGATTTCCCCTGAAGTGTTGAAATAAACAAGCTTGAACTACATAAACAATATATAAGTATACAAACAATGAACATACGGGTGAGAATTATTATTTATTTATATCTGCAACAAAGACAAGTATCGTACGAGATTTTTTCCCTTATAATGGGCGACATTGTTAAGCTCCATGTGCAAGGGCAATTGCTCCTCATTCATAATTAGGTCCAAGCTCCAAGTCTTTGAAGTGCCTCATGTACGTCACATCCACATAATTTGTGCTTTTGTTAGTGAATATTTTGATACACACCCAATAGAGAAAATATATGAAGAGAGACTGGTTACAAACAAGTGCTTCGCACGGGTTGAATAACGTATTTTGTAAAAAAATTGTTCCAAAGAAAAAATGAGTTAATTAATGAATGTTGCATTAACTCGGATATTCTAAATAAATCACTTTTACTGTATTTTAAAAAAAACTTTGTTATAAAGGAGAGATGAGTAACTTAAGGGAAATAGCTTCATTTTTCTAAGAAATTGTTTCCGTTCATAAATGTGAAAATCAAGCAAGCATATTGCACAAAAATCAGCTACTAACCAAAAAGGGATGTTTGCCAATACTTACATCAGACAAAATGAAAAGAACAAATGACATCCCAAAGTCGAGATATTTTAAGATTACAGTCCAAAGTGATAGGCCAAAATAGTAGAAGTTCAAATAGTTCAGCAGCAAAGATCTATTGTGGAACAACTCGAACGTGCAAGTTCTTCGGTGACTTTCCGAGATCAAAGATGAGCTTACCACCTTCTTCCATCACACGTTCTCTGCAGAAATTGAACCAATGCCCACCCAAGTATTTTTCATAGCTTGCTCTTTCGGCGGTAATGAGACGACACTTATACTTTCTCTATGTCTGGTAATCAATGAGAGTGATTGTTTTGCACTTTCCTTTCAAAATTGTTCTTGACACCTCGTTTGGGAATGCTAAATAGGGAAATAACTGCAATATTAGTCTAATGCATATTAACATGGATAAGATGTATGAATATATAGTTACATATAAGTTATAAAATGAAGGTAGCATAACTGATTTTAAGCTAAAGAAAATGTATTATGACTTATAATTTATCTTCCTATAAAGTCTAGATAAATGCATGCATGTGGATTATATGTACTCCGTTGGCCAAGTAAAATTGTTGAAACAAATGAAAATTAAGCATCAATCCCGCATGTGCATTTATAGCTAGCACCATTTGACATTGATGTCTTTGAACATTTGGTGCAACTCTCATAATACCATCCAAACTAGTTAGGATAGAATTTAGTTGTTTTCCAAATAGGGATGTAGTATGTATCCTAACACAAATTATGCACATGAAATAAAAAATAATGCAATATGTATTTTTAATTTGTGCGTAAAAAAATTCAAAGCATGTTTATGCATAAACAAAAAAACAGACCTTGACTAAGTTTATAAATTCAGCAATTGGCCTAACTTGAGACAGATTAGAAAAATCGTTGTACGAAATACGTTGAGAAGAAACCGAACTCTGACTTAAGTTCTGACTGAAGCTTTGACTCTGAGCTTGAGAAGTTTTAAGGCCACGACAACAATTCAAGAAACATGGTCAAAAAACAATCAAATCAGATTGTGAAATAATAAGTTACTCTAACACTATATTGTGAAATCATAAGGCAAACTTACTAAGTCTTAAACTTTTCAACAACCGGATGATGTAGGTTGATGAGCAGCCTCGAACCTGACCAATTGTTACATATATTTGGGTTGCCATTGACTACAAATTGGAAGCAAAGAACTCAAGGTAAATAGATGGTAAATGACAAAACTACGAAGTATTTTTCCCATAGTGTTACATCAATCATATTTTCACTGCATAAGAAAATACATCTTTCAGGTCATTATCAAACTTATACAAAATCCTATCATCTGATGCTGACAAATTAGAAAATAATACCTTTTATGTTTCGACAAAATGTTTGTACACAGTTTCTTTCCAGTCCCAATTGCCGTTGTCTTGAAAATCTTATGAAGAAACGCGATGATTTCTTAAATAAAAAAATTTACATCTATAAGAACATTATATTCGGAGAAAACACAAAAATAAATTAAAGCACATAACTATATCATATAAAACGTCAGATTTGAATTTTGCATCTTGAATTTCCTTAAAATACTTAAAGCGAAATTAATGAGGAAAAACGTTAGTTAACTTGTCATACTTGTGCACCTTTGTACCATAACCAAAAACAACATTAAAGGGATTAAATTTAATGCCATTATCAAACACATGACAACTATACAAATTATAAATCTTGTTTTCCTCGATCAAAGCCTTCCAATGCTCCAATTCTCTATATCGAGTTATTACATGAACTCGATCACCCTAAATTTGAGAAAGAAACCAAAAAATATAAATAAATCTAAATGTACACTAATAAGTAACATTAATAAATCATAAAGGAATTCTATAACGCCCTGTATAATTTTCTAGAATTTTATACATAACATTATAACTTGATACTGGATAATTAAAATAACAAAGTTGAATTATAGGGGAAATTAAATCTTTTCCTTAAACATAATTGCAAGGTATAGTTTTCAGGGTATACATAAATGAAATTCATAAGTTTACATAAATAAAGTTTTTAAACTAATCTTGAAGTCTATTCTTCAAGTGACAACTTTGATTCTTCATCAGCCTTTACCTGTCTGTCTAAGAAAAACGTGAGATGAGACCTACTTGTCTCAGTGAGTTTCCTACTAAAACCATAAATGCGGGCTCTAACTATAATTTCATATGTTCTTGTTATACTTCTATAACATCAATAATTTACAGCAAGTATAATATAATTTGCAATGTCTTCTTGACGGAATTATAAAGGTGTGACAAACATCACGTATTGGTCATTTTAGCTGGTGTGAATACTATTAAGTGTGAGGGTTTTTAATAGTATTAATAGAAAATTAGCAAGTGTACTAACTTATATCGAAGTAATAAAATTTATAAGATTCGTATTTACAGGGACTGTTTCAACTTCTACTCGGTAGTATTGTAAAATGGGGGGGGGGGGTTGCACTGAGGCAGTTGGTTTGATTTGCAAGTTAAAATAAAATGGTTAAGGTAAAATTGGTCTGAAAAATAATTTGGAGAGATGACTAGGTCATTCAATTTATCTGCTCATCGCTCATTAACAACTTGTTTCTTAATTCTACGAATGCTATAAAGTTTATGACAAATTAACAAAATAGTTTAGATCAATCCCTTGATCTAAGAGTATAGATACTTCCGAGTTACACGCTAGTGTCAATAGTCATATAAAATCTTGAATCAATTATATTGGTGCACTGAGGCAATTGGTTTGATTTGCAAGTTAAAATAAAATGGTTAAGGTAAAATTGGTCTGAAAAATAATTTGGAGAGATGACTAGGTCATTCGATTCATCTGCTCATCGCTCATTAACAACTTGTTTCTTAATTCTACGAATGTTATAAAGTTTATGACAAATTAACAAAATAGCTTAGGTCAATCCCTTGATCTAAGAGTATAGATTCTTCCGAGTTCACGCTAGTGTCAATAGTCATATAAAATCTTGAATCAATTATATTGGGTCAGAATCATAAAAGCATTAAGAACGATTTATACTGAATAAACTAGAATGACATTCATAAAGATTAAGAGTTACAGGTTAGATAGTCATGAGCTAGAACAAAATCATCTATGATCTAATCAATGGAAATTAGCCACTCATGATAAAAGAATTTAAACAACAAGGTTAAAAGAAATTACGATGAGAGATGTTTTTACTCATCAAATTTCTTCAATCCGTGATGCTACTCTTCTATATGCATGCTTGCGTTTTTGCTTCTGCCTTTCCTTCCAGTGCGTGCTCTTTCTCCAAAAAATGTGAAACCTAGCTCCGGTTGTGCCCAATCGTGAATGTCCACCGCGTTGTGTAGCGCCCCTTTTTATATGGCTCTGGCACTTATATTTGCTTCACATATTAACCTTGTAAATTCTCTTGGGTCCACAGCTTATGCATAGCCAAATACCCCAAATAATCTTACTGCTATTTTTCTACTCATAACTCCGTTTTCTCATTAGGCTAGACAATGCCACATTAATTTCTTCTCATTCTCTTAAGCCGTAAAAGCATGTTATATCAATTGACCATAATAATAAGAAAACACTATTTGACTCAATAAAACAGAAATGATACTTTATTTAAAATGGCTCCCAATTATATAATAAATTAGTAAAAATTGACTAAAAATTCAACTAAAAATGACTCTAAAAATAGTGTATGATTGACTGTCATCGGTATCCAACTACCGGTAATGCGTTAGATATAATAAAATAATACTAATTTATTCCATTAATTTATTTAATAACAACCGACCATTCTATCTATAGAAATATGAATGTTGCTTAGGTCTCGCAACTTTTGAACACTCTCTTTTTTCGCTTTCTTTCTCGTGAACTGTCACCAAAATCTTAGTTTCTTCTCCTTCTGCTAAAGAGGGGTGATTTTTGGTCAATTTTTGACCCAAAATCACCCCTCTCACTCGTTTTTCCCTTTTATTGAAATAAGTGATTTTCACATTTATTTTGTTTTTTATCTTGTGATTTCATCGTCTTCGTGCGACGTTGGTTTGTTCGTCGTCTTTGTGCGACGTTGTTTGTTTTTCTTGTTTCTCTCAGGTATTTGATCGGTTCAGATTGTCAGATCAACTTCGATCCAGTGCAGATCCACCATTCCTATGCCGACACATGCCGAGGAAATGCACCATTCCTAGGCCGACACATGCCGAGGAAATCTGTAAAGTCAAAAGGCCAATGTCAGGCCGCCACGTGTTGATGTAAACTGAAAATTGGAAGAAAACAAATATATTATGGCAAACATTAGAAACGAACCAAAATACATATTATAACAACAAGCTAACTCCACCAACTGATCTATCAAACACTTTTGCCTTGTTTTGTTATTGATAAATCTAAAATGTTAATAATGCATACAGTTTCACATATGCATAATCCAAAAACACAATCTAGGAGTTGAATTTTTTACAAGTATGTTTATGACGTTTAAATATAGTCTTAGATAAAAATTTTGGTTTTTTGTACTAAGGATGAATCAATTAAGGATTTTTGAAACGCAAAAAACTCAAATAATAAAACAACATAAATCTTGACATAGAAATTGAATTTTTGTAACGCCCACACTAAACTAAACGTATCTAGAAAGTTTAGTATGTGCATTATCTTTAGTACTAGATACATTAAAATTTACAACATAAATTCTTCGAATGAATATTTTATACAACAATGCACGTTCGTACAATCAATAATACAAACTACTCGTCCATAAACATGGAAAATACATCCTTGAAATCCAAACATCCTGCAGCGGGTACGAACGAACACTTGATGAATATCCATCCGGCTACAACTTGCTAGTTCTTGCCACATCAACCTGCTTTATCTCAAACAAATAAGGATTGGGATGAGACATAATGTCTCAGTGAGTTCTACCTAATCCTAGGCTATAGGTAACCTCGGGAAACCTATGGTCACCACGTGTCTACAATACAACCTACCGGTTGATTATACGTGTGTGAGCTTGCTTGCCTAGACGGTCGTGCATCGTAGATCTGTTGTAGATTCTTCACATCATAACTCCCAAGTCTATCTTACTTTACATGTCATGGCGGTCGAGGGAACCTAGGACCGCTATGTCGTGATACGATGAACGCATCGAGACCTAAACATAACTCATTCATGACATGTTCCTAAACTGGACGATCAGGGAGTCTCTAAAACCGTCGTCAATGTATCATCTTTACTTGTGCTATTGCATACACTTATTCTCGCCTTGAAACATATTGTAATCATATACATAATCATGTTCATTCATTATGTTAGGAGTTAGCGTTGAACAAACAATGTTATCTTGGTTCATTTTACGGAGTGCATCGGGTGGAGTAACCCCGAGTACATTCCCTTACTTGACCGATGAAAACCTAGCTAAGGTACACCGGACTCCCTCAGTGACATGCAGGCCTACCTTGTGGAGCGTATCCTGTTTCCCTCGGAGAACCTCTCGTATCCCCCTTGGCGTGGATAACGGAAAGACACGACACCTACATCTTACTTTATGGTCTTGACCATATATGTTAACTTGTCTTAGTACTTGCTTACTTAATCTTGTTTAATCATAATGCGGAGACTATTGCTTATCAATGCCCAACTTAACTTGCTTAAGATACATTGCTAACTTTCTAGTTTCTCGATGATCTATGTCGAGGCTCTATGCTTTCCTCATTCTTAGTTCATCGCTACCCGAACTAAACATGTTAAACTCTCTTGTGTCATTCTTGCCGTATATGATAAGATTTCCATGATTTTCATTTCAGAGATCGTTTGATGTTATTTGCATTGCTTAGATGTTGTTTAGGGGTTATAAAGTTAGAAAACATCGCAAGAAAGCCTCGGATTTCACTACCGACCTTTATATGAGTCCAAAAGCCATTTGAAAAGGGTGGGAAGTCAGAGACTTTCGGGTTTGTAGTGCAGATTTTGCATTTTCACCCTAAATTCGCCAAATCTTGATCCTGCAATGCACATTACACTTCCAGCAACTTATATAAACTTTATAAAACATTTTGCATGGCAATTTTAACATACAGTTAGCAAAGGATGAACATTGGGTACTAAAATTTCTATTAAACTAAACTTAGCACAATACATGTTTTTTTGCTAGAATCACACAACCAAAGGTAGGTTATCTATCTAAGAACTCACCTTAACATATTCTTGAAATTGATTCAAGATCCAAACTTCTTAGTTCAAACCCTAGCTCTTTATCTTGCTCCAAGAATGTCTTCAAGTTACCATCCTCTTGTACCACTTCTAATTCTCATTTGATCTTGCACAAGACATCACCCAATTCATGCTTGATTACCCATAAGAACAATTCTTGGAAGGTTGATGCTTTGGAGGAGGGAGGTGGGGCGGTTCTAGAGAGAAGGAGGAGAGAATTCTTAGCTCTCAAATGTTTAGAGAGAGGAAGTCCCAACGCAAAATGAATAATCTTTGCTCCAATTCACTTATATCCACCTTAGGTGAAACTACTACAATGTCCTTGGTCTTTAAACGTTCTCATTCCAAGACTGATCAATAAACCTGTGTTTAGCTGACTTTACCTGGTAAAACATTTTCCGTCGTACTTGAATTTCATGAACAATTGTCATCTCATACGTTCGATAGGTATCATTCCAATAACTGACGAGTGAGATATTACAATTTTAATGCGTTTTTTGAAAAGACATATATAAACTTATATAAAGATTGAGTAATAAAATTTCTTAAAAATTTATAATTAATTCGTCTCTCGTTTTTTTTTTTTTTTTGTGGTGACCGAAGCTCGAACTCCGAACCTTGCATATATTATGCATTGTCCATACCAGCTGAGCTAAGCTCACGAGGACATTTGTCTCTCGTTTAAAGATAAATAAAGTACTTTGAGAAATTTTATTTTGGGGGAATAATTAATATTAAAACTTTTAAACATGGAGGAGTTTCTTTTGATAAATCATAAAATAAAATGGAAAAAACACTATTGGATTTTATTTAATATATATCGTGGAAAAGATATATAGAACTAATATGATTTAAATATGGAACGTGAAAATAAATGGAATGTTTTTTTTTTTTTTGGTACAAAAATGGAATGTTAATATATATATATATATATATATATATATATATATATATATATATATATATATATATATATATATATATTTGCTCAATTGCCATATTCATTTGGGTGACACGTGGTGACATGGATAGGGTATCTCGCCAATTCATTTGGCTTGAATGGAAGAAAAAAAAGTAAATGTCAAATCTCAAACTTTAACAAAAGGAGAAAAAAATTTAAAAAACCTGTCACTCCATTTCATTTGGCGTGACAACTCACCTCAGTCCTCTGTTACTCATCAATATCCTATTTATCTCTCTTCATTTATCTCTTCTCTTTCTCACTTCAAGATTTTTATTAACTAAAAATATTTATAATTAACTTTTATTAAAAAATCTAAATTAATAATTTCATAATAATATTTGTCTTTAGAAAATATTGTTTTTTAAGGAAGTATTATTTAGCTTTACAAATATTTTTTTAAACTATTATTTATCATCGCTGATGTGAATTATTCTTAACCGACTCAATTATGCGTCATGCATGTCACATCATCAAAATTGATGGGACCAAAAAACTTTGTAGACTTGATTAAGAAGGGATCAAAAATTGATTTGATATGTAAGAGAATTAAAATTAAATTTTATTTAAATTTGTGTGTTCAAAGGCGAATTAAAATTAAACAATTTATTTAAATTAGGGTGATCAAAGGTGAATTTAAACCAAATTTTAATTAAATCATAATCCTTAGTGTAAGTCGATTTGACAAACTATCCATTAAAAACCTAGTAAAGATGGAAGGACATCACTCTGACAATCAAAACGGATCCTCATTTTTTTTTTCTTTAGTGTAAGGCGAATTAACTTTTTTTTTTCTTCAACTTTCGTCATCTTTTTCCAGCATTTACTTGATCATCTTCATACCTTCATTAACACAAACCCAGAAAAAAAAAGTATTTTTTTTTTAAAATAAAATCTATAATCATCAATCAACAACAACGAGATCTAACAAACCGTTGTGTATGAAGCATGAAAATGTGCAGGAACTTATTTTATGAGAAGATTGTATGATTGGGTTTAGGTTACTGTTTTAGAAAGATTGCAAATTCTAAAGGTGAACACGTCTTTCCCATAGAAATCCAATCGATTGAACTCAATTCACAGACCACTTCTCACATCTCAGTTTCAATTCACACACCATTTTATGAATAAGCTTTATAATTTCTTAAATTTTCTGGAATATTAATTTTTTTGGAAATATAATTAAACATATTGAACAACATCAATGGATAACAAGTGTGAACTTTTATTTTAAGAAACCGGTGGTGATACTCATGGAGATTTGACATGATTGAGGCGTATCCGTCTATGATGACTTTCAAGACGAAGGTTCCGGCAAATTTTGTTACGAATGTGTTCTCGTTGTGGTTGACAGCAGCGTCGTTTTGCGGTGGGTAGGGTGGATTGGCCGGAGTTTGAAGTTTATTGGTGATGGTGGTCAGTTGAAGAAAATGGTGAAAGAGAAAGAAGAAAAAATAAATGGCAGGCAGACCATAAAATCAATGTTCTTCTCTCAATCTTGTCAAATCAACAAAATCCATAATGGTTTGTTTGATCTTGTTGTTGTTGATTGATTGTTATGGATTTTGTTTAAAAAAAATTACTTTTTTTTTCTAGGTTTGTGGTGATGAAGGTATGAAGATGATCAAGAGAATGAGAGATGATGATGAAGAACTTAGCGCTTAGATGTAATGAGCTATGGCTTCTAGGCTCTTCTAAGTTTAATATGGCATACAAGCTGTAACGCCCACTTTCGTTTAATCGTTTATTTAATCGAGTTTAGGCGATTATATGATAATTATATAGTATATGCATGATTTTGGTATGTTTTGATGATTTGATCGATGACGTGTTAAGTTATGAGTATTGAAGGATTTGATTATGATATGAGATTTATTTTATTGTTAAATAAAATAAAGATTTGAAAATAATATAAAATATTTAGTTGAGGGCTGTTTTGATATTTTAGATAGTTTTGGGGGAGGAAGTGAGATAGGATAAGTTATTAGAAAGAGGTATAAATAGGAGAAGACCTAATATTTTAGAAACTCATTGTACGTGAAAACTTTTGGAAAAGGGAGAAAAAGCTTAGAAGGGAGAAGAGCATAGAGAGAGCTGCGATTTCTTCATAACCAGGTAAGGGTGAGACTAGTAATTCAATAGCATTGATTGTTGTAATTCTGATGATTAATTGACAAAGTTAGGATTGATTTAGAAAAGTTTTGGAATTAGGTTAAAACCCTAAAAATTGATGATCAAACGGTAAAACTTGTTTAGATTGATGTAGAAACCGTCCTTTAACCTTAGAATATGTTTAGGATGAATTCTGGAATCAAAATTAGGCTTTGAACCATGTTGTGTGTTGGATTTTTGAGAAAAACCCTAGTCTGCCCGTGCTTCTGTTCATCGCTCGCCACGGCGAGTGATGATCCTCGCCTCGCGAGTGATGAACTTCATCGCTCGCCACGCGAGCCCCTTTCCTTCGCCTCGCGAGTTGTTTGGTTCAACTCGCCATGGCGAGCAACCTTCCTCGCCTCGCGAGCTTAGGCAGAGTGCATGTCATATTTCGTGTTTCGACCTTTTTAGTTGAATCTTGTATGCCTTTGAGTACCTGAACTTACCTAGTATTGATTAGGAATGAATGTAGGATCAGAGGGAACCCAGAACAAGCTTAGTTTGTGAGTTGAGTGGTGCTCGCCATGGCGAGTAAGTACTCTCGCCTCGCGAGTACAACCAGGATGAACTTGATTATGTGTTTGTGCGATCTGTGTCGCACTTTTTGGTCCAGAGTGAACCCCTAATTGGTAATGAAACCTTATGATAACGTTTAATGCAGTCTGTAAAGCTATTGAGTTAAGTTGATATTATTTGAGCATGATTAAGGTATTATGCAATATGTAAGATATAATTGAAATGATTATGATTTTAGTAAATTGTTGTTGATATATTGATATCTCCTTGCTGTTATGCGACTTGACTATGCTGCTGCTGTTATTTAACTGAGTATGCAATGTTTATATATGAATATAATGAAAATGATGACGTTTTGCATCAAGTTATTGAATGCACATGATTACGATGATTATGATGTTTTGTTCATATGTGTCCATGCATAGCATATCATTGAGCTTAGTCCTCACCACGAAAATTAGGAGCTTTGTCCTCCGCACGTTTTATAGGAGCTTTGTCCTCCGCACGATTAAAGTATATTAATACTTATGATGACGATTGGTACCACATGCATATAAGGAGTCTAGGAGCATTGTCACATTGTCATGATTAAGATGCCTTGTTGATAATGAATGGATATGTGATTATGTGATAAGTGTTATTTGATTATGTTATGTTGTTTATAATGATTGGTTATATGATTACGTGATAACTGTTTAGCATTTATGCAAAGTTAATAATGGAATGATTGATGTTAATTTATGATTCGCAATTACATTGATTAATGTTATTTTATTATGAAATCTCACCCCTTCTGCTTGAAAATGTTGCCCTTCGTATGGGTAACTTGCAGGTGATCGTGCTTAGTGTGCAGTTGCTTCGTGAGTTGGCCTTGCCTTCACTGTGTCGTCTAGGTCGCTCTGATACGTAACGGGATGGGGTTATATGCTATAACATGCTTCATTCTTTTACGTGAACTGCTTATGTTTTGATAAACTCTTTTGAGATACTTATTGGGCCTGCGTGCCAAAATCGTTTTACGAATTATGATTATGATTTTCCGCTGCTATGTTAAAGATAATTTGTGAAGGTTAAATCATTATTTAACTGTTTTGGATTACGTTTCTATGTGATATCCCGTTTATGGTTTTTACTCTGATAATTGTTTAAGAAATTTGCATATTGGGAAAACGGGGTGTTACAATTGGTATCAGAGCAGGTCGATCCGTCCGGTCAATTAGAGAGTCGTGTCGAGTCTTAGTAATATTTATATTACTATCTTATGTTGCTGTTGCTACTTTTGTAGAATATCCGAAATGGCTGGAAGGAATGATGCTGCGTTAGCTGCTGCTCTTCAAGCTGTTGCCCAAGCTGTGGGACAACAACCTAACGTGAATGCTGGTGCGAATGCTGAAGCTAGGATGTTGGAGACGTTCATGAAGAAGAACCCTCCGACTTTCAAAGGACGTTATGACCCTGATGGAGCCCAGACGTGGCTTAAGGAGATTGAGAGGATTTTCCGAGTTATGCAGTGCACTGAAGATCAGAAGGTGCGGTTTGGTACTCATCAGCTGGCCGATGAAGCTGATGACTGGTGGGTTGCTATTCTGCCTACCCTCGAGCAGGAAGGAGCTGTGGTGACTTGGGCTGTTTTCAGGAGAGAGTTCCTGAGAAGATACTTTCCGGAAGATGTTCGCGGGAAGAAAGAGATCGAATTCCTTGAGCTGAAGCAAGGAAATATGTCCGTGACAGAGTATGCTGCCAAGTTCGTGGAGCTGTCTAAGTTCTATCCGCACTATACTGCAGAGAATGCTGAGTTCTCGAGATGCATCAAGTTCGAGAACGGTTTGAGGCCCGACATCAAGAGGGCGATTGGATACCAGCAGCTGAGAGTTTTTCAGGATTTGGTTAACAGCTGCAGGATCTATGAGGAGGATACCAAGGCTCACTACAAGGTAGTGAATGAAAGGAAGGGCAAGGGACAGCAGAGTCGTCCTAAGCCGTACAGTGCCCCCGCTGACAAAGGGAAACATAAGATGGTCGATGTTAGGCGGCCTAAGAAGAAGGATGCTGCAGAGATTGTGTGTTTCAATTGTGGTGAGAAAGGCCACAAGAGCAACGTCTGCCCTGAGGAAATCAAGAAGTGTGTCTGGTGTGGTAAGAAGGGTCATGTTGTAGCTGATTGCAACCGTACAGACATTGTTTGCTTTAATTGCAATGGAGAGGGTCACATTAGTTCACAGTGTACTCAGCCTAAGAGGGCGCCGACTACTGGTAGGGTCTTTGCTTTGACTGGGACTCAGACAGAGAATGAGGATCGTTTGATCAGAGGTACTTGCTATATTAATAATACTCCTTTAGTTGCTATTATTGATACTGGTGCTACGCATTGTTTTATTGCTTTCGATTGTGTTTCTGCTTTGGGTCTTGTTTTGTCTGATATGAATGGAGAGATGGTTGTCGAAACTCCAGCTAAGGGTTCGGTGACTACTTCTCTCGTATGTTTGAAATGTCCTTTGTCTATGTTTGGTCGTGATTTTGAAATGGATTTAGTTTGTCTACCTTTGAGTGGTATGGATGTGATTTTGGGTATGAACTGGTTAGAGTACAACCACGTTCTTATTAATTGTTTTAGCAAGTCAGTACATTTCTCTTCCGTCGAAGAGGAAAGTGGTGCAGAGTTTTTATCTACTAAGCAGCTGAAGCAACTGGAACGCGACGGTATCTTGATGTTTTCGTTGATGGCTACTTTATCTATTGAGAATCAAGCAGTGATTGACAGGTTACCGGTGGTGTGTGAATTTCCTGAAGTTTTTCCGGATGAGATTCCTGATGTGCCTCCAGAGAGAGAAGTTGAATTTTCTATTGATCTTGTTCCTGGAACGAAGCCGGTCTCGATGGCGCCTTATCGTATGTCTGCTTCTGAGTTATCTGAGTTGAAGAAACAGTTAGAAGACTTGCTTGAGAAGAATTATCCTACGCATGATCTCGAGTGGGCGGCCGTAGTCTTTGTATTGAAGATATGGAGACATTACTTGTATGGTTCGAGGTTTGAGGTGTTTAGTGATCACAAGAGTTTGAAGTATTTGTTCGATCAGAAGGAATTGAATATGAGACAGCGAAGATGGCTCGAATTGTTGAAGGATTATGACTTTGGTTTGAATTATCATCCAGGTAAAGCTAATGTTGTTGCAGATGCCTTGAGTAGGAAGACATTGCATATGTCCGCCATGATGGTCAGAGAGTTCGAATTGCTTGAACAGTTTAGAGATATGAGTTTGGTTTGCGAATGGTCACCTCAGAGTGTGAAACTGGGTATGCTGAAGATTGATAGTGAATTTCTGAAAGGTATCAAGGAAGCACAGGAAGTTGATGTAAAGTTTGTGGACTTGTTGATTGCTAGAGATCAGACTGAAGACAGTGATTTTAAAATCGATGATCAAGGTGTGTTGAGATTCCGAGGAAGAATTTGTATCCCAGACAATGAAGAGATTAAGAAGATGATTCTTGAAGAGAGTCATAGAAGTAGCTTGAGTATTCATCCGGGAGCTACGAAGATGTATCATGATCTAAAGAAGATTTTCTGGTGGTCTGGTTTGAAACGAGATGTGGCACAGTTTGTGTATTCCTGTTTAGTTTGTCAGAAGTCGAAAGTCGAGCATCAGAAACCCGCTGGGATGATGGTACCTTTAGACGTGCCAGAATGGAAATGGGATAGTATATCCATGGATTTTGTGACGAGTTTGCCAAATACTCCTAGAGGGAACGACGCAATTTGGGTTATTGTTGATAGGCTGACGAAGTCAGCTCATTTTCTACCTATTAATATTAGTTTCCCTGTTGCCCAGTTGGCAGAGATTTACATCAAGGAGATTGTGAAGTTGCATGGTGTTCCTTCGAGCATTGTATCAGATAGAGATCCAAGATTTACTTCTAGATTTTGGAAAAGTTTGCAAGAGGCCTTGGGTTCGAAGTTGAGATTGAGTTCGGCGTATCATCCACAGACAGATGGTCAGTCGGAGAGAACAATTCAGTCGCTAGAGGATTTGTTGAGAATTTGTGTTCTTGAGCAAGGAGGAACTTGGGATAGTCATCTTCCGTTGATCGAGTTCACTTATAATAATAGTTATCATTCTAGTATTGGAATGGCACCGTTCGAGGCTTTGTATGGTCGGAGATGCAGAACTCCGTTGTGTTGGTTTGAATCAGGAGAAAGAGTGGTCTTAGGACCAGAGATTGTTCAGCAAACTACTGAGAAAGTTCAGATGATCCAAGAGAAAATGAAGGCGTCGCAGAGTCGACAAAAGAGTTATCATGATAAGCGTAGAAAAGATCTTGAATTCCAAGAAGGAGACCACGTGTTTTTGAGAGTCACTCCTATGACTGGTGTAGGACGTGCTTTGAAGTCAAAGAAGTTGACCCCGAAGTTCATTGGTCCGTATCAGATATTGGAAAGAGTTGGAACGGTGGCTTACCGAGTGGGTTTACCGCCGCATCTTTCGAATTTGCACAACGTTTTCCATGTGTCGCAACTTCGAAAGTATGTTCCGGATCCATCTCATGTAATCCAAAGCGACGATGTGCAAGTTAGAGACAACCTTACGGTAGAGACTTTGCCGTTGAGGATTGATGATCGTAAAGTGAAGACGTTGAGAGGCAAGGAGATACCTCTCGTGAGAGTCGTTTGGTCGGGAGCGACTGGTGAAAGCTTGACGTGGGAGCTTGAGAGTAAGATGCTGGAGTCTTATCCAGAGTTGTTTGCTTGAGGTAAATTTTCGAGGACGAAAATCCTTTAAGTGGGGGAGAGTTGTAACGCCCACTTTCGTTTAATCGTTTATTTAATCGAGTTTAGGCGATTATATGATAATTATATAGTATATGCATGATTTTGGTATGTTTTGATGATTTGATCGATGACGTGTTAAGTTATGAGTATTGAAGGATTTGATTATGATATGAGATTTATTTTATTGTTAAATAAAATAAAGATTTGAAAATAATATAAAATATTTAGTTGAGGGCTGTTTTGATATTTTAGATAGTTTTGGGGGAGGAAGTGAGATAGGATAAGTTATTAGAAAGAGGTATAAATAGGAGAAGACCTAATATTTTAGAAACTCATTGTACGTGAAAACTTTTGGAAAAGGGAGAAAAAGCTTAGAAGGGAGAAGAGCATAGAGAGAGCTGCGATTTCTTCATAACCAGGTAAGGGTGAGACTAGTAATTCAATAGCATTGATTGTTGTAATTCTGATGATTAATTGACAAAGTTAGGATTGATTTAGAAAAGTTTTGGAATTAGGTTAAAACCCTAAAAATTGATGATCAAACGGTAAAACTTGTTTAGATTGATGTAGAAACCGTCCTTTAACCTTAGAATATGTTTAGGATGAATTCTGGAATCAAAATTAGGCTTTGAACCATGTTGTGTGTTGGATTTTTGAGAAAAACCCTAGTCTGCCCGTGCTTCTGTTCATCGCTCGCCACGGCGAGTGATGATCCTCGCCTCGCGAGTGATGAACTTCATCGCTCGCCACGCGAGCCCCTTTCCTTCGCCTCGCGAGTTGTTTGGTTCAACTCGCCATGGCGAGCAACCTTCCTCGCCTCGCGAGCTTAGGCAGAGTGCATGTCATATTTCGTGTTTCGACCTTTTTAGTTGAATCTTGTATGCCTTTGAGTACCTGAACTTACCTAGTATTGATTAGGAATGAATGTAGGATCAGAGGGAACCCAGAACAAGCTTAGTTTGTGAGTTGAGTGGTGCTCGCCATGGCGAGTAAGTACTCTCGCCTCGCGAGTACAACCAGGATGAACTTGATTATGTGTTTGTGCGATCTGTGTCGCACTTTTTGGTCCAGAGTGAACCCCTAATTGGTAATGAAACCTTATGATAACGTTTAATGCAGTCTGTAAAGCTATTGAGTTAAGTTGATATTATTTGAGCATGATTAAGGTATTATGCAATATGTAAGATATAATTGAAATGATTATGATTTTAGTAAATTGTTGTTGATATATTGATATCTCCTTGCTGTTATGCGACTTGACTATGCTGCTGCTGTTATTTAACTGAGTATGCAATGTTTATATATGAATATAATGAAAATGATGACGTTTTGCATCAAGTTATTGAATGCACATGATTACGATGATTATGATGTTTTGTTCATATGTGTCCATGCATAGCATATCATTGAGCTTAGTCCTCACCACGAAAATTAGGAGCTTTGTCCTCCGCACGTTTTATAGGAGCTTTGTCCTCCGCACGATTAAAGTATATTAATACTTATGATGACGATTGGTACCACATGCATATAAGGAGTCTAGGAGCATTGTCACATTGTCATGATTAAGATGCCTTGTTGATAATGAATGGATATGTGATTATGTGATAAGTGTTATTTGATTATGTTATGTTGTTTATAATGATTGGTTATATGATTACGTGATAACTGTTTAGCATTTATGCAAAGTTAATAATGGAATGATTGATGTTAATTTATGATTCGCAATTACATTGATTAATGTTATTTTATTATGAAATCTCACCCCTTCTGCTTGAAAATGTTGCCCTTCGTATGGGTAACTTGCAGGTGATCGTGCTTAGTGTGCAGTTGCTTCGTGAGTTGGCCTTGCCTTCACTGTGTCGTCTAGGTCGCTCTGATACGTAACGGGATGGGGTTATATGCTATAACATGCTTCATTCTTTTACGTGAACTGCTTATGTTTTGATAAACTCTTTTGAGATACTTATTGGGCCTGCGTGCCAAAATCGTTTTACGAATTATGATTATGATTTTCCGCTGCTATGTTAAAGATAATTTGTGAAGGTTAAATCATTATTTAACTGTTTTGGATTACGTTTCTATGTGATATCCCGTTTATGGTTTTTACTCTGATAATTGTTTAAGAAATTTGCATATTGGGAAAACGGGGTGTTACACAAGCAGTCTCTCTTAATCCTTTCACTCGTGCTATGCTTAAGGACAAATTCATATTTAACAAACATTTTGCACTCTCATACTTGTTAAGGATCAGAGATTTATAACATTAGAAATAAAAAGTAATATCATTCTTACATAAAGTAGATGTGATTTTGAATAAAAAAGTAAGACTACAAAATAAAATTTATAAAGATAGATCTATAATATCATCAGATAGCTTCTAGATTTGTAATGTACTTAATAGCAATTATAATTTATGGACATAAGAAGGCAATAAAAATACAAGGTAAAATACTTCTAACCAAAGTCATAAACCTCCAATTGGGAGAAGAGTATCCTTATAAATTATTATCTGGCAACCATAATACTTGTTTCCTTTAACACCAAGCTCTTCAATCATTTGGGTATTCAAATCAAACCAGACTATTTCATTATCATCTTTTCTGAAGAATATATGACCATTCTTCCCTGCTCCGATTGGACGTTCAATGCCAAGTAATGGCTCAACAACAAAGACTTCAACCCATGATTCCTTCACACCAAGTTCACCCAAGATTCTTATGTGAAAAGTAGTTGTTTCATCATATATTATGAAAGCGATGAACCCATTTAACAATGTCAAATGCAAAAGAGAATAACGTTCAACTATATCTGAGGGCAACGGTGTTGTAAGACACACCTCATTACACAAGTCAAATGACACCAAGCATGGCTCAACCTCATAACAATTACTGCCATCTAGTATACTCCACCAATGACACACTCCATCCATGTACAATTTCTCATTTGCATGTCTACATGGCATTTCAATATCAAGTTTCCTCCAAGAATTACTTCTTAGACTATATATCTCCCACATACGGTCAACATCTAAATATTCTTCCTTTGGCTCATCTACACCAGTATTGTCGAGAGATAAATCTTCATCCCATGGCTCATCTACATCCGTTATTGGATAGTAAGTTAACCACCAAATCACTTTATAATCATCACTAACACGATCATAACCAAAACCATTAAAATAAACTATAGGGTCTACATAACGTGATTGAGACAATTGAGACAGAAAAGGGCTGGATGGAATGACTTTGAATTCATCTGTATTGGGGTTCCAAAATACACATTTTGGGTCACAATCTTTTGCAAGACAGAGAGTCCCATTAACACTAGTTTGACTCAAAATATCAATAAAACGATCATCCTCATCAAATGGAGGAGGCCAATCTAATTTGACCATAATCTCAAACCTCTCACCAGAAAGTATATACAAAGTATCGTAAAATGCTTCACCGGGCAAAGGATTATTTGTAAGGTTTAGGAGGATAGAAGTGCCATCATAATAAGAATGATTATTAGAAAGGAAATAGTTGCGATACATGGTCATGAAATGAAGGTTTTCAAACAAAAAGGCCCATGATTTACGTACGCATCCAAATCGCTTCAAAGATTTTAGAGGTAATGTTGAAAGGACAGAGAAGACAAGATCTTCAGGTATATTGTTGCTAACCTTAACATTTGTGGCAGACACGAATTTCTTCATCTCCAAAAGCTGAAATACCAATTCAAACAAAAAAAATATCAAGCAAAATTCCTTTGTATCATGACTATAAAGTGGAATAAATTACACGAAATTGAGGAATTCTAAAAAAATTCACAAAATTTAAAACATAACCATTTCAATCAATTTATTTGCCAAGAAAAAAAAAGAAAAGAAATTGGTTATAAAAAAGATCAATTCAGAACACGCAGATACAAAATTATAAATCCAAATTCATTATAAATCAACTTAAATTCTTAGCATCTTTGCCAAATAAAATTTTGTGGGTTATGAAGCTAATATATCAAATGGCAAAATTTAACAACAGGGATGAGAAACACTCACCAAAAGAAGAGGACGAAAAACTGAGAAGGGTGTCTTGCTAATCACGTTACGGATCGAGAAGTGGTGAATTTCTGTATGAGAGAGATGAGTTCGTTGAAGTCAATACTCTTTCAACTTCTATCTATTTTATTATATGTGAAATTTGGTCTAGTATATATAACTATTTTTTAAATAATGAAATAAATACTTTCACACTCATGAACAGAAAATAAATAAATGATTTCACACTCAATAATAATTTAAGTATTTATTTATATACAAATTCTAGTTCAATGAAAGAAAATGTCAAAATTGTTAAATTGGTCATTTTGATGGGAATTTGAACCTTGACTTTTTCTATTGGGTTTGTCTAACATGTGCAATATTGCACATGTTAAGGTAACTAAAAGTAGTAACTTTTTGTTGAAAACCAACAATTATTGATTAAAAGTTACATATTTAATATAAAAAACACAAGTTTCAAGTCAAAGTTACTACTTTAAACTTGTTAATATGTGCAAATTTGCACATGATAGATAAACTCTTTTCTATTTATATGCCATATAATGATTATCCTCATTTCATCTTTTCATCAATAGTAGTAGTAAGTAGTGAATTTAATATTTCCTTTTTTAAAAGAAGGGTATTTTTTTTGGTTCAAAAGAAGCGTATATATTTAATTCTTCCTAACAATATAAATATTTCTTGTATGTGAAATGAGTCTAAATAACTTTTTAATGAATACTTTAACACTCAATAAAAGAAATATTTTAATCAACTTTTAGATTAACAAAAAAAATATTTCTTAAAAATTAAGAAGAATTGTGAAAGAGACTGGTGATGAAGGTGAGAAAAACACAAGAGGGGGTTGAATTGTGTTTGCTAGGAGTCATGTCCCCCTTGCACCATATTCTCAAACCTCTCACCAAAAAGTATATACAAATTACTGTAAAATGCATCACCGAGCAAAGGATTATTTGTATGGTTTAAGAGGATAGAAGTACCATCATAATAAGAATTGTTATTAGAAAGGAAGTAGTTTACCCACTTGGGTTGGCCTAGTGGTATTGGTTTGGGATCTGGGAGTGTGCTCCTCCTCAAGGTCTTAGGTTGGATTCTCTCTGGTGCCACTTTGGATGGTTTAGTTTAGCTTCTTCAAAAAAAAGAAAGGAAGTAGTTGTGATACATGGTCATGAAATGAAGATTTTCAAACAAGAAGGTTGATACGAATCCCCAAGTGCACGGTTCTATCGAGTAGTAAAAATGTCGATCCACATGGAGTTGAATTAATTACCGATCTAATTCTTAGTTTTTATTATCCGAAAGAAATAAGTTTTTGAGAGAAATGTTTGTTTTGGTTTAAAGTTTAGATTAAAAAGTGTCATGGAATTGTTGTATTCAAAAGAGAGTGTTGCTAGCATTGCTCTAATGTTAAATTCAATTCAGTGGACAAGGTTTTTTTTTTTTTTTTTGAAGAAAAGGACAAGGTTTTCTTTGGTTTCCTTTCAAAATACATAAATGTATCTCAATAATAATCAAACATATTCTCATGGTTGGTTATCATTGAGATCCCTTAAATGCAACCTTATTATCCTAAGACTCGTAAAACTATTCTCATGTTTTGTTTATCTTTTCTAATATCATTTGATCCAATATCAAAATTCACATCTCGTTCCTTCATGTGATATTTAAGATATGATAAATCACAATATAAAACTTCACCTTTCGATCCTTCGTTTTATATTTGTTATTAATCTTAAAAATGACGAGATTAGATTAGAAAAAGAATGTAAATAAAATAGATTCTAGACTTGGTTGAATATGATTCAATCATTAGATTAGTCTAACAATCCCAAGACTAAAAAGTCTACTCATTCATGATCATAATAAACATAAGATAAGGGATTAAAATACAAAGACATGCAATATAAAGGCATGAAAATAAATAACTAAAAATGTAAAGTGCAAAGAAAATAAAGAATAGGAATGTAAAAGAACAAGAAATACAAAGTTTTAGAAAAATAAAGGACAAGTAACTTAAAGAAATTATAAGAACTTTTATTTTCACTTTATAGCAAGATTACAAGTGTTTCCAAATGGTTTACAAGCGTCAGCGCATTAAGAGTCGTTGAGAAGATTCAAATCACGGATGTTAGAACTTTGCATGATATGTATAAATTCGTTGATTAGACATTTGAAATTCCTTTGCTGAAACTGAAAGTATCCGATCATTCTCTTTGTCCTTGAAATTCCTTGTTTGTATCTACACGTGGTCAAAAGAAGAAAAATTGTACTATCAGAGTCTTGATAGCGACAACTACATAAGAAGAAAAATCTGATGTGGCTTCTGGATCCCTCAGGCTCTTATGTTCTTCAGAGTCTAAGGTCTTCAGAGTCTGATGCAGATCTTCAACTTATGAGTGACTTCCTTTCTTCTAGAGGGTGTTGAAGGAAAGAGAGAGATTTTGGTATAAAGTGTTATGTTTGAGATATGTTAAGGAAGGAGGTAGATTGTGTTTTAAGGTCAGGGGAGGATCGAAGTGGTGGCAGAATTTGAATAAAATTAGAACGGGGGTTGGCATGTTAGATGAGGGGTATTTGTTGTATAATATTTAGTGTGAGGTGGGAGATGAGATGTCCACTTTGTTTTTGTGTGATCCTTGGCTTGGCGGTGCCTCTTTAGAAGTTAGGCTTAGAAGGCTTTTTGAGTTGGATGAGAATAAATTAGCTATTGTTGTAGATATGCATTTTATGGGATGAGGAGTGAATGGTGAGGCATGGAAATGGCGTAAGATGTTGTTTGTGTAGGAGGAGGAGTTGGTGACGGAGTGTGTGGATCGATTGAATCATGTTGTTTTGCAGGTTAAGGTGGCAGATCGTTGGGTTTGGAAGCTTCATTCTTTTCAACGGTACACGGTCAAAAGTTCTTATGACAACTTAACTACTGTAGAAATCGATTTCAATATGGATTATAATCATGTTTTGTAGATTAAAGTGGTACCTTTCAAAGCTGACATTTTTGTTTAGAGGTTGTTTTTTAATCGGACTCAAACAAAGTATAATTTGTTTAAGTGACATATTTTGGTGAATACTGATATTAATTGTTCAGCTGATTGTGGTTATTTGGAAGAAAGAGACCATTTATTCATTAAACACGACCTATTTGGATGACTTTGGTCTTTGATTTCTGGTTGGCTAGGTATATCCAGGGGCGGATGTAGAGTGAAACATGGTGTGTCAGCTGCCACACCAGATTCTAGCCTAATTTTTTTTTTATATGCATAAACATAAGGCACGGGAAGGAAAGTGGAAATTGGAAAATATACACAATACAAACAAAACAAAACACATTGTTTCTTCTCCTTTTCTCTACTCTCACAAACAATCGGTTTCTTCTTCTCTTCTCACAAATCACAATTCACAATCGTCTTTCTTCTCACAACAAACAAACAAACCTCTCCTTCTTCCACTCTCATCAGTCAGCAACAACATTTTCTCTCTTCACTCCTTCAAATCTAGTGTATCTCTCAGTTCTCACTCTAAGTCTAAGTTAAGGTAAGTGAAATAGTCAATTGATTCTCTACTTTCTCATTCATTCTACAATTGCTTTTTTAGGGTTTTAGGCCTCCAATTTCAAGCTATCATCCTGACATCCAAGATGAGGTACGTAAAGCTTACTTGAAATTTTGCCACACTAATATGAAATGTCTAAATCCGCCCTTGGGTATATCAACGGCTCTTTATGGAAAATTACAATATCATCTTATGTAGTTTGGTGGGCTGCGGTGATTCTCCAAAAACTCTTGCTTGACCTTAAATATTATCTGGATTTCTATGCTTTGTGTCATATGAAAGGAGAGGAATGGGAGAATTTTCCAACATAAGGCTCATCAAAAAGTCAAGGTTCGAACTTATTAATGGTTAAAATCGTATTATGTTTTGTTCGATTTTTATTATAGGCAGGATCATTGTCATGCTTAACTGCAGTTTCTTAATTTTTTTTCTCCTTTGGTTCGTAGTTGTTACTGTTTTTGTAATGTAAATTTCATGGATTGTTAAGTTTCGCTGAAACTTCTTTAGCCTTTTAAAATAAAAATAAAATATAAAAGTGGTTAATATAACCAGATGCGGCGATTTTCCGAAGGAAAAGATTCTTCTATCACAAAATACTTCATAAGCAACAATATAATAATGTTTTGGATTTTTGTATTCGACCACATGTGTCTTTTACTTGTATTTGGCCGACACATAACCTTGTTTCGGTCAATTCTATGGGACAACCTTTGAATACTTCTCCTTCTATCTTTACAATGACAACATAGAATTAGATATAGATCCCAAAGAAACAAAATCTATCTAGATATTGTCCCAAAGCTCACTTTGCTCCCCAATTATGCCTCTCCGAGTACTTCAAGGTTTTATATTTCTACCAAAACTCATTACTCTCATTTAACTTCATTTTTGTTTTTAATTTTTGCAATTCATCGAATATTTATGATCATCATTCATTTTTCAGTGTTTCATGAGGTTTAATACTTAGGAAAACTTGTTGAATTTTATAACATCGATCATGCATGCAATATACACATATGTAGCTATATATATACTATTAAGATAATGTCAAGGCATTGATCCAAAAAATTTCTACATAAAATCATGATTTCAAATTGTGATATAGCTATTGTGTTACGATTTTTGATACTACAAGAAATTAGTCAAATGATCTAATGTGGCCCCAATTTTATTTTGTCGCAAATATTTTTGGTAATTAATCAAATTGTCTTTTATGAACCAATCTAGGAGAAGCTTCTTTACCCTCAAATGATGAGTCAAAGAAGTCAAGTGAACACAAACGTGAAACAATGTTCTTTGTCCTAGGAGGGATAGTAGTGGTAACCATAATATTGATTCTTGGTTGGATTGTATTTAGAAAACGTGTGAAACGATCACCAAATCCAGTGGGAAAGACAGTTCCAAATGAAGGTAGCTTTGAGAAATTTGTTTAAAACTTTACTTTGTTTTATATTTAAGTGCTTATGATTATATATAATTATATACAAATGATATAATAATTTTGTTATTTGTGGTTGGTGTTTGGGAAAATAGCTGAACCTACAGAGGTGATGAAGGCGATATTTCCATCCAAACAACAATCATCAGGTAATTCAAGGGTTGGCATTTGATATAGTCTAGCATACACTAAATTTATGTGTGGTTGGTTCATCATATCTAACAAATTTAAATTATTACAATTGATCTACCATGATGTCTAACAAATTTAAATTATTAAAATAGAATCAAGTCCAATTCTTCCACTAGTCCTAGCTTTTGGCAAAAATGCCTAAATTACTAATCCAGATCCGACTCCTTCATTCATGTGTGTGAATTTTCAATGATCCTTGTCATTCCATCTATCAATAAATAAATAAATAAAAGAATCAGATCTAATTCAACCATAGGATGAAACAATATTTTGTCGGGTCTTTGTTTCTCTTTCGGCCTAACTCTAAATTTCTGATTACCATGAAAAATGGAGGGTTAAATCAAAATAATATATTGACTATTTTCTTTTCATTAAAATTTGTAATTCCTCATTGTCTGCCTATATATTTCCTTTTTTTTTTTTTTTTTATATTCATAAAAGAAAAGTCAGGATTTCAAAGAGGAAAATTTTGGGTAATATGATTTTGGGTGAAGTTTAAAACCATGAATTGTTTGAGCATAAGATAATTTAATACAATTTATTTATGTTAAATTTTTGTAAAAGATACATTAATCCACATTTTCAACGCTGTAAGATTTTGATGATTGATGATGTCGATGTTTTTAGAATTTGTTTGGATTTATTGAATAGAATGAAAGAGAGTCTAGCGGTATGGAATGGGTGTTTGGATATTTAGAAAGTATGTAGAATTAAGTGGAACATAGGGATGGTAATGGGGCGGGGTGGGGATCGGTTTTACCTTCCCCATCCTCGGTCACGATTACCATATGTTATTCTACCCATATCCAACAGGGTTCGGGTATCCTCGTCTCCGACAAGTTTGGGTATCTCCACCACATTTCCGTATCCGCAGTGAATCATTTTTTAAATACAAAAATATGTTTTTTTTTTCAACCTCAAGGACAATATTATAATGCACAAGAGTGAGATCGTGGGTGTGATTTGTAGAAGGAGAAGAGAGAGAAATCGAGTGAGTGCAGACACTTATGTCGAGCTCTTCTCTAATTTGTTTTTTTTTTCTATATATTTATATTATTATCATAAAGCTTAATCATTTTAATAAAAAGTATACTATCTTTCAATTCTACATAATATACTTTTTAAATTGATTAAATTTTATGAGACATTCAACATATTATAACACATTTCATTCCCTTCACTCTCTAAACAATCAAATGGACATTTTATATCATTTTGTCGTAAAATAGTCAAATAATAAAATGAAGTATTTTTTTTTCTTTTCAATTTCACTGTTTTACCCCACCCCTTTTAAACTATCCAAACGCAGCATTCCAATCAATAGCTTATTGCTGCTCTCAATAATTATAGTTGACTTCGTCATTCATTCAAAGAGTCCCTTTAATTTGAAATAAGAAAACCAAAACGAAAGAAAATTGTGGGAAACCAAAGTAAAAAATAATACTATGTTGTGAGCACTAAAACAATTAAGTTAAAAACAAATCTGAGAGATTAATTTTGAAGAAATAATAATATAATTCTCGATCTAACACCCTATTTTCAACACTTATTTTTTTTACTGAATATAATACACATAAGTCTCGCCATTTTAAAAATATGTCGCACATAATGCGATTAGATTCACGTAAATTTGATATTATTAAGAGATTGAGTGTTGAAAATAGAGTATTAGAATAAGTGTTATTAGTGCTACTATTATTCTAATTTTAAACATGTTCTTACATTTAAAATTTTCATTATTACCTCTATCAAATTATGTTCATGTTGGATAGGGTCAATGGAGTTCTTTAGTGGGAGCCTTCGGTCTATTAGCTACTTTGATTACCAGACGTTGAGGAAGGCAACCAATAACTTCTTTCATGGAAATCTTCTTGGAAGTGGTGGATTTGGACCTGTATATAAGGTATGAATGGATAAGAAAATTGCTCTTTTAATTTTTGAAATTGATCATCTTTTTACAACTATCGTGCAGCGACAGTTAACTACCGACAAATTCTAAACCACAATATCTATTTATGTTTTGATAGGGAAAGTTGGAAGATGGAAGGATCATTGCTGTTAAGGCATTATCTCTTAACAAATCTCAACAAGGAGAAAGAGAATTTTTGGCTGAGGTTAAATTGATCACAAGTATCCAACACAAAAATTTGGTTCGCCTTCTTGGAAGTTGTATAGATGGTCCTCAAAGAATACTTATTTATGAATACATGAAAAACCGAAGTTTGGATCTCTTCATATATGGTTGGTATCCCTTCTCTAATTTTATAATTTTTCTTTGTTATGATATGAGGTGATCGAGGTTCGAGAGTGATGGCCGACATATGATACTACAAGTTTCTAATGCTAAGTCGTTAAGAGAGCGAGAGACAATTTGGATAGAAGATTGTGTACCTTGTATAGTTGTCGGAGATAAATTTGTACAAATGAGAATATAGTTTGTTGAGACTCTTACAGACGGCGATTTTAATAGGTGACACCGGTGATCATGGCGGGATAATAATGAGTTAGGAGGCGTTATAGATTGCAAGGATCGTAGGTCTTGTGACCATTGCAAGCATTATGCCATTCATGGATGAATGAGTGTTGAGCTCATATAGGATTGAGTCTTCACTTGGTCCGAAACGGATCCTCTTAATATCAATTATAGAAGATTTTGACAAAGCATGTCAACTCCTCTAACTTATAATTAAATTAATTGATGGTGAGACCTAGGTTGTTTTTGAAGCATCGTACATATTTTTCTAACACTTAATGAAAACCAATCACATGAATAAATTTGCATATGGTACACACAAGTTAATTTTTACTTAGACTTGTAAATTTACTCATGTGGCTAATTTTCATTGCATTGCATGTCGAATAAATTACCTACAATTCTTTAAAGACAACAATCTAGGAGGGAAAAAAAATCATAATATTTAACAAATTTTTTAATAAGACTAAAAGTTACCATAGTGTGTAGCAAATATCTTTTTAGATAGGGCAGGTCCAACGGCAATGCCATTAAAGTCATCGCTTTAGGCTCATCAACAAAAATAAATATTTTTTTATTAGATTTTACAAGCGAAAAGACCTCATATTATAACAAAAATGACTTCATATATTTAACCTTACTTTGATCTCACTTACTAAAACAAATTATTGGGCCGACCTTGGTTTTAAAATGAATTTAAGCTTAATTGCACTTTCGCCCCTATAGTTTGCCAATTGTGCGATTTTGCACCCCATAGTTTTAAACGAGCGATTTTGTCCCCTATAGTTTTCCCCCTTTCTGATTTTATGGTCTCCGTGACATTTAGTGCTGGTTTTTTTATCAATTAATGTGTGCCGCATGTGTAATTCCATTTTTTAAAAAATAAAAAAAAATGATATTTTTTCATATTTTGAGAGAAGGGTGCACGTGATTTTTCAGATTTTAAGAAGAAATATCACGTGCCTCCTTCTCTCAAAATCTGAAAAATACCATTTTTTTTATTTTTTAAAAAATAGAATTAAACACGTGGCACACATTAATTGATAAAAAAAACAGACATATCAACACTAAATGTCATGGGGACCATAAAATCAGAAAGGAGGAAAACTATAGAGGGCAAAATCGCTCGTTTAAAACTATGGGGTGCAAAATCGCACAATTGGCAAACTACATGGGGGAAAAGTGCAATTAAGCCATGAATTTAAAATGCTTAGTTAATAATTGATAATGTTTGAATTTTTAAACAAATTAATTCATGAAACAACAAGCAATTATTATATGGAATTTTTATTTTTATTTTTTGAAAGAATTATATGGAAAATGTTAAAAATAGCATATTAAGCTTTTTGAAATAAAAAAATTGTTGTTTTCAATATATATATATATATATATGAAGACATTTCTTTGATTTTGCTATAAATGTTCAAAGTATCCATTTTAGGAAAGAAGGTTGTAAGTATCCTAGAACTAGTAATTACTACATTCCTTGTTTTGATTACTCTTTTATCCCTTAGTATAATGTTTCTCTTTTAATCACTTAAAATTAATTCAATTATTATGTAATTGTAGATTATGAAAAGATGAAATAGCCTAAAGTTAAATTTGTATTATGATCCATCATTTACCTATTTAAATGTAGGAAACAATGATCGATTTTTGAATTGGAGCACTAGGTATCAAATCATACTTGGAGTAGCACGTGGACTTCAATACCTTCATGAAGATTCACACCTAAGAATTGTTCATAGAGATATCAAAGCAAGCAACATTCTTCTTGATGACAAGTTTTTGCCTAGAATTGGTGACTTTGGGCTAGCAAGATTTTTTCCAGAAGACCAAGCTTATCTTAGCACACAGTTTGCAGGAACATTGTATGTCTTCTATTGAAACAAATTTTACATTTTTATTAAAAAATGCATACTATCGACAAAACATTACTTTAATTTTCTATATCTATCCATGTTGCCTTAATTCAATGCGTTTATGGTGTTCGTCACATAAAAGTGTCCTACACCGTGTGATTATACTCAATTATGCAACTTTCAGAAACTATTTCATGTGTCGCATGCCAGTGTTGTGTCCAGTGTCCTCTTTTCTATGTCAATACTTCATAGTTGTCTATACTATATGTATTCATTTTTTGAACAATTAATTAATTATCTGCTACAGGTTTAGTATTGATTGTGTTTTTTTTTTTAGAGGATATACAGCTCCTGAATATGCTATTAGAGGGGAATTATCAGAAAAGGCTGATATCTATAGTTTTGGAGTTCTCCTTCTTGAAATTATATGTTGCAGGAAAAATACAGATCATACTTTACCACCAGATATGCAATACCTCCCTGAATATGTAAGTTTTTGAGTTCTAAACTTTAGTAGTGCTTCCTGCATTGAGGCTGATTCATACCATATCAAATTCGTAATTCTCAGCATTCACGTAGTTGGCATATCGTTGGCAAAGATTGAAATCCGACGTCCATATTTCAATTTAGATTTTGACTATATCTTAGCTAAAATACCAATCTTGCAATTTGGACCGTCTAATTACTATTCAACGTTCATCAATGTGTCAAATATGTAAATGCGGAGAATATTTTATATATATCTTGATAGTTTTTAAAATGAATCCTCGTGATATAGGCATGGAAATTATATGAGAAATCAAGTTTATTAGATCTTGTTGATCCAAAGCTGAAACAAGATGGATTTGTGGAAAAGGATGTTATGCAAGCAACCCATGTGGCTCTCTTATGCCTGCAACCTCATGCACATTTGAGACCACGGATGTCGGAAATTGTGGCATTGTTAACATTCAAAATTGAAATGGTTACAACACCAATGAGACCAGCCTTCCTTGGCCTTCGGTCAAGGAAGGATGAAGATAATCATTCTTTTGAAGTTACATCTATGGCAAACCACTAATTGAGTTTATGATCTCTATGAAGGGAATAAGAGAAGGAATTTGAAGACCATAATAGTCCATATTAAATTCTCATTTGCTTTTGGTGTTTGTATATACATTGTGTGAGTTCATAAAATTATATATGGTGTCTCAAGTAAATATCACAATGAATTCAGCAGAAGTTGAATTTCAAATTATATAAAATTCCAATTTTAATTGCTTTTTGTTCACCTATTAAAATAATGAATTTAAGATTTTATGAAATTTGAGGTATCCGAGCCATGAGGGACACATTCATAAATTTTTGTCAGTGGGACATGTTTGCAAACCTTATTATATGGTGAAGCAATTAATTATGCATAAAAAATACATGCATGGTCAATTCAATAATAAAATATAAAGTATGGCAATTTTTGGGGAAAAAAATTAAAAAGGGAAATTACTTTTTGGGAAAAAATGGAAATTACTTGGACTTTATTGTTGGTTTGATTGATCAGCTTATTTTTATCTCATGAAATTGGTTTGGTGCAATTTAGCTTATTTCCTCGTATTTCTCATTTCTAGACAAAAAAAAAAAAAAAAAAACTATGATATGACATGTTTTAAATAACATGACATACAACTTAACAACTTCTAATCATCCATATGAATTAATTACTTATATCTAATTAATTAAATTAAAAAAATCTAAAATGGAAATTGAAGTTTTTAGGTGGTTTTGATCATTCCACCCTTTTTTGCATATCCAAATACACACTTGCAATGGACGTATTGGTTCAATGGTGAAACTCGCGCCTCTCCATCCTCATGAAACATGGTTCAATTTTTAATCAAGGGTAATTAGATGAGATGACATGTGTTTGTTATAGCTTCACTAAGATCATGAGTTTGGGTATCCACAAATGTTAAAATTCTCGGCAACAGTTTGTAATCCATCTAGGTTTTGTTCTAGATCGGCTAGAAAGTCAGTCCCATAAAGACACGTGGACACGAAACCCTCCGAGCAAGACATTATGGTCTGGGCGAACACGCTAGTTCCCATGCATGTGACCGCACTCAAGCACCCCCCGCCTGCCACATTTCACGGAATCTGTTAGCGCCTCCTTCTTCTATAATAAAGGTGATTATGCGTCACCCATAAACGTACGATTCATTTCCCGCACACTTTTACACATTCAACCTCATTTTCTACAATGACTTGAGTGTCGCATGCACCCTTGGTTCCACCGTGAAGAACGCACTGCCACCATACCAGAACACCGCACTACCACCGTTGCATTGATCTGTCGTTACCGGACATATCTAGTTTCATAAATAGACGAAAGATTAATCTCCACAATTAGAGACCGAAGGTACCCCTTTACACTAAAAAAATATCCTAGCACATGGTGAGTAAATTTACGCAAAAACAACTAAGAAAAGTCAAACCATCTATTCATTTCATTACTAGATCCATTATAACGGTTTTGCATAGTATATTACATATGTAATTTTCTTTTCCTCAGTTAATATGTACTGTATTATTCCTAGGAGAACCAAGTTGAAGTATCAAAAAATGGTAGACAACGTCTTAACTTTTTTTCCTCTATGATAGGTCAAACTGTCTTCTGTTTCATTTAAGCTTCCTTTTTGTGGAGAGAAATCAGAGGTAACCTAGTGGAAGATAGGTAACAACTAGCCTCACTGTAGTAACAGAATTAGAATTTAGACCTATTTCCAGGTTGTCTCTCTATTAATGTTCCATACAAATGCTACATGTTCAATATGTTTGAGTAAATTCTTGTACATATATCAACACAACCATCATTCATTCAATCAATACTTTCACAGCAAACAAGTTTTTCGAATTTCAATTCAAGTGAAGGGAAAAAACACTCTGATTTGAATTCAATGCATGCACGTTATAGTGAAAAAAAACACATAATAAATTCTTCTGCATGCATTACCTTCTTCACAATGATGGTCAGCTTTTTCATGTTGGGTCCTTTTATCAAAGAGCACGTGGTGAAGTTTTATTGCTGAAGGAAACAAGTTGGTTTCATGATAATTAAATTTTAAGGGTGGTTTCTAGTTTCTTAGCTAGGGTCTCATCAACTATGCTTAAGACCCTGAGGTACAGAATGTTGCTCTTTGGCTCTATTAGGAGTACATGCTTTTCACTAATATAGGCCTGACTAGCTAGTTAACCATATTTTATAAGACAATCATATATTATATGTTTAAGAAAAATTTGAATTTCAAAGAAATATGTAACCATTATTTTATTGAAATTTGTAATATTTGAATGTCTAGTGCTAGAAATATGGTATCCAAAATTTTATTTGAAGGTAAATAAAATCTAACAAAGAATTATTCTATCCAGAATTCGAACATGGATTATCTCAAATGATTTATCGTAGGGGTTCATTTACAACTTTATTTCAGTCATTTAATGTCAAATAATTGTTCTATTCATAATTTGAACTTGGATCCTCTTAAATGATTCATCGTAAGAGCTTATTTACCACTTGAGTTAAATCACTAAATGTCCAGTTCTGATAAAAAAAGATCGAGTTTTTTAACATCTTAAACCAATATCAATAATAATTTAGATGAGAGGTTAAATTTTCCCTAAATAATTTTTGGGTCATGCTAACATAATTTTTGAAAAATAAATTGACACAATTTTCAGCATTTTCCATGGTTTTAACTTAGTTCATTTTAGGGTTGGATTCAAATTTAAGAGCACTACTTAATTAAGCTCAAAGGTACCAACTCAACTTGAGCTTTTTGTCTCTACAATATATGTAAAAAAAAAATCTTAAATGTAATTTGTAAATTGACATTGGTCAAGTTGAATTGAAGTCAATTAATGAGGTTTGGTACAATTTCTGACCAAATTGTGATGTATCAAGGTCTCTTTAACTGCATATCCGAGGTACCATAGTTAATGTCCTATTCCTTTAATATCTCACTTTTTCTCAATTCTACCCCTTATATCTTTTTTCACTAATATCATCATCACCAATTCCTTTTGCTTTGTCTTCTTCACTCACTAAGTACATGATCTTCCCCTTTTCTATCTGTCTCTATCTCTATCTCACTATCTCTAGTCATTTTATCAATCTTTTCTTTACCAAACTCATTTTTTTCTTGCTATTTTTGAAACAAGATTTAGTGCAATGAGATTATCCAAGTTGATATTGATAGTTATGTTGTTATGCTTTTTGTTCTCTGCTTGTGTTGGTTCCAACATGATGGTAAGAAAGACCTTGTTTCATGGTGCAAAGAAGACAAGTGATCAGACACTTCATGTCCACAAATGTAACCACAAGAAAAACAAATTTGTGCTATGCTCTAAGAAGAACACTGACTCAGATGACAAGAGACATGTTCCTACAGGTCCAAATCCATTACATAACAGGTAGAAGTAGAAGCTAGAATACTCATTGGCTTTAATTTGAAGCAACTTTTTCCTTGAGTTAATGTAGTTGATTTCTGTCTCTATTTCAATGTGATTTTTAGAAGATATGTAATTATACCTTTCTTTAGTTAAATTTTGCCACCTTCTTAATTAATTCTCTTTTCTATTAATATTATGTGCCTTTTTATATTTCATTTATTTATCATGTATATTTATGAGAATAACAAGAAGCTAGCTAGTACGTTACATGTAGTTATTTATATATAAGAGTGTGATAAAATTATGCTAGTGTGAGATATTTGATAAGTTTATGATTTTCTTCCTCTTTGTATCCATAATTCATCATTAGTTAATCAATAATATGAGTTGAGTTTGGTTTGTTAAATAAAGACTCCCTGAGGCAAATTTAAAATGTTGAACTCCAACCCTTGCATATATCATGCAATGTTTTTATCAATTGAACGAAATTCACTGGGATATTATAATTGCACTTTATGTTACAAGTTTTTTTTTGTTACAAGTTAAAATTTTATTAGGAAGTTTATATTAATGTAAAACCAAATTGCTACTTTTTTCTTTTCTAAAATTTTAAATTTGAAACAATATATATTAATTGGCACTTATATATTCTGCCAGTGTGAGTTTGTAAGAAATTTCAAACATGTGAATGTGTCTTCTGATGATTCTAGACACGGTGTTTTGGAGATAATTTTTAGTATTTTTAGATTTATTTATTTGTTTAATTTCCTTTGCTGAACGGAAAATAACATAGTACAGTCTACGGTTAATCAAAAATAGAGCGTAGTATTCTTTTTTTTTTTGTCAAGTAGCTTAATGGTTAGAGCTCACACAATTAATTGTGGAGAATTGAGGTGTACGGAATTCGAACTTCAACCCCTACATATATTATATAATATCGCTGTCAACTGAGTTAAGCTCACGGGGATGAACATAATATTCTTATTTGAGAGTGAATGAGGGGATGGGCAAAAGTACACTGCATGATTGGATTTCATAAATTTGTATGTCAATCTATATTCTGTCAAATTAAATAAATAAATTTGTTGATCAAAATTACAACGAGCAGCCGTGATTTTCAATAACATATTGTGATGTCAAACATACAAACAAATGAAATTGTTATTAGGGTCTTTTTAACGAGTTTATTTGGGACACTCTTTAAATATTTTAAAATAAGAAATTATTTCATAAACCAAATATTTCAATTATCAATACATTTACTATACAAGTTTTCTAAAAAGTTACCCCTCCGACCCATAATAAATGAATCTTTTGTAAAAAAAAAATATATTGTACCAAAATAATTTTCCTAAAAAGTTGCCCTCTCCGACCCATAATAAATGAATCTTTTGTAAAAAAAAATAGGCTTAACTGCACTTTTGGCCCCCTATCTTTCCAAAAGTTACGATTTTGGCCCCCTAATTAATTAAAATACAAAAGCCCCCTATGTATTAGATCTTTGTCAGTTTTGGCCCCCAAAGCCAATTTTGACTTGGTCTTCGCTGACGTGGACACCCCATCACTTAATTTTTTTAAAATTTTTTAATTAAAAAAATCAAAAAAAATATTTTTAACAAAAAATCATTAAAATAAATAAATATACTTTAAATAATTAAAAAATAAAAAATAATTTTTTTTAAATTTAAAAAATAAAAAAATCTTTTTTTTATTTTTTAATTAAAAAATATACTTTTTAAAATAATTAAAAATTACAAAAATTAAAAAAAAATACACGTGGTGTCCACGTATGCTTTGATCGAGTCAAAATTGACCTTGGGGCCAAAACTGTCAAAGATCCAATACACAAGGGGCTGTTTTGTATTTTAATTAATTAGGCGGCCAAAATTGCAACTTTTGGAAAGATAGGGGGCCAAAAGTGCAATTAAGCCAAAAAAATATTGTACCAAAATAATTGACTCATTTCATTTTTCAATGCATTATTAACCACTCCCTCTGTCTCAAATACATCAACCACTTCTCACATATTAATCCACAACTTTGACTGTTAATATCTTTAATTATCAAAGCAAATCGAACAACAACTTACATGCTAACATTTGTATTTATATGTTAGTTAAAAAGTATCGTCAAAGTAAGTCATATGAATATTGTATATTGTAAAAATGCGACATGTATTTTAAAATAGAGTGAGTACTTTTTTTCAATTATAACTCTAATTAATATCACTTTCATCATTCACAATTCAATATATTTCACTTTACATTTATGAAATGGTTAATGCATCAATACTTGACAAGAATACTTAAAACCATTTTTCCCAATCATTCACTTTATACATTTTTCTTAATATGTGTTAAATGAACAAATAGCTCACTTAATATGGAACGGAAGAAGTATCATTTAAAGGTCTTAAAGAATGCCTTAAATACTCATTCGTATTTTTTTATTTTTACAAAACGTTAGCATTTTCCTTGTTAATTACGAAAAAACTGGCATAATAATTAGGGAAGTTTCTTACTCATTTTTGGTGAGAATGAGTGTGATGCATGCATGGGTTAAAAAGAGAAATCAAGTGGTTGTGATCTGATCCAACGGCCTGTATTTGTAAGATTAAACGGCATTGAAGGCATGAAGAATTGAATGTGATACATATGGGGTATCTCTGCCATGCAGTACTATTAAAATCGAATGGCAAGGGTTTAACATAACAAGTACAACACATACATACTGTCGTTTTGCGTTTGTTTTTCTCCCTCTTTGCATCTGCCCAAAACCTACGTTTTGCATATACCACTATGTCTTTCCCTTCTTGTCATAGGTCTCTTTCTATTGTGACGTATACCTCGAGGTTATGGATGTACGTATAATAACTTGTGTTATCTACGGTCAATTTTAGGAATGTGAGGTCTAAGGCTGATGAGGGCCTCGACTGATCGTTGCTACAAAATGCATGTTCAATTAGCAGCTTTTGAGAATGTTTCTGGGCAAAAGGGACACATGAAGTATTGTTGAATAGTGACTTATAATAATTGATCGATTGTATCTATATCGGCAAGATGCATCTTTTCGATAGTTTATATCATAAGAGATCAAAGTTAAGTGTATTTTAGTGAAACAATTTTGAGATGAGTGACCTTTCGAGAAATGTTGTAGAAGTATGTTGGTGATCGATGACAAAACATGTTTAAACGACGTGTGTTGGTAGTAGCGACATTCGACAAACTAAAAGTAAAAATGATATTACAAATTCTATCAGAGAAGATATCTCCCAATACGACGTCATTCAGAAAGGAACCAAGTAGTAGTTGGCGGATATGTGATGCCTCAGGATGACTATGGCGAGAGTGATCGCAGGTGTAAAAAGTACATTCAATGAACGGCTCTTGGCATACTTTTAGTCAAAAGGACACATTGATGAACCCGATTTAACTCAGAATCTTAGGGAATTTGAGATTGTTAAAGTCTTGGACTTGTATGATTGAAGGACGACTTCTAAAAATTGATTGATATTATGTATACCAACAAGTGGTAACTTTTTGGGGTATCTCATACGATGAATATTTCATAGTTAATCGTGTTTGACTTAGAGCAAATTTGGGATGAATAACTTTATGGGAAGCTTCCTAAAAAGTAGGTGAGTAATTACCCCTTGAATAATTTGGGGTAATTTACGCTCAATGACAAGTAGGATTCGATTCTATAACGAAGGAGATGTAGATCACATATTGAATAAAGAAGATGAAGAAATTTGATGTTCTTGAGATGAAAATGGTAACTGATTGTAAGAATAAAGAGAAGAAAAAGGAATTTTTCTTTGATATGGATAAATTACCCCAATTCATGGTGGGGTAATGTAGAAAAAACCTAAGCAAAGAAACCAATCAAAGGAGAGATTTACGAAGTGCAAGAATCAGGAGCTAAAACCACTTTTAGCTTTGAATCCCTTATACAAAGCCTCGATTTCAATTCCATAAAAACCCTTCCGATGGCAGAATGTGACGGAGTTACGAGAAAAGGTGAGTTGAGGCTTAAAGTTGACCAGTCGACTGAAAAGGGGGAAACCTTAGCAAATCTCAAATTAAAATCAAGAAATCACAACAAAATCTTAGAAGAAACGCGAGATATTCAAACATCAATAAATGTTAATATATTAATTATTATGTTGGTATTTTTCTCGCTTGCCAGAACTTGAACTGTCAACCTTGAACTCCTTTAGAACAACGTGAGAACAGTGAGGTTGAGAAATGTATGTAACGTGAGAACGAGAAAGGAAAAAATGGAACAACGATAGAGTTTAGAACAACGAGATAACAAATGGTTTTCATTATCTCCAATTGAAAGGTATTATCTGATATTTTGGAGATTTGAGCTCAAACGATTGCTTTGTTTTGAATCTCTATTGTATTCTTTTTTCAAACATTTTGAAGAATTGTCTATATATTTTGACTCTATAGTGAATTGAATTGGTTTTGAGTTCTATTCTAGACATACACAACATTAACTTTAATTTGATATCATTTTGTTTTAAAAAAACAAAATGATATATATAAAAAATCACAGTCAGACGCTTTAGCAGAAGGAGTGCCAAAATGTCGAGACAATATCAAAGTTCAAAATACACTGTACAATGCCAACAAGGCGAAAATCGAAGAAAAAGAAAGAAAAACTAAAACTGAAGTCAAGCAAATTAAAGGACTCTGCCGCCATAATTGGTAGTCAAAATCGAAAGTAGCGTATTTTGACTTCAACCACCAAAAAGACTGAAGCTTCACCCTTTCACTTATCGGCAAGGGTTGGATTAATGAAGAGAATAAGTGGTAATATAAACGGTTGATAAAGACTAATGATGAGGAATCCTATAACTACAACAAAGGGTGTCGATGATTAATATTATATATATATATGTGTGTGTTATACCCTGTTTTTGGACCTAAAAATACTGGGCCCAATTTCATTTCAAACTTTGTCAATTATCAAATTTCAACTGCACAGTTCAAATTGTCTCTGCCTCGCAGTATTTTCAATCACAATTTTACCTATGTTTTTCTTGCATAAAACCTTTCGAAATGTCTCTACTTGTCTTGTAAGTCATTCAAAAGTGTCTCTGAATCATTACATTGCTTCTTCTACAGTTTATTTCAAAATTTGCAAAAAGTCGTACAGAAGGGTATTTTGGTCATTTCCTGCAGTGGGACCCATTTTCATCCTTGTGACTGTCTCTGAGTCTTTTCAGATTGATTTTTAACATTTCATCAGTAAACCTTGTTAAATTCATTTCAAACTTGCATCTGAGTCAGTGTCAAGTCAATTTGAATCTGTTTAGGTCATTTTTAGCCCTAGGGGCATTTTGGTCATTTCACACAAAATTTTGGCATAGAGAGGTTACTTTGAAGTACCTCATTTAGGCCATTGGTTCGTTTTAGTCCGTTTGTTGATTTTATTTTAGGTTCACTTTACGTTTGGTCAAAATTACAAATTTTAATTCATTTTATTTTTACTTTGCATTTTAGTCCCTTAATTTTGTTAAAATTGCATTTAAGTCCAAATTGTCCAATTTTTATATTTTTTTAGTTCTGTTTTTAAAATTGCAGTCCAGTTCCATATTTTACAAAATTGCAGGGAGGTCCTCAAAGTCCAAAATTACAAGGCAGCGCCCAAATCACAAGTCCAGGACATGTGTCAGTTTTCCATTGGCCAGACAGTACACTTGTCAGCTATAAAAGCAACACAGTGGCAATGAATTTCGAGGGGTTTTTTCATTCACCAAGCGCCAACTCACCAAAACAGAATCCAACTTTCTCTCTCTTTTCTGTTAGATCAAAACAGAATCAACAAAAAAGCTTCAAAGGTTCATCAATGGCAGAAACCCTAACCACCTCAATCCACCATTGATTTCCACCGAATCAACACAAAAACACCAAATTCAACAGAATTCAACAAAGTTTCTTTGATTACTCATTGATCCTCAGAGATTCAATACGGAATCATCATCACAGAACCAATTTCCTCGCAATTCAAAGTGCGAGTTCATCACTGAAACGCGACGAACTCAAGCACTGATCACGAGGAAGCAGTGAAGAGAAAGAAGAGGGAAGAAGCTAGGTTTAAACCGGTGAAGAATATGAAGATTCGCGTGCAAAAATACTGATTTATTTTCAGTGGCTCAACAACAAAAATCATCAAAAACGCAGCAAGCAGATCACGGTTTTCTGAAGAAAATCAACCAAAATCTCCATTAAAACCTCAGGTATAACTTCAAACATCTCGTTTTCCTCATAAAGAAGTTCAATCACTGGAGAACGATGTAGAGCTTAGTGATAAAAAAAGTTTTGGTTTAAGAAAATTCGAAAACCAAAAAACACCTTTGAAACCGAAACTGAAATCAATAAGATCTACATCGTAAAAAACGTTTCCTCTCAGTTTTTCTTCATCAAGAACAGTGGCGAGGCCAATGTGATGTGGATTTGTACGAATCAAAACATTTCGATTCGAAAAAGATGAAAAAAACCTCAAAACAGTTTCACATCGCGTCAAAGTTCTAGATCCACATCGCTTAGAGCCTCTGTTCACTTCATCTCTTTCGAAAAACATCAATCCAAGTGAATCAACGAAGATCTGTGCCAAATCCATAGAATCTTATCAAGAAAAAAAACGAAAACCCAACCTTCCGAAGCCGTAAAAGAAAACATCAGATCTGCGTTGATTCACGATTCGAATACAAAAACAGATTATGGATTCATGTTTAGAAGAAGAAGGCGAAGGATTTGATGCAATTTTCGTTGGTTTCTGGGCACTGGTTCACCGGAGAAGATGAAGCTTCCGGCGAACCACTTAGGTTTCCGCCGTGGCTTCATCAACTCCGGTGAGGAGGCCTGATGAGAGAAGAGAGGAGGTTTTGTGTGAAGAGAGAGAAGGGAACCAGTAAAATGAAAATAAACCGGTGTCGAACATATTTATAGACAGGGTGAACCAGAGCGGTTTATTTCGGTTTTACTCTGGATGAATATGAGCCCTTGGATCTAGGGTTTCAGCACTTTGGATCAATCCAAGGGCTCCTGTGCATCCAGACCCCTTTGTGTGTTTGGGCCTTGGTTTGGGCCTCGTTCAGTTTATTTTCTTGTTTTTTTGCTACTTGCACCATACTTGCCTGCTGTTTGCACCCTTTGTTCATGTTAATTTTTATCAATAAATTCCAAGAAATTTACCATGTCATTTTACTATTTTTCTTGATAATTTTCAGTGGTATTTTGCTTGGAAAAGTTGGTAAAAATTTTAGTGTTGTTTTGTCAAGGGTTTTTACTATTTTAAGTCACTTTTCTCGCATTTTTACCTGTTACTTCATGTGCATAATGTTCGTGTTCGTCATGTTTGATTTGCATACTATTCCATATGAATTTTGCTACTGTTTGCTATGCATATGTCACTGTTTTGATGTGTTGAGTTTTGTTCTTGCATCATGTGCATTATTCATTACATGTTTCCGGCTTATTTTCATCGTCACTTTACCGTTTTATGCCGTACTTTCTTCCATCGCTTCATGCCATATTCTTTCTTTTTTTTACCATTTTCTACTAACATTTCCTTTCATATTGATCACTTCATAGCACTTCACCATCTTCACTATTGTCTCCATTAGTTTAGTTTTCTTTTTTTTGCAAATTGTAATTCATTCGGTGATGTAATATTTTACCATTGGTTTGTAGCTTGGCAAAGGGGCCATAGAATGTATTTAGGGAATTTTTTGTAATATGGACTATGGACACTATGACGCACCGGCACGCACACACTCACCTTAGATGTATGCATAGGATTGTATGGTTAGATAAGCGCTTAGGCTTAAACACTTAGAAAAAAATCAACTTTTCCAAGACATGCAAATAACCTCACTTGAAAACTTTTTAAAAAAATAAAATGGAGTCAAAACTCCTTATTTCCCTTTATTTTCTTAAGTAAATTTTTCAATAAATCTTAATCCTCCTTGGACTTTATTTTTGCAAGATGACTAATTCCACCTCACACTTTCCAAATCTTATGCCCTTGAGGCCTCTCATCTCTATTCTTCAAAATCTCTTTTCAAACTTAAAATCAACCAACAAAAACAAAAACCATTTTTGAGAATGAACTACGAACGGTTTTGATCCCTTAAAAGGGTACGTAGGCAATGAGTCAAAACTCATCCAAGCCGAAATAAAAATCAAATTCTACTTCTTCTCACCCCCCATTCTTAACTAATCACACCTTCTTTTTTACAAATAAGCAATAAAATTAAAGCGTAGAAATAAACTTAGGAGAGCGGTTCTTATGGAATACCATAATCGCTCCGGGTGCCTAACACCTTCCCGTAGCGAAAACGACCCCCGAATCTAGAACTTTTTAAGGGTTTTTCTCCTTTTACCCTTCCCAAGAAAAAAGAGAGATATCAACGGTCAAAAGGTTCAAGTCCAATTAATGGCTTGGCACCCAAAAACCATGATAACAATATGTAATAAATAAATACGATGAGAGTGATGATGATTAAATTATGATGAAGATGTGGATGATAATGTTTATACTTTAGTGATGATGAGAATGACGATAACTATACTATTATAATGATGAGAGTGATGCTGTTTATCTATGATGGGATTAAATTATAATGATGGGAGTGTTGATGGTTAATTTGTGATAGATAATGATAGTGAGGATGTTGTCTATGATGATGATGAGAGTAGTGATGATTTGTGTGTTTGTATTAGAGTTGTGCATTTTAGGGAGGAGTCTTGCATTAATATGTGGATTATGTGATTAAGTGTATACATGTAATACTTGCCGAATTTAATTCTTCGCGTCCATATAAAGTCTAGGTCATGGTGTCGTGCATTATGATGAGAAAAGTCTAGTAATACAACTTTGGTGATTATGACAAGAAAAGTCCATTAATTTAATTCTGGCAATTATGACGAGAAAAGTCCGATAACATAACTTTGGCAAAATGACGAATAGGTGTGGTACCACATTCATATAGGTCGTTAGGAGAGTCCATATGCATGTATATGTGAATGTTTGTGTTTGGTGTTTTATGTGTGAAAATGATGTGTTGTGGTCATATGAGAAATGAAGAGATTATTATACATAATGGTTGTTGAGACAATGTGATAGTAGAGATTATATTCTTCGGATGCTTATTAAATGTGCGTGTTTATCCCTATGTTTATGTTATAGCTGGATTTCTCACCCCTTTCTTGTTGTATTTATGGTGTCTGTACCGCAGGACACCTTGAAGGCTGCGATTGAAATTATCTTTCGTCAAAGTTATTTTAATGATGATTAGACATGTAGTCGAATACGAGCTCTGATATGTAACACCATGGTTGGGGTCGATGTTGGATTTATTTATCTTTAAGTTCAAATCTTGAGAACTATAGTTATTTCTATCTCGATGTTGAATGACAAGAGAAAATTTTAATAATGAGATCAGAGGATTGTCCTTTCGCTGTTGGAATTATTATTTTAAAAAGGAAATTTATGTTGTTATGTGACATCATTCGAAATTTTGTAACATCCTAATTATTAAATTTATTCTTATTATTTTATAATTATCGTCAGGAAATAGGGTGTTACAGATTGTCGTTTAACTTAGCAATTAATAGAAATTATCAGAGTAGAGAGATTAATGGGTTGCCAGTTTTTTAATTGTTATGCATAATGCGATATTAGGTTTTTTGATTCAGATAATTAACGGCGATTATGATTTCCTTGAATCCCTTCTACTTTCTTTGTTGGAATTAACTCGAGGTAGAGACTTTTAAATTCTTGGGGGACATAGTAGTGATGGACATGGCTGAGTGTCTAGTGACCTTAGGCACACATTTTCTAGCTACTTCAAAATCTTGAATCAACTTGGAGTATAAAGAGATTGGGCTTAGGTCAAAGGTGAATACTTGATACATCATATCTTACAAGAAAACATGAGGCAAGATGCATGTATTGAATGCAATGTAGTTGAAACCATCTGTTATACCCTGTTTTTGGACCTAAAAATACTGGGCCCAATTTCATTTCAAACTTTGTCAATTATCAAATTTCAACTGCACGGTTCAATTTGTCTCTGCCTCGCAGTATTTTTAATCACAATTTTACCTATGTTTTTCTTGCATAAAACCTTTCAAAATGTCTTTACTTGTCTTATAAGTCATTCAAAAGTGTCTCTGAATCATTACATTGCTTTTTCTACAGTTTATTTCAAAATTTGCAAAAGTCATACAGAAGGGTATTTTGGTCATTTCCTGCAGTGGGACCCATTCTCATCCTTGTGACTGTCTCTGAGTCTTTTCAGATTATTTTTAAACATGTCATCAGTAAACTTTGTTAAAGTTCATTTCAAATTTGCGTCTGAGTCAGCGTCAAGTCAATTTGAATCTGTTTAGGTCATTTTTAGCCCTAGGGGCATTTTGGTCATTTCACACGAAATTTTGGCATGGGGAGGTTACTTTGAAGTACCTCATTTAGGCCATTGGTTCGTTTTAGTCCGTTTTGTCAATTTTATTTGTGTTTCGCTTTACGTTTGGTCAAATTACCAATTTTATTTTAATTTTTAGTGTTTTTATTATTTTTGCATTTTTGTCCTCAAAGAGTTCCAAAATTGCAGTTCAGTCCACCTTTTTTTAATTTTCATTTCAGTCTTTTTTGTCAAATTGCAGTTTAGTCCTTGAAGTTTTATTTTTTGCAGAAAAGTCCAAAGTTCATTTTTCAGGTCCAGGCCGTGCCATTTCCATACAAATCCAGGTGTCACATTTTCATTGGCTCAAGTGTACACATGTCAACTATATAAGCATTGAGTCAGAATCAAAGCCATAGAGAACACGCCACTTCACCAAAACAGATTCAATTTTTCTCTTTCTTGTCAGTTAGATCAAACCAAGAAAATCACAGAGAAATCACCAAGAACACAAGAACCCTAAGATTTCCAGAACCAAATTCATACACAAATTCATTGATTTTCACATCAATCCTCAGAGATTCGTGTGAATCTTCATCACCGGATTGAAGATTTCCCCTACAATTCAAAGTGCGAGCTCACATTGAAGCAAGCTCAAGCACTGATCATAGGGATTTTTCACGCAGATTCAAAAAACGTTGAAGCAAGCTCAAGCACGTAATCACAGAGAAGCAGAGAAAGAATCAGAGAAGATGAAGATGAACCAGTAAACCGATTTATTTTCGGTCCAAAAGCAAGCAAAATCATCAAAACCGTCAAGAACATTCAAGTTTTTTCCAAAGGTTTTCCTCCATTAAAGGTTTCAACCAAAACCTTAGGTAAAACTCATACTCTTTTTCAAAAGCAATATCACTGTTAAACCTAAAAATCACGCAAGCAAAACAGATCCAAAGGTTCCAGAATTCAAAGAAAACCATAACCGTAAACATCAAAATCTAGATCCGTAAGGATCAACGTTTTGAAAGCGAAAACAGGCGTCAAAAAGTAATCAAACGACGAAACGATGTAGATCTTTAAAGATCTAAATGATCTCATTCAAAAAAATCAAAAATCATTTCAAAACCGTAAAAGCTTTTTCAAGATCTACGTCGTTCCAAGCCGTTTTCAAAAAAACAAATGCCGGATTCGTGTTTAGGGTAAGAAGGCGAATCGTTTGATGTAGAAACTTTGAAGTTCTGGAAAATTAGGTCACCGGAGTGGTTTAGGCGCGCCGGAGAAGATGAAGCTTCCGGCGGACCTTCAAGGTCTCCGCCGTGGCTTCATCCTCACCGGCGGTGAGGGTTTAGAGAGAGATGAGAGAAGAGAGAAGAGTTAGAGAGAGAAAGGTGTGTGACAAATGAAAAAACCGGCGCGTTAGGGTTTTATATAGGGCGCTAGACCGGACCGGTTCAAGACCGGTCCAATCCCCTGCGTTGTGAGCCCTTAGATCTAGGGTTTGGGACCTTGGATCAATCCAACGGTCCCTGAGTATCCCTGTGAGATCCGTTTCCTCTGGTTTTGGGCTGGGCCTTCTGTTGTACGTTTTTTTGCTTCTTTTGCTGCTTGCACCATTTTCTTTGCTATTTGCACCTGTGGCCTGCTCATTCTTGTTTACAAAATTTCTAAAAAAATCCTAGTTGTTTCTTGGTACATTTTTGGCATTTTTATGGTGTTTTCCTGCATGTAAAAAATATCAAAATGGCATGAACAAATTTCCATGTGTTTTTACACTTTTGGTATACTTTTTGCTATGTTTTTGTTCTTGATACTTTGATATGTGTTATGAATAAATGATACCATATCTTATGATGAATATGCCTCTGGACATGTGCTTCTTTTTGCTGTTTTGAATATGATTTTATGGATTTCTTGTTTTACAAGCAACAAATGTTTGTTTTAGAGAATAAAGTGTCAAATTTCTCTATGAATTTGGTGTGATACCTTGCTTGCATATGTTTCCATTAATTTCATGTCATGGCTTGAAACCAAATTTCTTGCAAAATTGCCATGATGTGATGATTATGGGTTGCAAGCACCTTTAGGTATCACATCAAAGTTTTTAGGTTCATTGCCACTTTATTACCTTTTCTTTGCCATTTTTATGTATTTCCTTTTGATTACTTCCTACTATTGTGTGCTTTATGATTACTAACCATTTCATCTCATGTGCCATACCTTTCATAGCATTCCACCACTCTCTCCACTTTCTTTAGCTTAGCATTTATTTTTTTTTACAAGTTTTAATTCATTTGGTAATGTAATTTGTTATCATTGGTTTGTAGCTTGGCAAAGGGGCCATAGAATGTATTTAGGCAATTTTTGTAATATGGACTATGGACACTATGGCGCACCGACACGCACACACTCACCTTAGATGTATGCATAGGATTGTATGGTTAGACAAGCGTTTAGGTTTTAAACCCTTAGAGAAAATCCATCCTTTTTCCAAAAAAAACAATTGAACTTCACTTCAAAAATTTTCATAATAAATATGAAGTCAACACTTCATTTTTTTTTTTCCTTTCTTTTTTTCTTAAGAAAAATTCAATCCATCTTAATCATTTAGACTTCCTTTCTAATCACTAATCAAACCTCGCTTTTTTTGCTAAATCTAATGCTCATGAAGCCTCCCAATCTCCTTCTTCAAAACCTTTTTTTCAAAACTTAAAATCAAACAATTAAAACAAAAACAAGTCTTTTTAGCAAGAACTACGAACGGTTTTGATCCCTTAAAAGGGTACGTAGGCAATGAGTCAAAACTCATCCAAGCCGAAATAAAATCCAATTCTACTTCTTCTCTCCCCCATTCTTAACTAAATAAACCTCCCATTTTCAAAAAGTAAGTAAAAAATAAGCGTAGAAATTAACTTAGGAAAACGGCTCCTATAGAGGACTATAGTTACTCCGGGTGCCTAACACCTTCCCGTAGTAAAACCGACCCCCGAACTTAGAATCTAAGGGTTTTTTCTCAATTTTTCCCTTCCCAAGAAAAAAGAGAGATATCAACGGTCAAAAGGTTCAAGTCCAATTAATGGCTTGGCACCCAAAAACCATGATAACAGAAATGGCGACTTCACTGGGGAACTTTTTAAGCGGGTCACGCCTAGTTTTCCTTAGCTTATTTACGCTTTGTTTTATTGCTTACATATGTGAATACTTGTTTATTTTCATTTGACGTGTGGGGTGAGAATATCAAAAGTCCTATACCCGGGCTGAGTGAACTTATGTTTAGGTAGAGATACAATCGACAATTCGATCCGGGGGTTGCCTCGTGTATTGGATTATGCGATCAATCTCACATAGCTGAGGCATTTTGGAGGTGATATTGTCGGCATGTGTTGTCATGCTTAGGCACTTCACTTTCAATTGTTCGACGAAGCTATGAACCGTAGTTACCAAACCCATCCAAGCCTTTTTAGGGCGTAGTGCGGTGGCTAAATTGAGTGTTGTCTCAAACTTTAGTCGTCACGCGATACTACACTCAAACTAGACCTTCTCACAAATAATCATGGAACGGGTGTCGTCCTGTACTACCATGATATATGTGAGAGAGGTTGCAGTTTGGGAACTGTGTTAGAACCTTGGTTACTACTATCCAAAGCCTTAGTTCACCGGACGCCGTGTCCATCCGTGGCCCCGTTACTTTGAACCTCAACCCACATTGTAATTAAACAACACAATCATGCATACATGCATTCATGCATAAACATTTTTCATGCATTCATCGAAGGGTTTAAACAAATGGAAATTTTTGTAAATAATCACAGGTATGAAGAAGACTAAGTGCTACAAGTTCAAGGAAGTGGATTTGGTTAGTTTGAGAGAGTTGGCACTCAAGGTCAAGAGTCAAACAGGGTTCCGACTCCGGTATGGGGGATTGCTTACTTTGCTCCGAACCGATGTGGACGAGAAGCTAGTGCACACTCTGGTGCAATTTTATGATCCGAGCTTCCGCTGCTTCACTTTCCCGGACTTCCAGTTGGTTCCTACTCTCGAGGCTTACTCCAATCTAGTGGGTTTACCTATAGCCGAAAAGACGCCTTTCACCGGTCCCGGGACTTCTCTTACTCCTCTGGTTATCGCTAAGGATCTCTACCTCAAGACTTCCGACGTCTCCAACCATCTTATTACCAAGTCTCACATCCGGGGGTTCACTTCAAGGTATCTTCTTGATCAGGCTAATCTCAGTACTACTCGTCAGGATACACTCGAGGCTATTCTTGCTTTGCTTATCTACGGGCTCATCCTCTTTCCGAACCTCGACAACTTTGTGGACATGAATGCTATCGAGATCTTTCATTCCAAGAACCCGGTTCCTACTTTGCTAGCAGATACCTACCACGCCATTCATGACAGGACTCTCAAGGGCCGTGGGTATATTCTTTGCTGCACATCTCTTCTGTATAGGTGGTTTATTTCGCACCTTCCGAGTTCCTTCCATGATAACTCGGAAAACTGGTCCTACTCGCAGCGGATTATGGCTCTCACTCCTAATGAGGTGGTCTGGATCACTCCCGCCGCTCAAGCCAAGGAAATCATCATGGGTTGTGGAGACTTTCTCAATGTACCTCTTCTTGGTACCTGTGGAGGAATCAACTACAACCCCGAGCTTGCTATGAGACAGTTCGGTTTCCCTATGAAATCGAAGCCCATTAATCTTGCTACATCTCCAGAGTTCTTCTTCTACGCGAATGCTCCTACCGGACAAAGGAAAGCTTTCATGGATGCTTGGTCTAAGGTCCGAAGGAAGAGTGTGAAGCATCTAGGTGTGAGATCCGGTGTCGCTCATGAGGCTTATACTCAGTGGGTGATAGATCGAGCTGAGGAGATTGGTATGCCTTATCCAGCTATGAGATACGTGTCTTCGTCTACTCCATCTATGCCTCTACCTCTACTCCCCGCGACTCAGGATATGTATCAGGAGCATCTAGCTATGGAGAGTCGTGAGAAGCAAGTGTGGAAAGCTCGGTACAATCAAGCCGAGAATCTAATCATGACTTTGGATGGTAGAGATGAGCAGAAGACTCATGAGAATCTGATGTTGAAGAAAGAGCTAGCTAAGGCCCGGAGGGAACTAGAAGAGAAAGACGAGCTGCTTATGAGGGATTCCAAGAGAGCCCGAGGACGACGAGACTTCTTTGACAGATACTGTGATTCAGATTCCGAGTCCGATGATCTTCCGACTACTTCCTATGCTTGAGAGCTCTATTTGTTTACCTTGTTGAAAATGTTGTGTAATTTTGTTTATTTGCAAGATTTCTAATTTGTTTTAAAATCCTTCGATAAAAAAATAAGTCTTTTGCATTCGCATTTGCATATCATGCATCATATGCATCATGCATTGGTCACAAAGGCTTCCAAGTGCTCACTATCTCCTGGTTCCTCTGCCGCAGTGTGAAAGGTGGCTCGTGCTCAGAGAGTTTACGAACCAGATAGAATTGATCGAACCAGAGAATACAGAAGAAAGAAAAGGGCTATGGAAGAAGAGAACGCTCAGCTTCGCACCGAGGTAGCCTCTCTAAAGGAGGAATTGGCTAAAGCTAATGACGTCATGACTGCTCTACTAGCTGCTCAAGAGCAATCAGCTACAGCTATCCCTACAACCACAGCTGCACCAGTAACTACAAGCGTGCTCCCTACCACTTCTGCAGACAATCGCTTTACTATGCCAGTGGGGTTTCCGTATGGGCTTCCACCGTTCTTCACTCCCGTCGCTACAGCAAGTACCTCGGGCACTGCTAACAATGTTTTGATCCCGGCAACAAATGCCGCCTCCGTCATTGCTACTTTGCCACAAACAACAGTAGCCGTCACTGAGCCTCTGGTCCACACTCTGCCTCAAGGTATTAACATCAACACACAGCGCAGAAGCATCCCCGTAACCAAGACTATGGAAGAGATGATGGAGGAACTTGCTAAAGAACTCCGTCACGAAATCCAGGCCAATCGAGGGAGTGCAGACTCTGTCAAAACTCAAGACCTTTGCTTAGTGTCAAAAGTGGATGTTCCTAAAAAGTTCAAGATTCCGGACTTCGACCGGTACAACGGGCTAACTTGTCCTCAAAATCACATCATCAAATACGTCCGGAAGATGGGCAATTACAAAGACAATGATTCCCTTATGATCCACTGTTTTCAGGATAGTCTGATGGAGGATGCCGCAGAGTGGTATACTAGTTTGAGTAAGAATGACATCCACACCTTTGATGAGTTAGCCACCGCTTTCAAGAGCCATTATGGGTTTAACACTCGACTGAGGCCAAATAGGGAGTTTCTCAGGTCCCTATCTCAGAAGAAGGAGGAAAGTTTCCGTGAATATGCGCAAAGGTGGAGAGGGGCGGCTGCCCGTATCACTCCTGCTTTAGATGAGGAAGAAATGACCCAGACGTTCTTAAAGACGTTGAAGAAAGATTATGTTGAGAGGATGATCATCGCTGCCCCGAACAACTTTTCGGAGATGGTCACTATGGGAACCCGTCTTGAGGAAGCAGTCAGGGATGGAATCATTGTGTTTGAGAAAGCTGAATCTTCTACGAGTGCATCGAAGAGGTATGGTAATGGACACCACAAGAAGAAAGAAACTGAAGTGGGGATGGTGTCAGCTGGAGCCGGTCAATCCATGGCTACCGTTGCTCCCATCAATGCAACTCAAATGCCTCCGTCATACCCATATATGCCATATTCTCAGCATCCGTTCTTCCCACCGTTTTATCATCAGTACCCTTTGCCACCGGGCCAGCCTCAAGTGCCCGTCAATGCAATTGCCCAACAGATGAAACAACAGTTGCCGGTTCAACAACAACAACAAAATCAGCAAGCTAGGCCTACTTTTCCTCCTATACCAATGTTGTATGCAGAACTTCTTCCAACCTTACTCCAGAGAGGTCATTGTACAACTAGACAGGGCAAGCCACCACCTGATCCGTTGCCTCCAAGGTTCAGGTCTGATCTTAAATGTGACTTTCATCAAGGTGCCTTAGGTCATGATGTCGAGGGGTGTTATGCTTTGAAGTATATCGTGAAGAAGCTCATTGATCAGGGAAAGCTGACTTTTGAGAATAATGTCCCACACGTCCTCGACAATCCTCTTCCAAATCATGCCGCTGTGAATATGATCGAGGTGTGTGAAGAAGCTCCGAGACTTGATGTCCGCAACGTCGCAACTCCTCTGGTACCTCTACACATCAAGCTGTGCAAAGCTTCTCTGTTCAATCATGATCATGCCAAGTGTCTGGGATGTCTCCGTGATCCTTTGGGTTGTTATACTGTTCAAGAAGACATCCAAAGCTTGATGAATGATAATCTTCTGACTGTCAGTGATGTTTGCGTGATTGTGCCGGTTTTTCACGATCCGCCTGTCAAGAGTACACCTTTGAAGAAGAATGCTGAGCCTTTGGTGATAAGGTTGCCAGGACCAATTCCTTATGTTTCGGATAAGGCTGTTCCATACAAATACAATGCTACTATGATAGAAAATGGAGTAGAGGTGCCTCTAGCCTCCTTTGCCACAGTAAGCAACATTGCCGAAGGGACTTCTGCAGCGCTAAGAAGCGGGAAAGTCCGTCCGCCGTTATTTCAGAAGAAGGTAGCTACGCCAATCGCTCCACAAGTTGAAGAAGCAACTCCAACCGTTGTTTCACCCATTGCTACAGATATGAATCAGCCAGGCAAATCTATAGAGGATTCGAATTTAGATGAGATTCTGAGAATAATAAAGAGGAGCGACTACAAGATCGTTGATCAATTGCTGCAGACTCCTTCAAAGATATCTGTATTGTCATTGCTCTTGAGCTCCGAGGCTCACAGGAATACCTTGTTGAAAGTGCTGGAGCAGGCATATGTTGACCACGAAGTTACGGTAGATCGTTTCGGTGGCATAGTGGGAAATATTACTGCTTACAACAACCTCTGGTTTAGTGAAGAAGAGTTGCCGGAAGTGGGAAAGAGTCACAATCTGGCTTTACACATCTCAGTGAATTGTAAATCAGACATGATATCAAATGTGTTGGTGGATACCGGTTCCTCTCTCAATGTAATGCCCAAGACGACTCTAGATCAGTTGAGCTACCGTGGGACCCCGTTGAGGAGAAGTACTTTCTTGGTCAAAGCTTTTGATGGATCTCGAAAGAATGTGCTGGGAGAGATAGACTTGCCGATAACCATTGGCCCTGAGAATTTCTTGGTTACTTTCCAAGTGATGGACATTAATGCATCCTACAGTTGCCTGCTGGGAAGACCGTGGATACACGATGCAGGTGCGGTAACCTCTACCTTACATCAGAAGTTGAAATTCATAAGGAATGGAAAGCTTGTTACCATTCATGGTGAAGAGGCATACTTAGTTAGCCAGCTATCTTCCTTTTCTTGTATTGAAGCAGGGTCTGCTGAAGGGACTGCTTTCCAAGGATTGACCATTGAAGGTGCGGAGCCTAAGAAAGCTGGGACTGCTATGGCTTCATTGAAAGATGCTCAGAAGGTTATTCAGGACGGTCAGACTGCCGGTTGGGGCAAGGTGATACAGCTCTGTGAGAACAAGCGTAAAGAAGGTCTCGGGTTCTCCCCGTCATCAAGGGTTTCCTCGGGAGTCTTCCACAGTGCAGGGTTTGTTAATGCTATCTCTGAAGAAGCCACTGGATCTGGTCTCAGGCCTGTATTTGTTACACCAGGAGGCATTGCGAGAGATTGGGATGCCATTGACATTCCTTCAATCATGCATGTTTCTGAGTAATGTGTCTTGTTGCTTTAATGCTTTGTTTTCAAAATAACAATCCTCTCGCTCTGCCCAAAGCGAGAGTGATATTTTCTGTAAGGGCATGTTTGTTTCGGCATTGCCGTTGATTAATAAAATTTTGTCGTTTCTTCCACGACTACTTTTTTTTAGTGCTTTTTCCCTTGGAAACAATGGTAATGCCAGAAAAAACCAAAACGTTTGTATTTTCTTATTAATTTCAAAAATCTGCATGAAAAAAAAAAACTCTTTCTAAAATCATCCAATCATTATATGCAGGTTGAACCATAATAAACCCGTTGAACACAGTAATCCTGCGGTTCCTCCGAATTTTGAATTCCCTGTGTATGAAGCCGAAGATGAGGAAGGTGATGACATACCATATGAGATTACTCGGTTACTTGAGCAAGAAAAGAAAGCCATTCAGCCTCACCAGGAAGAGATTGAGCTTATCAACATAGGTACCGAGGAAAACAAGCAAGAAATCAAGATTGGTGCTACTCTAGAGGAAGGGGTTAAACAGAAGATCATCCGACTCCTCCGGGAATATCCGGATATTTTTGCATGGTCCTATGAAGATATGCCAGGTCTAGACCCTATGATTGTGGAGCATCGGATCCCTACCAAGCCTGAATGTCCTCCCGTCAGGCAGAAATTGAGAAGGACTCATCCTGATATGGCTCTCAAGATCAAGAATGAAGTTCAAAAGCAGATTGATGCGGGTTTCCTCATGACAGTTGAGTATCCCGAATGGGTTGCCAATATTGTGCCTGTGCCAAAGAAGGATGGTAAGGTCCGGATGTGTGTTGACTTCAGGGACTTGAACAAAGCCAGTCCGAAAGACAACTTTCCATTACCTCATATTGATGTGCTTGTTGATAATACTGCTCAATCTAAGGTGTTCTCCTTCATGGACGGTTTTTCCGGTTATAATCAGATCAAGATGTCTCCTGAAGACAGAGAAAAGACGTCTTTTATCACTCCATGGGGTACTTTCTGCTACAAAGTGATGCCGTTCGGCCTAATCAATGCTGGTGCTACCTACCAAAGGGGAATGACCACTCTGTTTCATGACATGATCCACAAAGAAGTTGAGGTATATGTGGATGACATGATTGTGAAGTCAGCAGATGAGGAGCAGCATGTTGAATATTTAACAAAGATGTTTGAAAGGTTGAGAAAATACAAGCTGCGATTGAATCCCAACAAATGTACATTCGGTGTCAGGTCTGGAAAGTTATTAGGCTTCATTGTCAGCCAAAAGGGCATTGAAGTCGATCCTGATAAAGTCCGGGCCATCCGAGAAATGCCGGCTCCACAGACAGAGAAGCAAGTCAGAGGTTTCTTGGGACGTTTGAATTACATCTCCCGATTCATATCTCATATGACTGCAACCTGCGGGCCGATCTTCAAGCTACTTAGAAAGAACCAGCCTGTTGTATGGAATGATGAATGCCAAGAAGCTTTTGATAGCATCAAGAATTACCTGCTGGAACCACCTATCCTTGTCCCACCCGTGGAAGGAAGGCCTTTGATTATGTATTTGGCAGTGTTTGATGAATCCATAGGATGCGTGCTTGGTCAACAAGATGAAACTGGAAAGAAAGAGCACGCTATCTACTATCTAAGCAAGAAGTTCACCGATTGTGAAACTCGGTATACAATGCTTGAGAAGACTTGTTGTGCTCTAGCTTGGGCTGCCAAACGCCTGCGTCATTATTTGGTGAATCATACAACTTGGTTGATATCCAGAATGGATCCGATCAAGTATATCTTTGAGAAAGCTGCTGTTACTGGAAAGATTGCACGCTGGCAGATGCTTTTGTCTGAATATGATATTGTGTTCAAAACTCAAAAGGCAATCAAAGGTAGCATTCTCGCCGATCACCTTGCTTATCAACCTCTTGATGACTATCAACCAATTGAATTCGACTTCCCTGATGAAGAGATCATGTATTTGAAATCCAAAGACTGTGAAGAACCGTTGATTAATGAAGGTCCAGATCCCAATAGCAAGTGGGGTTTAGTCTTTGATGGTGCTGTCAATGCTTATGGTAAGGGAATTGGGGCAGTCATTGTATCCCCGCAGGGGCATCACATTCCTTTCACCGCTCGAATTCTGTTCGAATGTACCAACAACATGGCTGAGTATGAAGCATGCATCTTCGGGATCGAGGAAGCAATTGACATGAGAATCAAGCACCTCGACATCTATGGAGATTCTGCGCTCGTCATCAATCAGATAAAGGGTGAATGGGAGACACACCATGCTAATTTGATTCCTTATCGTGATTATGCGAGACGTCTTCTGACATATTTTACAAAGGTTGAGCTGCACCATATTCCTCGTGATGAGAACCAAATGGCTGATGCTCTTGCTACTCTATCTTCCATGTTTCGAGTAAACCATTGGAATGATGTGCCATTAATCAAAGTGCAACGCCTTGAAAGACCTTCGCATGTGTTTGCTATTGGGGATGTGATCGATCAGGCTGGTGAAAATGGGGTTGACTATAGACCTTGGTACTATGACATCAAGCAGTTCTTGCTGAGCCGTGAGTATCCGCCGGGTGCTTCCAAACAAGATAAGAAGACCCTGAGAAGATTGGCCGGTAGATTCCTGTTAGATGGAGATATTCTGTACAAGAGGAACTATGACATGGTATTGCTAAGATGTGTTGATGAACACGAAGCAGAGCAGTTAATGCATGATGTACATGACGGTACCTTCGGGACCCATGCTACAGGGCATACTATGTCAAGAAAGTTGCTACGGGCAGGTTACTACTGGATGGCCATGGAGCATGATTGCTACCAATACGCCAGGAAATGCCACAAATGTCAAATCTATGCTGATAAGATTCATGTGCCTCCGCACGCTCTCAACGTTATGTCATCCCCATGGCCGTTCTCAATGTGGGGTATCGACATGATTGGAAGAATTGAACCAAAGGCTTCAAATGGTCATCGTTTCATCTTAGTGGCAATTGACTACTTCACCAAGTGGGTTGAAGCAGCATCTTATACCAATGTGACCAAGCAAGTGGTAGCTAAGTTCATCAAGAACAACATCATCTGTCGATATGGTGTTCCCAGCAAGATTATTACTGACAATGGTACCAACCTGAACAACAATGTGGTGCAAGCTCTTTGTGAAGAATTCAAAATTGAGCACCATAACTCTTCTCCCTATAGACCTCAGATGAATGGTGCAGTTGAGGCCGCCAACAAGAATATCAAGAGAATTGTCCAGAAGATGGTAACCACTTACAAGGACTGGCATGAGATGTTACCCTATGCTCTGCATGGATACCGTACTACCGTGCGCAGTTCAACCGGGGCAACCCCTTTCTCTCTTGTATATGGTATGGAAGCAGTTCTTCCTTTGGAAGTGGAGATCCCATCTCTCCGTGTGATCATGGAAGCAAAGTTATCAGAGGCTGAATGGTGCCAGAGCCGGTATGATCAGTTGAATTTGATTGAGGAAAAACGTATGGATGCCATGGCTCGTGGACAGTCATATCAAGTAAGAATGAAGACTGCTTTTGATAAGAAAGTCCATCCCCGAGAATTCAAGGTAGGGGAACTTGTATTGAAAAGGAGGATAAGCCAGCAACCCGACCCAAGGGGCAAGTGGACGCCTAACTATGAAGGTCCTTATGTTGTCAAGAAGGCCTTCTCCGGTGGTGCTTTAATCCTTACACACATGGATGGTGTAGAGCTTCCAAATCCAGTAAATGCCGATATAGTCAAGAAATACTTTGCCTAGAAATATGAAAAGAACAGCGTGGTAGGTCGAAAACCCGAAAGGGCGGCCTAGGCAAAAATGCGCTTCCCGGTGGATCGAAAACCCGAAAGGGCGGTCCAGGCAAAAATAAGGGACAAAAAAATATATATGAAAAGCTCGCTGAGATTGTAAACAACTCAGGCAAGAATGAGCGTCTCGATGAGCCGAAAACCCGGAAGGGCGGTTCATGCAAAAATGAGATTGAAACAAAAGGCAAGTAACTATATCTGGCTAACCACCGTCCCCTTGGGGGGCATCTGCAGCTGTTAATGACCGTCTTCATCAAAAAGCTTCTGTACTTGTGGATTCAAAGTTCCCAGGAAATGTAATGATTGCTGTGTTCAATGTACCACCAACCAATAAAATTACCATTTTCCAAGCTTTGTGAATCCGTGGAGTCATGCCTTCGGCTGACCACCACTCTTATACATCAATTTGAGACTGTGCTTTTGTTTGAAACTCTGTTTTCTTTTTACTTTCAAAGCTATATACAAAAACATTTTCTTTCTATTTTGATAATGACAATGCTTGAAACAAACATTTTGAAAATTGAAAACCTTTTGTCTATTTTGAAAAGCAAACCCGAGCAACAGGGTACAATCAAATGAAACATGCATGAGCGAGGGTATGTGAATGTCTATTTCAATATATGCTACAAGCAGGTTCTCCTCCAGGATAGTCTGTGGTCAATGGCAAGAATGAAAAAACAGAATGAAAATGCATGAAAATGAAAAGGCTCGCTAAGTCGAAAACCCGAAAGGGCGGCTTAGGCAAAAATGAGCACCCCGCTGGATTGACAACCCGAAAGGGCAGTTCAGGCAAAAATGGGGCATTGAAAAGAACTTATTTCCCCGGTGGATCGAAAACCCGAAAGGGCGATCCAGGCAAAAATGGGATGAAAAAAAATGATGAATGAAAATGAGAATATAACATGCAAAAGCATTGACCACAGATGCAATGTCTACAACATACCCAGCGCTGAAATGCCCAGCACAACGGCGTTTTCCCCGGTCGGGTCTTCCAAGATTCTATCCCCAGCAAGATGCATAGCTACCTGCCCTCAGCTATGGTTCCGACACGTCTCCCAACGACGTCATCTCCAAAGAGGATTTCCAAGAATGTGTAATATAGCACGAGCCACTACGTGCCCAATACTCTGATGTCTTGTCTTCCCCGTGAAGTCGTGCCTACAAAATGCCAACAGTCATGCATTACAAGCATTCATACATGCATAATCATGCATATTACGTGCCCATGCATTTAATGAAATTGTTATATCATCCATGCATATTGCATTTCCAATGTCAACATCAGTCTCAATTCAATACTCATGTCAGGTTCTCTGTCAAAACCTTGTGAGCCAATAATATCAGTCAATTTTTACCTTTCAATTCAAATCGACGTCAAGTCAATCTCAATCTATATTTTGTCAACAAACCAATCCCCAGTGAATGTGTTTCTGTTTGGTCAAGTTACTAGTTCGCATCCAAGAACGACTTGTACCCGTTTACTTTTCAATGTTATCGGTCGAGTGCCTAGCTCAATCCAAGAGCAGCTTGTACCTGGCTATCTGTTTCTGTCGGTGGAGTAACCAGTTCGCATCCAAGAACAAGCTCGCACCTGTCTTTTTGCCTTGCTTTCAGTCGAGTAACCAGTTCGAATCCTTAAGAACAACTCGTACCTGCCAATTTTACATGTTTTCAGTCGAGTCACCAGTTCGAATCCGTAAGAACAACTCGTACTTGCCAATTTTCTTTTTTTCCCAGTCGGGTCACCAGTTCAAATCCATAAGAACAACTCGCACTTTCCAATATACCCAAGTGAGTTACCAGTTCGAATCCATAAGAACAACTCATGTTTGTCCGGTAACCTCTATCCCCTGTGAAGTGACCAGTTCGAATCCATAAGAACAACTCGCAGTTGTCTGTTTGTTTCATCCCCGGTTAAGTGGCTAGTTCGAATCCAAGAACAGCTTGTACCTGTCCAACTTGTTTCTAGTTTCCCGTTACTCTGCTATTCACTATCTTTGTCAATGTCTACCAATCCCGCAATGGATACGACATATTTTGTTAATTCCAATCCCCATGAGGTCTTGCATCCATAATCCAAATGATGCATGGCATGCATATTATTTGAATATGGGTAGGCGTATTTTTACGTCCAAACATAGTGCAAATGCTAATATTTAAGTATCTTCGTCCTGTCAAGCCAAAGACTCCGTCTCTTGACTCTCCAGACAAAGAAACTTAAATAGGGGCAGCTGTTATACCCTGTTTTTGGACCTAAAAATACTGGGCCCAATTTCATTTCAAACTTTGTCAATTATCAAATTTCAACTGCACGGTTCAATTTGTCTCTGCCTCGCAGTATTTTTAATCACAATTTTACCTATGTTTTTCTTGCATAAAACCTTTCAAAATGTCTTTACTTGTCTTATAAGTCATTCAAAAGTGTCTCTGAATCATTACATTGCTTTTTCTACAGTTTATTTCAAAATTTGCAAAAGTCATACAGAAGGGTATTTTGGTCATTTCCTGCAGTGGGACCCATTCTCATCCTTGTGACTGTCTCTGAGTCTTTTCAGATTATTTTTAAACATGTCATCAGTAAACTTTGTTAAAGTTCATTTCAAATTTGCGTCTGAGTCAGCGTCAAGTCAATTTGAATCTGTTTAGGTCATTTTTAGCCCTAGGGGCATTTTGGTCATTTCACACGAAATTTTGGCATGGGGAGGTTACTTTGAAGTACCTCATTTAGGCCATTGGTTCGTTTTAGTCCGTTTTGTCAATTTTATTTGTGTTTCGCTTTACGTTTGGTCAAATTACCAATTTTATTTTAATTTTTAGTGTTTTTATTATTTTTGCATTTTTGTCCTCAAAGAGTTCCAAAATTGCAGTTCAGTCCACCTTTTTTTAATTTTCATTTCAGTCTTTTTTGTCAAATTGCAGTTTAGTCCTTGAAGTTTTATTTTTTGCAGAAAAGTCCAAAGTTCATTTTTCAGGTCCAGGCCGTGCCATTTCCATACAAATCCAGGTGTCACATTTTCATTGGCTCAAGTGTACACATGTCAACTATATAAGCATTGAGTCAGAATCAAAGCCATAGAGAACACGCCACTTCACCAAAACAGATTCAATTTTTCTCTTTCTTGTCAGTTAGATCAAACCAAGAAAATCACAGAGAAATCACCAAGAACACAAGAACCCTAAGATTTCCAGAACCAAATTCATACACAAATTCATTGATTTTCACATCAATCCTCAGAGATTCGTGTGAATCTTCATCACCGGATTGAAGATTTCCCCTACAATTCAAAGTGCGAGCTCACATTGAAGCAAGCTCAAGCACTGATCATAGGGATTTTTCACGCAGATTCAAAAAACGTTGAAGCAAGCTCAAGCACGTAATCACAGAGAAGCAGAGAAAGAATCAGAGAAGATGAAGATGAACCAGTAAACCGATTTATTTTCGGTCCAAAAGCAAGCAAAATCATCAAAACCGTCAAGAACATTCAAGTTTTTTCCAAAGGTTTTCCTCCATTAAAGGTTTCAACCAAAACCTTAGGTAAAACTCATACTCTTTTTCAAAAGCAATATCACTGTTAAACCTAAAAATCACGCAAGCAAAACAGATCCAAAGGTTCCAGAATTCAAAGAAAACCATAACCGTAAACATCAAAATCTAGATCCGTAAGGATCAACGTTTTGAAAGCGAAAACAGGCGTCAAAAAGTAATCAAACGACGAAACGATGTAGATCTTTAAAGATCTAAATGATCTCATTCAAAAAAATCAAAAATCATTTCAAAACCGTAAAAGCTTTTTCAAGATCTACGTCGTTCCAAGCCGTTTTCAAAAAAACAAATGCCGGATTCGTGTTTAGGGTAAGAAGGCGAATCGTTTGATGTAGAAACTTTGAAGTTCTGGAAAATTAGGTCACCGGAGTGGTTTAGGCGCGCCGGAGAAGATGAAGCTTCCGGCGGACCTTCAAGGTCTCCGCCGTGGCTTCATCCTCACCGGCGGTGAGGGTTTAGAGAGAGATGAGAGAAGAGAGAAGAGTTAGAGAGAGAAAGGTGTGTGACAAATGAAAAAACCGGCGCGTTAGGGTTTTATATAGGGCGCTAGACCGGACCGGTTCAAGACCGGTCCAATCCCCTGCGTTGTGAGCCCTTAGATCTAGGGTTTGGGACCTTGGATCAATCCAACGGTCCCTGAGTATCCCTGTGAGATCCGTTTCCTCTGGTTTTGGGCTGGGCCTTCTGTTGTACGTTTTTTTGCTTCTTTTGCTGCTTGCACCATTTTCTTTGCTATTTGCACCTGTGGCCTGCTCATTCTTGTTTACAAAATTTCTAAAAAATCCTAGTTGTTTCTTGGTACATTTTTGGCATTTTTATGGTGTTTTCCTGCATGTAAAAAATATCAAAATGGCATGAACAAATTTCCATGTGTTTTTACACTTTTGGTATACTTTTTGCTATGTTTTTGTTCTTGATACTTTGATATGTGTTATGAATAAATGATACCATATCTTATGATGAATATGCCTCTGGACATGTGCTTCTTTTTGCTGTTTTGAATATGATTTTATGGATTTCTTGTTTTACAAGCAACAAATGTTTGTTTTAGAGAATAAAGTGTCAAATTTCTCTATGAATTTGGTGTGATACCTTGCTTGCATATGTTTCCATTAATTTCATGTCATGGCTTGAAACCAAATTTCTTGCAAAATTGCCATGATGTGATGATTATGGGTTGCAAGCACCTTTAGGTATCACATCAAAGTTTTTAGGTTCATTGCCACTTTATTACCTTTTCTTTGCCATTTTTATGTATTTCCTTTTGATTACTTCCTACTATTGTGTGCTTTATGATTACTAACCATTTCATCTCATGTGCCATACCTTTCATAGCATTCCACCACTCTCTCCACTTTCTTTAGCTTAGCATTTATTTTTTTTTACAAGTTTTAATTCATTTGGTAATGTAATTTGTTATCATTGGTTTGTAGCTTGGCAAAGGGGCCATAGAATGTATTTAGGCAATTTTTGTAATATGGACTATGGACACTATGGCGCACCGACACGCACACACTCACCTTAGATGTATGCATAGGATTGTATGGTTAGACAAGCGTTTAGGTTTTAAACCCTTAGAGAAAATCCATCCTTTTTCCAAAAAAAACAATTGAACTTCACTTCAAAAATTTTCATAATAAATATGAAGTCAACACTTCATTTTTTTTTTCCTTTCTTTTTTTCTTAAGAAAAATTCAATCCATCTTAATCATTTAGACTTCCTTTCTAATCACTAATCAAACCTCGCTTTTTTTGCTAAATCTAATGCTCATGAAGCCTCCCAATCTCCTTCTTCAAAACCTTTTTTTCAAAACTTAAAATCAAACAATTAAAACAAAAACAAGTCTTTTTAGCAAGAACTACGAACGGTTTTGATCCCTTAAAAGGGTACGTAGGCAATGAGTCAAAACTCATCCAAGCCGAAATAAAATCCAATTCTACTTCTTCTCTCCCCCATTCTTAACTAAATAAACCTCCCATTTTCAAAAAGTAAGTAAAAAATAAGCGTAGAAATTAACTTAGGAAAACGGCTCCTATAGAGGACTATAGTTACTCCGGGTGCCTAACACCTTCCCGTAGTAAAACCGACCCCCGAACTTAGAATCTAAGGGTTTTTTCTCAATTTTTCCCTTCCCAAGAAAAAAGAGAGATATCAACGGTCAAAAGGTTCAAGTCCAATTAATGGCTTGGCACCCAAAAACCATGATAACACCATCAAACATCAAGAATCTCATAGAGTCAAGGAATCGACAGAGGAAAAACCATTTAAGGGAGAAAAAGGAGTCAACATGAACATAAGTGGAAAAGTGGAAAGAGCTATTGGGGGCTCCTAGAAGGATGAAGAAGAAGACTTTGAAGTCGGGGATCGTGTCATGTTAAGACATCCAACAAATTTATATGGTTTCTTTGGGAGGAAAGCTAGGAAAGGATTGGATAGACCATTCATGATCAAGAAGGTTTGTCATAACAAAGAGATTGTGATTTGAGATGAAGTCATCTGGTACTCCTATGTTGATCCAAGTGAAATAAAGATGGTAGAGTATCATGTTGGTGAAGTTGAATCTGATGAAGATAAACCAACAACAAAAAGACGCAGGAACGGTGCATAGACATATCTATCAAGCTAGAGACGTAAAGCACACGCTAAATAGGAGGTAGCCTATTTCATCAAGCTAATGACTGATGTAGTATTTTTGCATCAAACAATAGTAAGTATTTGTATCGTCTCCTCAGGGACTAGTGCGATATCGCGGACCGTTCGACAGCAAATATCATTCAAAGTTAAAGATAATTTGTTGTTTGTTTGAATAACTAAGTTGCAAATGATAAAGTTGAGATTAATAGGGCGTAACACTTGTTAGGATTAGAGTTTCTTGATCAAGCGTCACACATAACCTAATGACCATACATGGATTCTAGCTTTTCTTTGATATTATCACATATCCCTCGACAACACCATTCGTGTCCAAACAATATTGTGAAATCAATTGTATCATTCAATTGTCGATGTCTCAAACTATTGAATGATTCAAGAGTCGATCTTATCGTTCAATCGATGATTTCTCAATCTATTGAATGATAAGAAAGCTTTAGGTTTGGATGCACAAGGTGATTATCAAAACATCGATTCCATGTCTAGAACCAATGTTTTGATAGATGGTTATTCTAAACCTAGATTCAAAAGTATTTCTCAATCACAATTAAATCAAAGATAAACATTAAAGTGCAAGAATAACATCAATATCAAATCAAATGCTAGAACCATATATTTATAGATCAAAAAGTTACATGTTAAGCTAAGATCAAGTACCTCTAATCCCAACAAAGGAGATTTAGCTACTCATTGTCATGGAAGCCTTGCAAGAATGAATTGAAGAAGCAAGATTCATTACAACTTGTGATTTCTCAACAAAAGATGAAGAATCCACTTTCTATCACTCTCACTCTATGAAGAACAAGCCCTATCTCTCTCTCTCTCTCTAGAAATATTATAACATGAAAAGTATGAAAAACTAAGATTCCAACTGAAATGGTTGAGTGGGCTATTTATAGAATTCTGATTCTGCATGAACTCGCCTCGTGAGCTCCTTCATTCGCCATGGCGAGTTGAGGTTCCTTCACCATTGGGTTTGTGCCACGTCATCTGTGAAGAGTTAGACCGCCCTAACTCGCCTCGCAAGTACATCCATTCGCCATGGCGAGTATGCTCGCCTTCCACTCGCCATGCGAGTTGAGGGCGAATGAAAAACTGGTGCTCACTGGAATTGCTCGCCTTTGAAGCTCGCCTGGCGAGTTGGAGGCGAGTGATCTTCATTTTTCAGCCTCTTTGTACTTTTCTTCATTTTTGCTCTTTGCTTGATGTCTTGAGTTCAAATTCTGCGCAAGTGGGTAAAGTAAGATAGATAAAGCGTAAAAGGGCAATAATCACTTATCTCTCGGCTTTTCTCTCAATAACTTGCAAAACAAGTAACAAAAGTGCCTAAAATATATCATGAATTTAACACTTCCTAGCACTTATCAATGACTCAAAAGAATCACTGAACAGGAGGAAACCTATTGATCATCGGGACTAAGACGTTAAACAAGCGCTGAATGGGAGGCAACCCATTGATTTATTTTCCTGCTTTTTTATTTTCTGCTAAGCTAAGATTTCCTAACTGATCAATTTCATTTCTTAAATCTATTACTAATCCTCAAGTTTATCTTATAAAATTTTATTCTTTGCATTTACATTTACAACCTTTCCTTTTATGTTTAATTTTGTTTTACTCTTAGGAAGTCATTTCAAAGCACTTACGTTGGAGGCTAGTTTACCCTTACATTCAAGAGCACGATACTTTCTGAGGCTTGCTACTGAATAGCATAACCGGTGAGATTTAGAGCCAAATATTTTCATATCCATTCTAGGTTGTTTCATAAATTTTTTCCATTATGAGTGCTCCATATGAATGTTATTTTTGCTCGAATTTGCGGCCGTTCTTTACGGACGATCGGTTAGATTATAATACACATGACACTTTTCTTTGGTACCTTGAGCCTTTCAAGCCACCCTTTTATATTCATATTATCCTTTGTGAAACCACTTTGAGCCTCCAGATAAAAATTTCTTTCTTGTTACTTAGTGAAGGATCATGTCACAATCCTGAACTTTAAATGCACCCTGTTTGATTTCACTTGGAGTTAGATAGGTATTATTATGAGTGAGTATGTTTTGAAGTTAAGTTTGGGGTTGCTTTTTGGATTTAACAACATTTTAAGTTTGGGATCGGGTAACAATAGAACTTATTTAATAATAAGAAAATGAAAAAATAAACTATAAAAGTACTATTCAAACCACACACCAACCTTCCATTTGTCATGAAAATCATTAAAAAAAACATCAAGAAATCGTGTTTATGTATTTACCAAAAATAAATTACACCATCCGAACCTAGAGTCTTAAACCTGTTACAATCTCAAAGTGCCTATTTTATTTCTTCCAATGTAAACTGCTGAGTTAACAAAGCTCCATCTAACTCTGCTAAACTTTGTATAGGAATTGAAAATAAGCAAATTTTATGGTACACCTAATAAATTTGGGTGTATCGGTACACCAAATCGTAAAATTAATAATAAATAGTTGTTTTTTTTGAAGAAAAATAATTATTTTCTATCATTGACAACTAAGATAATTAAATTTTATATACAAAAGCTTCGACGAAATAAAATTTAATTTTTAAGAATTTTTATTACTCATAACAATGAATATTGATTATTTTTTATGATAAAATGTAAATTTTGTAATATGATCCTTATAAACAATGAAATGATGGTTTTTCTTATGAAATGATATTTTCTAAAATATAAATATTGACAAATACCTTTTTATTTCATTAAAGTGATCTTTAATTTATATATTTTGTGAAACAAGAGTACCGGTACACTCAAAATTGTGAGTGTATCATAGAAGTTCCCTTGAAAATAACATGGATCTACACAAATTTTTCTACTCAAAATGCCTTTTAAAATTATTAAAGACCTCACCTTTCATTTCTTCCACCCGTTCCACTCTTGCACCACTAACATATAAGCTTTGGATAAGTTATTTTGATTCCAACTTTTAACCATGTCATGAAAAAATATCATATTTGCATCACCTTCTTTCAAGCATAACGATAGAGAATAACTTTTGTGCATAGGCTCTTTCCTAAAAACTTAATCCTCTGAAGTTAAACTTGCATCTTTGCCTTGTAAAGAAGATTTGGTTACTGATATTCGTTCTTCGATATTTTGACTATGTTTTTTGCGCCAATCACGAAGACAACATTTCAATCTTTTAAATTTTTCCTTCAAAACATAACCACTATAATCAATAACTTTTCCTTCAACACTTCACAAGTCTTCCAAAGCCAAAAAGATTTGAAAATCACTTAATGAATTTAAATATATCCACACACATTTTCATGAACGAATTATGATAAAATCTTGATCACACCGACTCTAACGTGATTAGTTTTGCAGATGAAATTTAAAATTTTACACAAAGATTGCAATTACATATACTTATAAACCCACTTGGGTTAGTTGGTGCTATTGACTTGGGACGTGAGAGTGTGTTCCTTCTTAAGGTTTCAGGTTTGATTTTCTCCGTATGTTAATTTGGGTGGTCTGTGTTAGCTTCTTCAAAAAAACATATACTTATATTTTAAATATTATAATTTTTTTACGCATTATTTTAACTGTTTTTGAAAATCTGATTCTTGATCCAAGAATATAGTAAAATATGCCTTGATTTTGTTGTTGAAATAATATTGGGAGAGAAAACAATGGAAAGAGGAAAATACACCGAAAAATGAAATTTGATATTATACAACCGCTTTAACATAAGATTTGTAAAATTACCATATAATCCTCTAAACTAGTGAGATTAATTTACCATATATTAATCATATTTCGAGTTTGGAGGGGAGAAAGGGAAAGCTTTGAAGGGTGGAAAATATGAGGGAAAATAAAGAAATCTTTTAAAAAATTTAAAAGAGTGGTTTTTTAGAGAATATAAATTAATGCATATGATTACTATATTTTTAATTTTAAAAATATGTAACAACATAGATTAAATTTAAAGAATTTATATAAACCCTCCAAAACTCTCCTCCAATACAATTTTTTAGTTTTTCAAATAAGGAGAGTTTAGTATTATGAAGAAAAGTTAACCATCAAAGCATTTTCCTCTGATTTTCCTCAATTTTTTCCATTTACTCGTTCTTTTTTTCCTAGACCTTCTCCTCCCTTCCCCTCCAAACTCGCAAACAAAGCCTAAGGGATGACATATTATAAAATATGGTATAGATTATTTTTCTTATAGTAGATTTTCCTTAGCCCCTAAAAATACGCTAAAAAGATTTTTGGTTGATTTTCTGCATATTGTAATAATGCGATTTTAAAAGCAAACTCGTTCTTCCAAATGATTTCTTTTGGATTAGAAATATTAGCACTTAAACCTAGTTGTTTAGGCTCCACTGACAAGGAGCTCCTTCCAAGGACGTACTCGGAGAATACCAAGTTCAACTTTCAGGGGAACAACGTTTGACCAGTACGCATGCCTCTATGCACGAGCCGGATTAGTCGTCCATCTTTGGTAGGTTGGAAATCAGTGCGAAAGGAAAAAAATAAAAAATATTAGCACTTACTAGGAAAATGCAACGAATGTGTCAAACTATACTCTTGTGACAATGGCCCAATATGATGTGTGACCCCTTGTTTTTGTGTGTCGGTGGTTTATTGACCAAATTAAAAGCAGTCAATTAAAGAGATAAATCAGAAGTATTGATGTTTGGTTCACTTGTAAATCTTATATGATTACTTAGCAATAGCATCCAAGTTCCAACTACAATTGACTAGTTTTCATATAATACTAAGTGACGGTCATAAGAGGTAATAGTTGATACCAAATGATAATGATATATCTCTTCTATATATATGTCCACCTTTCTTATTTTTGCTCTAATTGGTCTGTTTCTGATACCTAAGTTATTTAAATAATTAGGATTTTATTGCTCTATAGAAAATAATTGCAAATTGCAATAAGTTAATGATGATGCGGGGTCAAAAGAAAGATAAAATTTGTAGGCAGAAAAAGAAAAAAAAAAAGTTAATGATGAGGCCAAGAAGTATAAGAAGTAACTATTGGTTGAATTGAAAAAATATTGACCAATATTCCTTAAAATTTTGTTCATTAAAAAAATGCATGGGGTTGAATCCGTTATGAATATGATAAATTCGTTAATGAAATATTATAAATATTTTTTGAAATAAAATATATAAATATTTGTGTAAGTATCTATTTAAATGTATTGAGGTATTTTTCATTTTTCACATGAGAAATGTAACTGATCTGAAACTGACTTGTGATGACGAACGAAGGTAACTGTATACGTAGGAGGACACATGAGTTGTTCTGTATGTAGTGTCTCTAACACTCAAATAATTGATGAATTTAGGACAATCATGTTTAGCAAGAACAGAAAACAAAATCTTTCATCAAAGTTTGATGGCCTTTTATATGTAGGCAACATGAGGTTCTGAGATGGTTAAACGGATCTATACTTTGATTTCATTGTGATTCACGGATCAATGTATGATTTTTATCAAAGGACAATGATTTGTTTACAAAGATTTATATGGTACGTCGCGGGATCCGATTAGTGTTTATTCATTTAAGTTGTGGATCTTTATGGGATGAGTCTTTATCAGATACAAAAATTAGACCAGATGTTATTTTATAATGTTATTTTAAATAATTTTTTTTATAAGTCAAGTATATTAGTGTGCAATTGCGAAGATATACTTTTCATCAAAAGTCATAAATCATCTTTATAAATTTTAACGTTGTTGCATCTCGAATTCAAAATCTCTTATTGAACTAAAAATATATATTTCATTTTATATAAACACTATTGGATGATTGAATCATCATCAACAAATAGATTTCTTTTCTAGATTTAGATTAAGTTCAAAAACGCGTTTTTAGATTTAGATTGGATTCATGTCTCAATCTTTACCTACGGGCAATGTTGAATTGAATTAGCCAGAGAAACATTAGTAATATTATATCATATAAATTTCAACGTAGATACTCATACCACACATCATGTGTGACACATAATATAAAAGAATTTTATCCTTGACTTTAGGTTTCAAATTAGTTGACTATAGATAAGTCACACACTTGACAAAAAAGTGACAAAAAAAATAGTTGACTAGGCCAAAGATAGTGGTCATATAATTTGTCTCATCTACTGAATTTCAATTCAACCAAACACAAACACGTACTATATCCGTACCATTTTGACTAAAATTGCATCTTATTTATTCATTTATTTATATACATTTACAGAAAATTCAAAAGCACAATACAAAATAAATAAATTTGTTTTCTTAATTTTGATAATAATAATAATATATCTAATTAAATCTTTAGGTAACCTAACCGCAGTCCTATACATCATAATTTGGTGTGCGGACTGAGATATTGTGTACTTTTTTTTCATCTAACTCATTAATATTGATGTTAATAATAATATTCCAATCAATTAATTAAATTCTTATAGACTTTAATCTAACTCTATGGTGCTGTGGCTGCTCTTAATAACAACATCTTCCTCATTGGGTTTCCATATTTTCTTGCATGATGAACAAATGGTCCAATTTGCAGCTTTAGATGATTGAGTTGTATTTGATGGTCCAACTTTTAATGCACGCAGTTCTTCTAATTCCTTCTTCAACCTAAGATTCTCTTCACTTAGTTTCTCATGACATTTTCTCAAGTATATACAGTTCACCTCTGTTTGTTTCAGCTTAGTCCTGAAAAGTCAATTGTATATAATTGCTTAGAAAGTATAGTCAAGTCAAACAAAAAAATATTCAATTTTTAGTCTCAAAATTTTAGTGTTCAACAATCTAATCAACAAAAATATTTTTTTATCCTCTATTCCATAATAACTGTCAACTTTGTTCACTTCACACAAAATAAGAAAATGATAAGTATTTTTATAAAACTTTTATTATTAATTATTGATGTATTTTTTAATATCATAAATACAACATAAAATTTTATAATTTGAGTGATATACATAATATTAAAATTACATTGAAAATTAAAAATAACTCTTTTTTGAGATAAATTATTTTTGCAAAAACGAGAAATATCTCTTTGAAATAGTCAACAAATAATAAATTGGATGATTTACCAACACAAATTATTTCTTGAAAAGATAATTTTGTCAAGAATATCAGGCATAGTAGTCAAGGTAAAAATGATGGAACACATTAGTAAAAAAAAAAAAAAAAACAAGAAGAAGAAGAAGAAATCTAAGTGATCAAAAGTGAAAAGTTGATGAAGAGAAATATGTTGGATTAAGATCAAACCAATATTGAGCCATGAAAGAAAAAAAAAAATCATAAAAGATTGAAAATTGAAAACAACCAATGATTCAAGAATCATACCTTGCTCTTCTGTTCTGGAACCAAACTTCAACCTGTCTTTGCTTTAAATTCAATTCCTCAGCAAGTGCCCGTTTTTGAGCCTGCATGTAAAACCGAAACAAAAAAATCAATTCTCTTAAATTTTGATAAATGAAAATTTAACAATGATATATAAAACAGTAACGAATAAAATACATGATAAATTATAAACCATAAATAATTAATCAAAAAAAATGATTTTAAAGCTAATGAAAAAATGAAAAATGAAAAGAAAATTCAAAGAGTAAAATATATTACGGTGTTAATTGTGTTGTGACGCTTGAAGGCATTTTCAAGCTTGTTTGATTGCTCAGTTGTAAGCCTCAATTTCTTTGGGCACCCGTTGTTATCATTGGTGGTGTCAATAGCAATTTCTTCTTCAACAGTGTTTGCTTGTTCTTCATGCACTCTTTTCAAACTCAATTCATTTGCCCTATCATGGTTCAAATCAATGGCCAATTCTTCTTTTGAATCAACCAGTGGTTTGTTCACATTGTTTTGCACATAACTTCCTAATCCAAGTTTAAGATTAAGATCCAACGTGGATGCCATGTGATGATCTTGATCATCATCCATGGTAGAGAGAATGAAGAGAAGAAGAGAAGAAAAATGTTTATGTGAATTAGTCAAAGGGGAAAGTGGTGGGTTTTATGAAGGAGGTGAATTTAATATGAAAAATTAAATTATTAATGGGGTTTTGGTCTTATTCTTTGTGATTAAATTTCAATCAGTTATGGAGTATTGGCTTCTTGTATTTATCATAAATAAATCAAAAGTTGTGCATGTAGAATAATTTTAAAAATAATTTATTAATGATGACTTGTACATTAAATGCAATAATAAAATGAGGGAAAAAAGTAGTAAAAGCATGCGTTAGAATTCTGACTCCTTTGAGGAAACCAAAACTTCCTTTAATGACAATAAAATGTTTGACTTTTCCACTTTTTAATTCGAGACATGTTCGATTCAGTCACCAGAACTTATCTTTCTCATCACTTTCCTATCATATTCATATTATTACTCCCTCCATTCTAAATTAAATAACATAATTTGATTATGTGTATATTCAAATAATATATCTCGTCTATAAAATAGTCCCTTTTTTATAAGATCATTTTCCTATTTTCAACTATATTAATTATTTATTTACATACATGTCTCTATTTAATATACATCTTTTTTTCAATCGGCATTAAATTACATTTTGAAAATATAAACTAACTCTCTCTTTAAAAGATAAAATTGTAAAAACAATAGTGATTACAAACAACTTTAATACAAATATTCACTTTCTTAATTCCCACGATTTTGGTAAAAGAGTCTTATATACAACGAAAGCCAAGCATTATATATAATCCCAATTTGCCGTTTTAGCAATTTTTTTATGAAAAGTTTTGAGTGCAATTAATGTGTATATTTTATGTATTAATATTACTAAATTGTCATTTGTTTGTATGTATATTAAAATTAATTTTTCATATTTCAAGACAAGTTAGTAGTATAAATTAGGGATATATTTTTTAAAAAAAAATGCATCTAGTAATTTGAAAATGAGTACATATTTAGAGACAATTTTTTAATCAAATGAATATTTATATACTGGGACGGAGAGAATAATTCAAGATATTTAAGGTCAAAGAGAAACATTGACTTATGTGAAACAATCAACTAAAAGTTAATGTATTTAGCCTCGAATTGTGTTTTTTTTACTAAATGGTCTAATTGTGGTTGGACTGTTATAATTAAAATTTGATAATTTTAAATAAAATATTAAATATATATAAAGGCTGAATTAATGATGTATAAATTATTTGACTTAGCTTTTTATATATAATAATATATTCTTTGTTTTTAGTAAATAATTATAGAAAATTATGTAATTATTGCTTACATTTTTTAAATAAAACTTCTTTTTTTAGAATTCTTTGAACAATATCATTAGGACACTTGTTAGCATGACTCTAAAATATAATAATAATAATAATAAAAAATTTGAATATGACAATAAGTTATAATGCTCAATTATTTATGATACATTAAGGAATTAGACCAATATCCAGTCAAAGGAAAAAAAGGATTAGACCAGCATTTTCAATTTACAACAATAATAATGAAGTTTGTTTCTAGTAAATAAATTATGAGAAAAGTTGATTAAAAAAATATTGATGTGGGTTCAAATTTTAGACTAAATACATTAACCTTCTTTATCAACTTTTGCTTATATTTGAAATCAGAACAATAATAATATTGTGCATCAAAAAACCATTATTTAAAAAACATGATACGATTAATCATCTACTATACATAATTAAACTGTGATAATTATGTAAGAGGTTATTTTTCATATGTGTCGAAAAACTGTCTGAAATACATTTTTTGCATTATAAATTTCTTTTAGAAAATATTACTTCCTCCGTCTCACAATAATAGTCGTTTGGTTTGTTGATGATTTTGAAGCAAATGATTACTAAACTAATCTTATTAATAGTAGTTAATAGAGTTGTTGAGTTAGATGAAATTCAATAAATAAAGATATATTAGTGGAAAAAAATTAATAAATGTTACTCTCTATGTCCCTTTATATAGTACTCTCTCCGTTTTAAAATGAGTGTCGTTTTAATAAAAAAAATTGTTTCAAAATAAATGTCACTTTAAGTTTCCAATGCAATAATAATTTTTTCTTTTCAATTGTACCCTTCAATTAATACAATGGTACACCACTTCCAAAGAATTATATTTTCTTTAATGAAAAACAAACAAATAGTTGATTAGAATAATTTGATAAAATTGTTATGACATTTGACTACTTTATTCCATTCATTAATATGTGTGCAATTGGCTAAAGCGACACTCATTTTAAAACGGAGGGAGTAGTAGTTACAAAAAAATTGAGAAATGCTAACCGGTGCCTCCGAGGCATTGGTTAAGGATGTTTAAAAAGAAAATTATATAGTAGTTATTGCATTGAAAACTGTGTAATTAATACTAAAAAAGTAAAATATGTTTCCTTTTATGCTAATAATTTTCCCTTTTTGGATCCTTAACGAGTGCCCCGGGGGCACCGGTTATCAATATCTAGGAGAATGCTAAACCGTGTCATCAGGGCATTGGTTAAGCAACCAAAACCCTTTATTTTATATCTTTTTCTTATGTTGAATACATACACTAACTCTCTCTCTCTCTCTTAAAGGATAAAATTGTAAAAACAATAGTAATTATAAACAAATTTATTACACCACTTTCAATTTTCTTCATTTCCGATATTTTTCCAAAAGAGCCCTATAATTAAGGGCAGAGGTAGTATTTAATTAAGGATAATCTAATAATAGTCATACACATTTGAGATAACTTTATTACTCTAACAATTTTTCTTAACAACCTGTGATTTTTGTAACTACTCATATAAAAAGGGACAGAGGGAGTACATTAATATTCTAAAGTAACAATTATTTTAAGACAAGAAAATAATATTAATAAAAATATAGAGAGTATTAATCAATCCTTACACTTCCTTAAAATAAAATAAAAAATCAATCCTTACACAAACTTGCTACTCCCTCTGTCTCTAAATAATACTCTCTTCGTTCCTTTTTAAGTGTATTTTTAGGGTGAATTTTTCGTTCTTATTTAACTGTCTTTTGGTATTTTAGGGATAAGATTTGTCAATTATACCCTTTGTCAATTACACTTATATTTTTCAAAAAAAACTAATTAATGTTGTCTATTTGAAAAACTAAAGTTATTTTTTTAAACAAAATTTGATTCTTGTTATCCTCAAATTTAAACAAAATTTTGTTACAAAAAAAAAGTTTGAGAGAAGAAAAATAAAAGACTTCGTGAATGTTCAAAAGGAAGAAAAAGTGGAAGACTCGTTGGAATTGTTGATGAGAGATGAAGAGGGAGCAATAGTTGAAGACTCATTTGACAAGATACAAGAAAAAGAACAAGATGACAATGAAGAAGAAGAAGTTTCATCAATATAATTTTTATATTGACTTAAAATAATTAAATAGATGTCCACAATATTTAGAAAATTGACAATTGTTTGTTATGAGAGAGAGAGAGCACAAAAAATATGAATTTGTTAGAGAAAAAGATAATAACTGACAATTGTTTGTTACGAGAGAAAGATAACATATTAAATTTATTGGAAAGATAAAGTGTGTGCAAATCATTGGTGGATTAAAATTAGGGTATAATAGGAAGAAAACGTGCAAAAATACACATCACTATTTTGGTTTTAATTTTCTAAAAAGACACTTAAAAAGGAATGGAGGGAATAGTAGTTTAAGGTTTGTGCACGATTATTAAAGAAATGATTAATTGTGTTGATTTTAATAGTAAAATTAGTATCATTTACTAAAATATCCTTATTAATTGTAGTTAGTGGAGTTGTTAAGTTGGATTAAATTTAATAGATAAGGGATAATAATGAAAAAAGATAATAAATGATGCATTGATATTCTAAAGTGATACTCCCTCCGTCCCTAATTATAAGATCCTTTTGAGAATTTTTTTTGTCCCTTTTTATAAGACCCCTTTGTTATTTCCAACTACATTAATTATTTCTTTACATACATGCCCCTATTTATTATACATCTTTTTCTTCAATCAGCAATAAGTAGCATATGGAAAACATAAACTAACTCTCTCTCTTAAGGATAAAATTGTAAAAACAATAGTGATTACAAACAACTTTAATACAAATATCCGCTTTCTTAATTCCCGTAATTTTAGCAAAAGAGTCTTATAATTAGGGACGGAGGAAGTAATTATTTTTAGAAAAATAAAAAAGGCTAAATTGACAATTATTTAGTGACATGGGAGTATCAATGTATCATAGTTGAACCAAAACCGTGGACAAGAAAACCATAATCCCAAAGTATGGTCCCATTTTCAATGAAAGAATTCCCCCTATACACTGGCATAATTCTTGTGTAGTAGGGTACGAGGGAGCATTTTAGTCATTTAGTGAATTGAATTTTATTAGTTCGGTGTTGATGATATTGCAACTGATTAGTTGACACAAACCCAAGCCATTAATAAGGTTGTAGGTAATTGGGGTACTGTTTCAAAATATTACTACTACTCTACTACTTTGGCTTTGAGACTTGAGTGTCAATTAATAATTTGTTGTTAAACTTTTACTAATATTGAAATTGGACCAGACTAAGAGTAGCGTTTCCCTAGTTAATTATTGAATATTCAACAATAAACGGCTTGATGATAATGATAAACATTAAGCAACGCATAGGGAAACTGCAATATTGAAACTTCTCATCATGATTTGTTCCTCTTTTTTGTGCCCTAAATGTGATATGATTCCTTAACTAATGCCACCGGTCTGGACCATTAGTTAAAGTTTTTCTTTTTCTTTTGTACCGGTTTCCAACTCATCAATGGTGGACGATTATCCAATTCATGCGTAAGAAGATGCGTTAAATTTAGATTATTTGTAGTCATTATAGTCACATGTATGACACATCTCACTCGTCTAATAAAATCAGATAGTTTAAATTTTGAACTTAGTATAGTAGATTTAAAGAATTTTTTTAAAAGAAAAATAACTAACATAATATCATAATATTAAATCAGTAATAGAAGTTGCAATCTCATTAAAGATACGAAAATTAGAAAAGAATGTGGATGTCTTAACTAACTCATGGGCAACTATATGAGTCATAGTGCATCTAAATCAAATCCATATCATATTATTGATGATTAAGGACCTTGAAAATTGCAAAGAAAATTCGAAAGATGGTGACAACTATCAAAAGCGTGTGTGGCCACGTTTGTGATCTTATGTCAACATAATACAATGAGACGTTATTTACTTCAGAGTACAAATAGAAATTTTGAAGAAAATGAACAACAATGACTAGAATAATTCAGAAAACGTGTACAATCAATGATATGCGTTCTACATTTGACATTCAAGTCACATAATTTGTTCCCATATCCTGATAAACATGATTATAGAGGGTTAAAGGTTACTAATATCTTGCCAAAGTGACATGTTACTTTTTTTTTTTTGAAGGAATAAGTGACATGTTACTGTCAAACAAAGTTGAATTTATCGTTTCAAATTTTAATTTATTCAATTATTTTGGTTATTCTGTGATTAGAATAGGTTTAACGTTTGAGTGGTGATACATGTACACCCCTATATGACAATACACCTCTTACACCCACACAAAATTCTGACATGTGGCAAGGAAAAGTGTGAAGAGATGAAAGAGAAAGTATGGTTGTGAGATGAAATTATCAAAATGTCCCTAATGCATGGGATGTACAATAGGGTGTATGATTAAAGGGTGTTCATGTAACATTTTCCTTAACGTTTTGATTAGGGTTCAAACATTTTCACATATTTATCCAATCAAATCATGACAAGTAGACATTTGTGAAGATATTTAGGGCTGTTTGTTTTGGGTGACAACATAAGGAAAGATTTATGAGGGTCATAAACAAAAGGATTAGCTATCTTTCCATAGTTTGGAACCACCATAAAAAAAAAAAAGGAATGATACTGTTGGTTGGGTCCCACACAAAAAAGTGTTTCTGCTCTATTCACGACGGAAAGCTTGGAGAATGCACTGTTTTAAGCAAAATTACATAAAAATCCACAAATACAAATGCTTTTCAAAGTGAGATTAATGTATTAAATTAAAATTAAAAATAAAGTAACGAAAGTGAATTTTTATGGTCGTGTTCTATCAAAATAAAAAAATCATACAGTTATGTAGTTTTTTATTATCCATAAAATTGTAACTTTAAGTTCTTTAAAAAAAATATAACTTTAAATTAGTTTTTTTAGGAACTTTAAATTAGTTATATATCAACTTCTTATAGGGATATTTTAGTCATTTTAATAAATATAAATCTTTCTTTCCTTCTACTATCACTCATACCAAACAACTAAAAAATCATCACACTTTCCATTCACTTTCTTTTCACTTTCTTTCTTATAACAATCATTCCTTTCACTTTCTTTCTTTAAACTTTCCTTTACCATCCAAACACACCCTTAAGAAGTTAACTTAAACAGATGACACTATGAAGTGATTTGATTTTATGACCCTATCAAGTGATTTGATTTGATGAATGTGTCAAAAATATATATGCACGCTTGATGTATACAAATTAAATCCAACAAATTTCATCTATTGAAAATAATTGTGTCAAAAATGTATTGACAAAATGTGAATACATACCCTAATAAAACTTAATTTTTTATAGATTCATCGTGTTGTGAAAGACTGATTTCTTTTGCCAGTCGCAACTTCAAAATTTTATTATCCAATACAAAATGTGGACACTCCCAATAACGTGCTTATAGAAGCTCATAAAAAAAAAATACCATGCTTAATCAACAAGGTTGAAGGGTATGATAAAAAAAAAAATCAATGTTTTATTGATATTTGTAAAATGATTTATAATTTGGAACAATTTTTTTTTTTGTAAAGTGACTAATAAATATGAACGAAAGAAGTAACCATAAATAGAATTTTATAAACTAAATGAAACAAAGTAGAGTAATACACTAAGGACCCATTTGGTGACAAGGATAAGAGGCATGATATGATAATTGTATCGTGTAATGTATCAATTTAGTGTTCTCTTCACTTCAATTGATAATGTTCCTCACATTTGATTGTACGATCTTTCTCCAAACAGAAGAGGTGAGGTTCTTTAAAATACAGATGTGGAATTGTATTAGCCAGTTTACTAGTGTCCCGTCAAGTAGGAATATTTATAGAAAAGAGTTCGTCTCCACTGGAATTGTCTAGTTTCAACATAACTATTGTTATTATGATTAGGTTAATTGTAACAAATGGGAGAGTTTTGCACGTGGCAAAGTAATTGGTTTTAGTTCCTTAAGAGAGAGTAATAAAGCAACTAGGTCATGTCAGATTTCCTTCCTTGAATTATCTGAATAACCACAAACATACATGAATACAATGTTATTGATTACTTGATTTTAAAACCTTTGAATAAAATAGTCAGACCAATGTCTTGGTCACTAACTCTCTTCAATGTTTAGGATTCCTAAATTCTTAGGTGAGTATAACCATTAAAGGTTTAAGAACACAAAGTAAGTAAAAATGATCATTAGTTTATGACAAAGTCTAATCAATAATTGAACAATTAAAATATGTTAAGTCTTATAATTAGGTATAATAATCCTAGTTGACCTAAAATTGATTTATGGACAAAGTTATGGTTAATAATCTTTTAACACATAAAAAGCATTAGAATAAGATTAACTAAATATAATAACAAAGTAATTGATTAAAATCTATAGAATCATATAAAGTTACATGAACAAATAATTACAGAAAAATTCCTTTTTCATGACTTAACCTAGAGAGTATTTAGCTACTCATGATTTCTAAGCACATATAATTATATATGAATAAGAGAACATGAGAAAATTAACTCTTCATGAGTAAGTTCAGAAAATATATCATCACCATTCTCAAAGTCAGAATCAGATTCAGATGATTTGGTTTGCATTAGAGCAAGATTTGCTTCATTTTCAAATATTCTCATGTTGCCATGAGACTTTTCTTGACCTTGTTTTTGAAATCTTCCTTCTAGGAACTTTTATTTTTAGGTTTATGCTGCTAGAGCTCAAGAGTCAAGTTATTCAACTACAAAATGTCCAGGCTATTTGTAGTTGAAGCAGATCTTAGGTTCATCCTATTTTTCTCTGAAGTTGGATCCTTTGACACCACTATTTCTTCTAGGAAACCTTTTCTTTTTGTACAGATGTTGAAGCCTCCTTGACAAGAATGCAACTTCATCATTAGATCCTTCTATAGTCTCATTGTGTGGAGTGTTTTCTTCAGACTATAAAACTTGAAGAGCTTTTGTTGTTTTCCCATTAGACTTAAGAGCAATGGACTTTCCTTTTCTGGAAGGATCGTCCTCTAATGTGTATATCTCATGACTTTTCAAATAGTTTATCAGGGTTTCCATTCCCAGATTATTCAAGCCTTTAGCTTCCTGAATAGCAGTTATCTTCGGTCTTCATCTGATAGGAAGACACCTCAAAATCTTCTTTACATGATTTGATTCAGTGTAGCTTTTGATTAGCACTTGCAGACAAGAGACAAGTGTTTGAAACCTTGAAAACATGATTTCAATATCTTCATCATCCTTCGTTTAGAATAGTTCATATTGTTGGACTAGAAGAGTTGCCTTTCCTTCCATCACTTATTGATTTCCCTCAGCTATTTTATTATATTCAACGAAGGGAAGAGTATTCACCATGATACTGCAAGCTTTATGATGTTTCTTATAAAGTTTTTTCTACTCCTTTGTCAAACTTTTTTTTATTTAGAGCTGCTCCATCTGCATTTACTAGAATGCTAAAACCATCTTCGATTATATCTCATAGTTCTTCATCAAGAACTATATCATGACTATACAATTTGCTTTTCCAACAAGAAAATTGCTCAGCATCCCCAAAGAAGATTTGAGTTCTAGACAGGTAAGAATCACATTTAGAATTGGATTTTGGAGCAATGTTATTATTAATTTCATGAGGAGGAGGAGGAATAGTTGTTGTCATTGTTTTGATTTTTCTCAGGATCTTTTAGTTATTACATTGTTAACTGTTAAATCAACAGACCGGATGCTCAGATACCAACCAAAGGTGAGAAAAACATAAGAAATGGAGGCTTGAGTTGTGTTGTCCTTTTCTGAAGAAGAAAAAATTATAAGTTAAAATAAATCTGAGGATATGAAAGATAAACATAGGAGGGAGGGAGGGAGAGAGAGAGAGAGAGAGAGAGAGAGAGAGGGAGGGGGAGAGAGAGAGAGAGAGAGAGAGAGAGAGAGAGAGAGGAGGGAGAGAGAGAGGGAGGGAGGGAGGGAGGGAGCGTTCTGCACAATCTGAAATTACGTCCGCACAATCTGAAATTACGTCCAATAACCTCACACTTCTTGAAAGATTTCTCCACTATAATCAACCTTGATAACAAAAGTACTTAGACACCACATCTAAGATTTTCTACCTCTCATTGAGGACTTCCTTCAACTCAACAAGATTAAGAGTTTACAAGAATTTGTTATTGTATACACTTCAGACTCAAAGAGTGGTAAACTAATTTAAGCACAATTAACTAATTTTCTAATATTTCTAAACACTTAAGGAATTCTAAGATGAGAGTCGTAAGAAATTTTCTAAGTGTTTCCCTAAATTTACTATCTACATACATGAAATGAATTTTCTACATCTAAAAGAATTTACATTTTTTTACATTTTTGGTCAACAAAGTGAAGTTTCCTTTTATAATGGAAAGGTCCAAAACGATAAATCATACACCAAATCCGTAATAGCATCAAATTAAATCACAAAAATGACAGACAACCATCAGCACAAGGTACATCTCAAACAATCACTCAATACAACATGTTATTATTGCAGAACTGTGGTGATGGTTAAAATTAGAACAATGTTATTTGAACATCAATTTAGTTGACAACCATATTTTTACAAAGAAAAGTACGTGTTAGCACAAAAATCAAGGAAAAGAGAGAGAAAATAAAAATATAATATGAGTATGAGAGAGAAAGTTATCACAAAAATTGTTAGGAAATGGATGTACAAATATCATTTCCCTTAAGATTAATGGTTTGTGCTTTAAGACAAAAAAAGATTAACTCGTTGTCTAATAGTGTCATCAGATAAATTTCATGTTAGTTTTCACTGTAAAGCCTAGTCCTCTATTCTTCAATAATAAAGATGGTGAAAAAAGTACATTATGCCAAACGAGTATATCGTTAGCATTGTTTGTCAATGTAGTGAAAAAATCATGTGTAATGAATTCATCATATCAATTGCTCTGATTAATTTCCTTTTTTCATTCTCAGTGACTCCTCAATAATCATTTCACATTATCATACTCAGTAAATTAGTTGAAAAAAAGGTAAGAGATAAAAAAGAAGGAAATGTAAAATATAAGCTATTGCATCGAAAAATGAGGAACCTGCCTGAAAATGTCCATTAAAAAGTAGCTGGAAAACTAACATGGCATTTTATAGATTAAAGCTATCCATTACATTTTATAAATTAAAGCTTTAGCAGTGAAAAAATGTAATCTTATCATGTCCTTTATATGTAAAGACTCATTCATAGTCACAGAGTAGAATCACAGCGTTGCAAAAGAGTTTCCCCTCATCAATAATCCGACTCAGAGATCATCATGATCCACGGTCTCAATTCCTAGAAGTTTAGCCAGAAGCCCACTCTCATACGCTTCAACGGTTTCTGGAAATCAGTCAATGAACAAGTGTTTGAGGGAACTTCAAACAGAAACGCATTTTGTTTCAAATGTAAAAGTTTTTTTTTTCCTGGCTAAAGAAATACTTACCATCTGATCCTCCAAGGTGTTTTCCATTGATGAAAACTTGTGGCACAGTACGCTTCCCGACAATATTAACCAAAACATCCTGAATCTTTGAACCATCATCTGCAATGAAAAGGTCTTTTAATATCTCTGTAACAATTCTTCAAAAAAATATCTCTGTAACAACAATGACTCCTTAACATCTATCAAACGAAAAAGTAACATTATATACTCATTTTTCAGTTTCCCTATCTCTACACTTAGCAGTTGCTGAAAGAAAAAAAACTATCTTCTTTCACAAGTTATAATGCTTTAATATTTCCCCCAACAAATGGGATGCTAACTTTCCCTGCTTTTGATAAATGTCAATTATGATTTACTCACTTGATTCGTTTTGTCAAAACTAGAATCAATTTTGGCTTAAGTTGTTTGTGCGTAAACTGTTGAATTGAACCTAATGAAATAGATCGAGTTAAAAAACAAAATCATACAATTAACAACTAATGAATACTTCATTTTACCACATTATTTATATAATATGTATGCTATTTGAAACATGAGCAATCCTGTTAAAAAAAATATAATTGAAACACAAGTAAAAATTTATTTAGATTATATAACTAACTCATCACAACATAAGGCACTTGGTATGTGTGTGAAAATTTAAAGCAAGCCGAAATTTTCAGTATACCTCTCTCGTCAAGCTCCACAACATAAGGCACTTGGTTCAACTCTTTGAAAACAGCTTTTGCTCTTCTACAGTACCTATATTCAAAACAAAGAAATCAGCAAACACAGAACAATGAATACAAAATAAATCACTTCATGAGCTTTTTTTCCTGCTGTAAAGTTACAATTTTTTTGCAAAGTTAAGAAACACTCGATAGTAATCAACAAAGTTCATGATTATGAATATTCACATTGTGTGGCCAGCCAGAAACAAAAGGATAATGAGAAGAAAAAAGGGCAAAAGAAGTACAGTTGCAACATTTTTATTTTAGGGGTAAATAGACTGTGATGGGTACGTCACTTTGGAAGGTCATTTGGATCGGGAACGAGCTGCTAAACATTTGATTTCCTTGATTGTTTAGATTCTCTGACAAAAAAGAAGCTAAGGTGGGAGAGGTAGGGGAGTGGGAGGATAATCATTGGCCGTGGAGGCTCGGGTGGCATTGGGAATTCTTCACTTGGGAGAGGAGGCTTTAGTAGAGGAATTAAGGGTGGCTGTTGATGGAATTACATTGTCAGTGGGAGGTGACACTTGGGAATGGTTACCAGAGAATGGGGGGTGTTTTACGGTTAAATCCACATATCTACTTCTTAGGAGTCTTTGCCAGCCTCATCTTAGTAAATCTCCATTGAAACTCTATGTTTATCGTAATTTGTGGAAGAGTTGGGCTCCTATGAAAGTGTCCACCTTGTCATGGCAACTACTTTTGGATAGGCTGCCGATGAAATTCAATTTGCATCGGAGAGGGATTATCCCTCAAGTGGACTCCAAAGTGTGTGTGTGTGTGTGCGTGCGTGTATTGTGCGGGAACTCGTCTAAACAGGCTTTACATCTTTTCCTGCATTGTAATTTTGTATCCGCTGTTTGGTATGAAGTGTCCCATTGGCTTGTTGTGGTTCAAAATATTCCCTCAGGTTCGGTAAGCTTGTGTACTAGAGGTTAGTGTCTGTTTTTCTGTTTTGGAGTTGTAAGGTGGGGACTGGGGATTAGTATCAATCTGTTGTAATCGTTACGTACTTTGTCGGTCTCTTTCGGATACATCTTGTGTTAGGATCATCCTTTATGAGGATATTGTCTTTCGCTGTTAATAAAAAAGAGACTGTTTTGAACAACTATAATGCGATCCAATTTTTTTGATTCGTACAATCCTATTCAAAACATAAGCAGACACTCAAGGATATCCAAACACAACAAGATATGATCCAAACACACATCCAATTCCAATTTCCCAAGCACCAAACAATTAGAGCTTTGAAGATGCTACAAAGAACATTTACAAATATGACCTATTGAATGGAGAAAATGATTGGTCATTTGAAATTATAAATTATAATTAACGTGTATTCTGTAAAATGGGCAATTACAGAGATTTTAGGTAAATAAAGTGAAGATTTACAATGGTGAGAAAAAGCTGCTAGACCTCTTGAGTAATGAGTACTAATATAAATAAGCCAACCATACAAATCAGAATCAAAGCAGAGTGATCAATGTAATCGAACAGGAGCTGATTCCAAATTCCAAATAAAGAACAAAAAGACTTATTCCATAGCGCTATACTAAACAGATAAACGACGCTAAATGGTGGCGCTATAGCGCTAAGCCCTATGAAGCACAGAACCGACATAGACACCCGACACAACACAGACACAGACACGTCAACACTGCAAATATAAACATGAGCCATACTCAAAAGAGGGGTATAGTATGGTAAATACTTACGGACAATATGTCTTGGAAAAGATGGCGATCTTGTTGTTATTAATGGTCTTGTCAACAAACTCACCAACAGAAGAAGCTGCTGAAGCTGAATCCAAATAAACAGAAATTGCTAAAACCATCATCACCATCATCATTGTTACCTTCATTCTCGCTGATTTAACTGTCAACAAACATCATAAAATGAAACCAATAAAACAACAAAGGAGTGTCTTTAACAAAAATGGAAGAGACATGCTTACAGGGCTGATCTCGTCTGTCTGATGATTGTGAATAAGGGGGATACGGATCTGATCTGATCACGGAAATGAACTCTTGTTTATGGATTTTTTGTGTGCTCTTAAACGGCACCGTATTCATGCCATTGTTTATTGATTTTTTACAATAATTCATGCATTTTTTTTTATTTTTTTTTTAAGAAATAGTAAATTCACAATCTATCAAATTTTTAGTTGTTAGAAATTGTGGTTACATTACACAATTTTACAAAACTATATTATCGAATGATGATTGTCACCACTTATAATCTTTTACTCATATCATTTATCGATGATATGAGATTCATTACACTAAACTTTATGATTTAAGTTAGAAAATGTTTTGGTGTTTAATGTATCTCAAATAGATACTAACAATCAAGAATAATATACAATAATTATGAAATTTCTATTTGAAAAAGTTTTAAAACAACAATTGTTCCTTCTTCTTTTTGGACAAAAACAAATATAGAAAGAAAGAGTAAAAATACAGTTTTTTTTAAGAGTAAAAAACAATAAAAAAAATTGATATTCCCTAAAACTCAAATTAGTAGTTCTTTTTAAGTTTTTGACATTATTAAAGAAATTATTAGTAGTTTATTTTTTTAAAGGATTAGTAGTGTTAAAAATAAAATGGGTTTCATTTACTAAAATACATTTATTAATTATAGTAAATGGAGTTTTTGTAAAAAAAAATATATTATAATTAGTGGAGTAGTCAGATGATTAAAATATAATAGATAATGATATGTTAGAGAAAAAAATAAATAAATGTTTTATTTATCCTCTATCTAATCCTTTGTATAAGAAACAGTTCGTTCACTTTCTAAATCCTAGAATAACTAGTGTATATGTGAATTGTTTTTTGTAAAAGGATTATATAAAATATTATAAAAGGGACAAATACTCTTAAGCCAGAGAAAAATGACAGATGAAGTGAGAAAAATAAAATGTAATACTCATGAATAAATCAAGTTTAGCGTCCAAATAGTCAACAAAAAATTAGGCGCCGAAACTATATTATCCTGCCTAACAAACACTACCATGCAAAGTATTTACACCATTAGATTTCCCTCTTTTATGATTCTAATAAAAAAAAAAACTTCATTCACATTCAGATAGAATAATGAGTAAACCAATTTTAGCAACCTAAATAGTAAGAAGACAAATCAAGACGCCTGATCTGGTATCATTCCGCCTGACAATACCTCCCTTTTCGACTACACAGTCGGAGGAGGCATCATCCTAAATCTTTGCCTCTCGCCGCCATTTTCACAACAACCTCTGGAGACCTCATGGATCTGTTAACCACCATCGGTTGGTCATTTGACGGCGGTTTCTGGTGTTTGGAATCCGGTAAGGGGGCTGCACCATGAGAGTATAGTGTAGTATTATCATCGTCAATTGATCCTAATGATCAAATAAGCCACAATTACCAAGCTAAAATTCAGAGATTCCATCCCAAGGGTAAAAAGCTATAAAATATAATATGAATCAATTTCATTAATTTCCTCAATCCTTAGACATTTCCCTCCTATCATAGCATATCAGAAGAAAATACGAAATACTTTATCAAGGTGTGCTATTATTAAAATCATAAAGAAAGATGAGAAACACAAACTATTCAACAACGGGTTTGGAGCAGGACAATTAACAATGAAGAACAAAATCTTAACAGCAGCAGTATATATTAAGAGCAATTACAGACTACAATCTAAATCTAAACACTCATTGTATGTCCGGCAAGAACAAAAGAAAAAAATACAAGAAAGGTGGTGGAGTACAATAAGGGAAGATATGTACATAAGGAAGCTGTGAAACTGAACTTGAATTATGAGAGCTACACAGGAGGTATGTTAGAGAAAGAGAACCCTTTGTATCCTTTGTAAGCATAATATGCAATCCTCGTGTAGTAGAAACCAGGTATGAACAATAACATTCCCAGTATTGCAAAGAAAAGCCCTGTCAGAACAACCATTCACAAAAATTTCAAAATCAACAATAAACAAAAATAATAGAGAACTAGCTAATTAGTTATACTCTGGTCATGTGCTAGCTGAATTTCAGTTAAAAAAAAGGTTTTCAACTTCAGCGAAAATCAGTGCTAAACAAACAACCAGCTGGGTTGATGAACTTAGGAACATCAACAAAGTTCCAATCAAAAGGTATACGGTTCAGACACCATAAAATAACAGTCATTAACTTACTAGCATTTATCTATGAATAAAAATTGAGTTGCGTATCATTTAGGACCCTTAACTTACATTTTTGGCGCAAGTTGGTCCCTTAACTGTTAAAAGTGTCAGTTGGGTCCCTTAACTTGACCAGGTTACTACAAGTTGGTCCATTATGTTAAAATACACAAAAATTATTAGTCGGTACTGATGTGGAAGATCAAATCCGAACATGGGGGACAAGGGTCGCTGGTCTCCCTTGCTTCCCCAAATCAAAATGGTTTTCCCTACATAACTTAGAGATAGGGTTTTCCCAAAATAAGAAAGTGTCATTTTTTTCCTCCAAATTTCTCAATGTTTTTGTAATTACATATCAGGATGTCCAACAATCGTTCTTCCTCATGGTGCTCACAAGCAGAATTGTCTAGAAATCACGGCAACAACCAATGTTCCTCAAGTTCTCATGGTATAGATCATTGGGTGCCTAGAGTTTAGTGTGGATACATACACAATCAAACAAACCCCAACATCTATATTTTATAAGTAAAAACAAACAAATTCATAGAAAACCCTAAACCGAAAATGCAAACACTGCATATAAGAATATTCACACAACTTGCAGGATAACAAAAAAGCTATAAAACTAGCAGCAATTGGTAATTTTGCAACTTCCCAATTCACAATTATCACTCTTTAATAAAAGAAATAAGAAATTGAACATTTTTACAAGTGAAAAGATTATTACCATGAGCAGTGTCACCACCGACATGGTTATAAGCCATGAGAGAACCGATGATGATACTGAGAAAACCAAAGACGAGAAGTGAAACAGCGAGTGCGATCTCTTTGACGGGTGGTTTGTTGTTGACAGTGTACGAGGTTCCTATCATGATATCCTCGTCTGAAATCGAAAAAGCGTGATCTACGTATGCCATTGTTTTGTTTTGCTTTGTTGGTAGCTAGATTTGGATTTTGGAGGTTGTTGTTTGGGTGGAGGGTTTTGGGATGGGTTGAGTATTGATGAATTTTGTTGCTTTGGGTTGAGATTTCTTATTAGTTTGACAATTAAATGAGTTTATTAATATGGTCTCGTCTCGTGTTGGAATCCTATGGGTGGATTATTTTGATGGTTTGATCATGGATTAATGTTTTGGTTTAAACAAACTTTTGAGTTTTGACTCTTATTTTGGGGTGATTCATCATTTTGGTTCAATTTTAAAATTTGGAAATGTAATCTTCCAATTCATAGAATTTTTAAAATTCTCTCAAACATTTAAATTTAATGTTTATTTGTCTCTGAGCTTAACTTTCATATTATAGGAAATAAACATAAGCTCTAACATTATAAAAAATACTCCCTCCGTTTTAAAATGAATGTGTTTTAGGTGTTTACACATGTATTAAGAAATGCAATTATTATAAGAAAGATAATGCTTATTTTACCAAATTATCCTTATTAACTATTGGTTAGTTTTAAAAGTAATGTGTATCTTCCAATGCAATAATACTTTTTCTTTGAAAGATACAATTGAAAAGAAAAAGTTATTATTGCATTGGAAACTCAAAGTGACATTCATTTTGAAACAATTTTTTTGCTAAAGCGACACTCATTTTAAAACGGATGGAGTAAAAAGTAGTAGTTTCAAGGGAATATGAAATGAAATTTTCAAAGCCTCACAATCTTATGTGATCGGCAAATTATTAATTTTACATTGGTGTTATTTGGTTTAACTCAGTTTGATTTTGGAGTTCTGATTTGAAAACCGAACCAATCAGTTCTTGTTCAAAGTTGTCCATACACATCTAAAATATATCAATTGTTAATTGTTTTCGGTTATTTTCGATCGATTGCGGTTTATTTTTTGGATTGTTTAGATTTGAACACTCCTACCGTTAATTAGAATAATGAGCTAGCAAGTAGGGATGGGAATAGATTGATCTAGTAAGGATAACAGTGGGACATAAGACTGCTAGACATCCACAAAAAATACACAGGGTAGATATCCACATTTATGGACTTGAGCGTGGACTCTGGTAAAACCTACAAATTTAATGGGGTATTGACTCTCTAATGTTTAGCCCTCCCAGTGCCCACACATATACAAATACATAATTAGTTAATCGTACGCCATTAATAATTATTGCAATATGCACTTATTTTTTCTGTTTTTGATGTTTTTTATTTGGCTAAATACTGTGAATTTTAATATTTTATAAGTTGATTGAAATATTCTGTCATATTTAACTATGTTGTGATGCTATTTTGTTGTTGTTTGGTGTCTTTATTGCTAAGAGCATGTAATGAGTGCGTACGGATCCTTAGGTTCCCAGAGGATACAATGACACACTAAATTTCTTGTTCATGACGGTATGTGCATTTTTTACTAACGTGATATGGAGATAAACACTATAGTACCCTGTTGATGACATCTTGTCATTACATAATTTTTATGTACTTTTATCACATTTTGGAGTTCACAAAGCAACTTATGCAGCAAGAAAAGCAGAAATTCTATAGAAAATACAAAGAAGCAAATCGTGTCACGATTTCCAGAAAACGTGCCACGATTTGAGAAGACCAAATCCAGTTTCGACATTGAAGAAATCGTGTTACTATAGCAGAATCGTGACACGATTGGAGGAAACCCTAATTCAGTAATTTGCGATTCAAAGAGAATCGTGCCACGATTTTAGGCGAAATTCTGTGCCTATTTAAGCTGAAGACTATTCTGAAAACAAAGGTTGCGATTTGGAGAGAGCAAAGTGCGATTTTGAGACTACAAGACGGCGAGAAGGGCGATTTCTTCACTCTTTTACCAGTTCATGTATGTATTGATTCCTCTAATGATTATGTTATTTGTAAACACCATTATGAGTAGTTAAATCCATTAGAGGTTAGGTCTGAGATGATTCTTTGTAACCCTAATTTAAACATGTTGTTGTGAAACTCTATTATTTGTGAATGACAATCTAGTTTTTATTCAATTCAATTGTTCTTAATGCTTTTTATATCCTGATCAAATATAAATATGATTTAATGAGAACGAATGACTACTGACCATAGCTTTCGGCTTAGACCTAATTGAATTGTTCTAATAAACATGGTTAGTCTAGGAATGGATAATCATTTGTTAGTGATATTAGGTTAACACGTGCTTAAACCTTCAAAGGTTATTAGACCACCTAAGGAATTAGGGGCTGTAGCCCTAGAAGAGGGTCCTAACTCAAGGGATTGATTAGGACTATTTTGTTAACTATCGTAAGACTAGTGACTCTTTCACAATAATAGGTGCAGTATACCAATTAGGGGAACATAGATGATTCGAAAGACCTAAACTCATCTCTCTCTTATTCTTTAAACCAATCTTTATTTTCTGTTATTGCTTATGCAAACAAATCAATCAACTGCCTAGCGGCAAATTAAAAGAACTTTTATACATCTTAAGTTACAACGTAATTGAATTATTGAGATTAAAACCAGTCCTTGTGGAGCGATATTTTTACTACTTCGATAGTATTTGGTACACTTGCCAAAAATCTATCAAGTTTTTGGCGCCGCTGCCGGGGACTGTTGAGTCATCTCAATTTGGAAATTTTGTTTTTATTTAGGATTTCTGTCATTTATATTTTTGTATATATATATATATTTTTTTTTTTAAAATAAAAAAAAATTATTTATGCTCTTCTTTTTCTTCTCATTGTACTGTGCTACTAAAAAGTTTATCCAAATTTTGCAGATATGATAGACAGGTTATACCTCCATGACACAAAAGAGATTGGTATGTTGAAGTATGAAAAATATATGCTATCTTTGAAGATAGGATATTTGGACAGAAAAATCTCAAGATTAAATGAGAGATGTTGTCGTTGTGAGGCGAATCAACCAGATAGTAATTGTGAAGAGAAGAAGGAGGTGATCAACATCGATTACAATACTCAACTTAAAAATATTTTAGATGATTTCTTGGTGTCAAATCAAGTTTCATTTGAGAAGTTTGATGTTTAGTGTTGTGATTTTGTTGAGAAGGCACATGAGTCTCAAAGGAAGTTGGTTAAGATGGAGACAGAATGTCACAAGGTTGTGGTAGAAGAAAATCCCAATGTTAGGAGTGTTGATATTGGTCCGAAATCTGAACCAATGGAGGTTAAAGAAATAACTTGTGTGCAAATGGATGCACGTCCTTCTCTAAGGTGGGAGAGCTTAAATTCCAAAAGATCAACAGTGAGTGCATGGGAGTATCTGAATCTTTATGCCAAATTTATTGAATTCCTACCAAACAAGAGGAAGAAGAAGGATGATATATTCTTTCTATCATATTTGCCACCCTAACAGTGGTTGGAGTGTCAAGCTCAATGACGTAAAATAAAGCGCTTGGTGGGAGGCAACCCATCATTTTTATTTATGTTTTTATTTTCAGTATTTTATTCCTATTGTTGAGTCAGACAATTGTCAGTGTGTTTGAATAACTCAGTTGTTTCCCCCTGTTATGTGATTGAATCTGAACTTGTTTATTATTGATGAATTTGCTTGTTTGTTGACTTTTTTCAGTTTAGTAACAAATGTTTGCTCAAGTGGTATTCCAAAAGTTCAAAAGGAGGAGTGACTTGTGTTTCAAAGGCGCAGTGTACGGCAGTGAAAGATAGGTAGTCACAACTCCTAGAAATCTAAACTGTAAGGTTCATGGCCAAATTTTATTCTCCAATTTACTTCTAAAGAGTGTTCCATGCATTTACATTTCTAGAACTTGCATTTTTTCTCTACTGTCGATTGATCTTTGTCATATACACACTGAGGCAAAAATGTTTGGTCCTGTGAGCCTTTTGAAACCTACCCTGATTGTTTTGAAATTTTATTCTTTCTTTAGCCAAATTGAGCCGGTAGGTTTAGATCTTTTTGTTCGGTGACAAACTACATTACAAGCTTAGAGACTTTTAGGATTTATCCCTTTTTGTTTTTCTGAGTTAGGCATTGTAGAATGTTGCTAAATATTAAGTTTGGGGTTGCTATTGGAATTTGCAACCAATTAAGTTTGGGGTGGGGATACTAGAGAACAAGAAAAAAAAATTAATAAGAACATTCTCATGAAAACAATATGCCAAATGGTGTATTAAAAAAAAAAAATTGAATGAAAATGGGACAAAATATTGAAAAACCGAATAACTTCAAACTCGATTGTCCCAATTATTATAAATAATCTCTAGTACCTTGCAAGAATTGTTGTTCCTATTATGTATATCCAACAATTGTTATAAACGTGAATTCTGTATATCCAAAAACCGTCGTATCTATTGTGGAGTGTGGCTTCTTTTATAATGTTTTAAACCTAAGTCCTTGCTTTTCCTTCAAGCCAATCACGTTAATTCCTGTAGTATTGTGCGGCTGGCTTTTTTTATCTCAAATGTTTTCTTCTCTCCACTTGTTATGTGCCACGTGTTTCTTTCCCTTTGTAAATGGTTCTAAAATCGTGTCACGAAATAGCCATCGTGACACGTTTTAACCAATATCGAATAAACTCCATCCTGCGCTCTAAATCGTGACACGTTTTCAACAATCGTGACACGATTGTGCTTTCATCAAAATCTTATATTTTTCTTGCTTTTCTTGTTGCTTAAGCTTGCTTGTGAACTCAAAATTATCATAAAAGATTCTAAAAATAGCAAATGACTGACTGTCATCACCTGTCCAAAGGGTGCACAATGTCATCCCTGCGATCGAGCTATACTTCGAGTTCTTGTCGTCGAACAGAAGAATTCGTCGGAAGTGGTGTAAAGCAACCGTTGAGGTGGTTCATTGTGGTCAAATTTAGTTCTTCACCAATGTGGGGGTTGTATATGAAAAAACACTCCAACGCTTAAGTCAATGAGGTTTCAATGAGTTTTGAGGAGATTTCTCGTAATGAGAGTGTGTATACCTTGTTTTCGGTGTGACACACCCTATATATAGACGCCATGAAGGTGGGTATGAAGGTTTTGCCTTTGTGGCTCAGTAGTTGGTCGACCGTTGGATCAAGTGAAAGGCTTAGAGGTGCTATGAGCTTAATATCCGGTGCGACACAAGCTCTTTACCGGTGCATGAGGATGCTGCAACATGTGGACGCTTTATTGGCCCATGGTTGCAATAGTGGACTCATGGTCCAAAAGATTAAGTCTTGGTCCGGTTCGGAGCAATAGCCCTCAAGTCGTTAGTTCTTGGCTTGAGACAAAGACTTTGTAACATTCACATATTTGGGTTACCTTTGATCGCCGATTTGTAAATATGATGATTCTTGATCTGAATGATGTTTGCCTTCAGATGATTTGGGTGTAGCCCCAGAGGCATCCCCCCTAATTCAATATACGCGGATATGTTAAAATATACGATGCTATTTATGATATTGACATTATCTTTACTCCTCACAACGTGTAACCTAGAAAGAAAAATAATATCAACATGTAAATCTAGTAACTTATTCGATTTAGAAAATGTAGATCTAAATAGATCTGCTTCACATTGTACTACCTTAATGATTCCTATATTCCAAAATCGAGACTGTTACACTTGTTCACCCCATCTTTGATATACTTATGTGAGTGAATGAAGGCCACAAATTTTCTCCCTAAATTATAATATTTTTCAACCAAAGAAAAGTGTACAATGTATCAAAGTGTTTTACGGCTCCAAGTTTTCAACTATTTCCTACCCATCTTACTCCTTTATGGTTTAATTTTTACTTTTATGATATTTATGTTTGCTTTATTTTTTTATTGATTTACCGAATGATAAAATTTAGCATTTACTTGAGTCGAGAAGTCTTAAATGAACACAACACCAAATCAATTTATTATTTGTTCGAAAGCACGACACATTTGCTCCAAACTCGCATCTACCAAGAAGCTACATAATGTGGCTTCTACATTTTCACATTTAAAGTATCTCGAAACGTGATAATCAAGCGGCAACGTGCATCCAACACATATTTGTATGTGGTGATTATGCAAATTTTGTAAGCTCTATTTAAACAATATCTTGGACCTTTCTTCAATCTACTTTTCTTATATTTAAAATATTGAATTATTTTGTTTTCTGATTTATGTACTCCACTATACCCTGTCGACATACAATTTTGAGGCCTGTCACATTGACTTTATTGTCTTCTAATTTCTTGGAAGATGCTAGGAACTTGTCTTTCTTTTAACTACTATCTTTTCACTGTAAATTCTAGAATATAATGCTGCTACTAACTTCAAAGTCAAAGTCAACTCCAACTTCTTCTACTCTCCTCATTCTACTAGTTAAATTGATAGAAGCAGTATTCAAATTTGATACTAGATCTCTATTGTTGAAGCAAATGGGTTGTGAATAATCAGCAAAAATAACAAGCTTTTGTTTGGTGAAAAAAGCAACGATTTTTGCAAGATGGCCAAACCAATAGTAGACTTCACAGTACAAAAAATCAATGATTTACTCATTGATGAAGCTTTGTTCTTATATGGAGTGAAAGACAAAGTGCAAAGTCTAAGAACTGAATTAAGGATGATGGAATCTTACTTACAAGATGCAGATAGAAAGCAAGATGAAGATGAATCTCTCAAGAATTGGATTTCAGAAATCAGAGAAGCTGCTTATGATTCAGATGATGTCATTGAAGCATATGCACTCAAAGAAGCTTCAAGAAGAAACATGACAGGTACCTTAAACAGAATCAAAAGGTTTGTTTCAATTATCAATAGGTTAATAGAAATTCATCAAGTAGGTTCACAAGTTGATGGTATCATTTCTAGGATAACTAGTCTTACAAAAAGTTTAAAAACTTTTGGCATAAAAAGTGAAATAGGAGAAGCATCAAGTTCAATACATGGGAGAAACAAAGCTTTGAGAAGATCTTACTCTCATGTTATTGAAGAGGATATAATTGGTGTTGAAAATGATGTTAATATTTTGGAGTCATATTTGGTTGATAACAACAATAAGGGGTGCAAAATTGTTGCTATTTGGGGTATGGGAGGTTTAGGAAAAACAACATTGGCTAAGAAAGTATATCATAGTACTAAAGTTAGGCAAAATTTTGAGAGCTTAGCTTGGGCTTATATATCACAACATTGTCAAGCAAGGGATGTTTGGGAAGGAATTTTGTTGAAGCTTTTATCTCCTTCTAAAGAGTTAAGAGAAGAACTCGTGAGTATGAAAGACGAGGAAGTTGCGAAAAAGCTTTATCAAGTTCAAGTGGAGAAGAAGTGTTTGGTAGTTCTTGATGATATTTGGAGTGTAGGTACTTGGAATAATCTGAGTCCTGGTTTTCCAAATGAGAGATCATTGTCTGTTGTTGGTAGTAAAATATTGCTTACCACCAGGAATACTGACGTTGCATTGCATATGGATTCTACTTGTTATCGTCATGAACTGAGTTGCTTGAATGAAGATGATAGCTGGGAGTGTTTCCTGAAAAAGGCATGCCCAAAACATGATGATCCAGATCCAGGTATGAAGATTTAGACTTTGTTTGATTTGATAAACAGCTTAGTTAAGCGCTTATAACGTAACTGCTTTTGTTTAAATTATTTCATATAAGTTATACGATGTTTTCATAAGATATTTTGATCCAGATCCATGTATGTAAATGTAGACATTGTTTGGATAAACAACTTAGTTAAGTGCTTATCAGATAAGTTAGAAGTTGTTTTCATAAGATATCCTGAAGAGTTTATGGAGATAATCTGAAAACAGCTTATAGACTTCTCATAAACTGTTTCCATAAGATCTCACAAATGCTTATGACAGTAAATAAGCTCAACTAAGTCAATCCAAACTAGTACTTATCCTCTTTCAATAATGTACTGTCAACGAACCTGCTAGTTTCAATCTTCTTTCAGCATCATTAATTCATAGAAGAAATGAGTTGGAGAATCTTATTCCTGCTCTTATTTTTCAAAGAATTTGTTGTCGAAACCATGTTTGTGACCTGTAGAAATTTTCTCTGCATGTTGCCTTAAAGTGGAAAATCATAAATTCCAGTTTTTCAGTTATTTTCTAGTTTTGCCTACACTTTCTGTACTTTATTTTCTCTTAAAAAAGAATTGTGTCTAGCTCATCATTATGAAACCAAACGGGATTGTAATGTGATAGATGTCCACAACTTATAACCACTATTCAAGTCATACCATTAGGAGATACGAGACTAAACCCAGACCTTACACCCAACACAATGAAAGGTGTTCGAGGCTGCATTGCAAGCAGCTTGGGTGGACTGTGTAATTAAGATAGAATTTTTAACGAACTCAATTGCGTCCAGCTCAATGAGCCTAGATTGTGGACAATGCAGACAACCTAACAAATGATCTAAGATAGATTTTGATATCATCAGAGTTTGAGACATAATATCTAATCGTACTGGAACCACGTCATTTCTAATCTTGCTAGAAGTTACAATAAAGGCTTCTAGGGAGCGCACAATTAAGGCGTAATTTCTATCATGCCCCTTAACTGAGTGGATTGTTCCCTTCTTTTCTCAGAAATTTCTGTCTCCTTTAAATGTCAACGCTGTTAACAGTGTTTGTTTTCTTTCTGAAAGTTAAACAACTTGATTTGTGGCGAAACAAACAAGCATTCACAACTATGGTACTCATCCAATGAAATTATTTTTGTTTCATTTGAATGGTTTTGCACCAAGGAATAAAATATATGATTTGTGCATGTAACTGAAACCACGCCCTTTTACCAATTATGGAATAGGTTTTACAGTTCTTCCAAGTTGAATTATTGAAATTTAAATTTACCTTTATGCTTTCTTTTTGCTTTTCATGCAGACTCTAGAATCAGCACAGAGATGGAGAAATTGGGAAGAGAAATGGTTGGAAGATGTGGAGGTTTACCTCTAGCCATAATTGTCCTTGGAGGACTACTAGCATCAAAGCCAACATTTTATGAATGGGACACAGTGAGACAGAACATCAATTCATACCTAAGAAAAGCAAAAGGCAAAGAACAACTTCTAGGAGTATCTGAAGTACTAGCTTTGAGCTATTATGAATTGCCTTACCAATTAAAACCATGTTTCCTACACTTAGCACATTTTCCCGAAAACCTAGAGATACAAACCAAGAAACTCATAAGAACATGGGTGGCAGAAGGTATCATATCATCGGTTCAAAACGCTGGAGATGGTGAGGAAGCTCTCGAGGACGTGGCACAACGTTACTTGACTGAACTCATCGAAAGGTGTATGATTCAGGTGGTTGAAAAGAGTTCAACAGGAAGGATTAGAACAGTTCAAATGCATAATCTCATGAGGGACCTATGTGTGTCTAAGGCATATGAAGAGAACTTTCTTGAAATTATTGATTCGAGGAATGCAGATCAAACTAGTACCTCAAAAGCAAGACCGATTGGTAAAGTTCGACGGATCGTGTTATATCTTGATCAAGATGTTGATAGATTCTTCCCTAGACATTTAAAAAGCCATCACCATCTTAGGTCTATACTTTGCTACCATGAAAAAACAGCTAGGTTAAGTGAATGGAGTTTGATGAAATCAGTTTTCAAAAAGTGCAAGTTACTTAGAGTTTTGAATTTGGAAGGAATTCAATGTCAAATGGGGAAATTACCAAAAGAAATTGGTTTTTTGATCCATTTAAGGTTTCTAAGTCTAAGAAACACAAAAATTGATGAATTGCCAAATTCAATAGGAAATTTAAAGTGCTTGCAAACCCTAGACCTTCTCACAGGAAATTCAACAGTTCAAATACCAAATGTCATAGGAAACATGGAAAAATTGAGACATTTATATCTACCTGAATCATGTGGCAATGGCATTGAAAAATGGCAACTATCCAATCTGAAAAACTTGCAAACTTTGGTTAACTTCCCTGCTGAGAAATGTGATGTAAAAGATCTCATGAAACTAACCAGTTTAAGAAAATTGGTAATAGATGATCCTAATTATGGAGATATCTTTAAAAGTACTAATGTAACCTTTAACCACCTCGAGTCATTGTTTTACGTTAGTTCTGAGGATATATCAATCCTTGAAGTTTCTGCAGGGTGTCCTAATCTCTACAAGCTACACATAGAAGGGCCAATAAGTAATCTTCCACAACCAAACCAAATTTCATCAAAACTTGCTAAACTCAAATTACAAGGTTCTGGACTTGTTGCCGATCCAATGACAACATTGGAGAAGCTACCAAATTTAAGGTTGCTTGAGTTACAGCTTGATTCATTTTTAGGAAAGCAAATGGTTTGTTCAAGCAAAGGTTTTCCTCAGTTAAGGTCACTTGTTTTGAGTGATTTGTCTAATCTTGAACAGTGGAAGGTTGAGAAAGGTGCTATGTGTTGTCTTGGGAAGCTTGAGATTTCAAATTGTACTAAGCTTGAGGTTGTTCCAGAAGAGATTAGGTTTGTAAGTAGTCTTAAGGATTTGGAGATTAGATCAATGTTTGCTGCATTTAGAATTAAACTTGAGAAAGGTGGTGATGAACATTACAAAGTTCAACATGTTCCATCTTTGGTATTTCGTTACTGTGACTATTAGATTTTGAATGCTTTGTATCTGAAATTCATTCTAAATGATTTCATTTTTTTTCTTTCAGTCTTGTAATTTTTTGTTACATTATTTTGAGGAATTCAATAACACCAGAATGAAAATCTACATTTTACTGTCAAAGAGTTAAAATCAGAACCACATAAGGTTGCATAATGCATTCATAGACTTCACACCAATATGTGATGTTACAATAGGTGATTTACTGAATTATATCAAGCATGACAACATTGTTATGCATAATTTTATCAAACTCATTCCAAAACTATGTATCACTTTGTACATGTGCATATTTCCACTCTTGGTTAATATTTATAAAGATTTGAAGGTATGATTATTCTTAAAACTCGAGATTTCTCTTTCAACCGTTCCAACACAGACTTGCATACATAATCAAATAACACATGTACCCAATCAAAATTTGAATGTACCAAAAATGAATTGGTCCAAGGAACTTAGACTACGGCACCATTTGGAGTTACTGTTGTGGGGGCATTTTACTTCACTCTCTTAAATGCACAAAAGTAGACTACGGCACCATTTGCTGAATGCAGTACAACCACTTCATAATCATAAACACTGATGAATAGCAAAATCGTTCGTTCATCTCGCTTCATAATTATAATATTGTTGAGTTATATATGGATGAAATATGGTTGGAAAATGTGTTTACATTGAGAGATATTGTACATCTTAAATAATTTTAGTTCCTAAAAAAGTTTAATTTATTAGTTTTTGTAAAAACTTGTCTCTTCTAGTCTAAAAGTATTTTTTATCACACCTTTAATTCCTATATTTCTTAAATTCCATCGCAATATATAGTGGTTGGATCACTTCTACACCACTTGAGAAATATTATGTCTATTTTTTTTATCACACTTTTTTTAATACTCACTCTTTTATTAAGTAAAATCAACGTACGTTTCACACTTTGAAAACGAGTCTCATTTAAAGTGGTGAGACTCAAGTTTCACTCAACAAGAGTGATAAAAAAAGTGTCTCAAGATCAAACATTAAGTTTGTCCCATATTCTCTTTAAAAATCCGAAATTCCAATATTTAATACTCCCTCCGGTCCTTAATATAAGAAGAAAAACCAAATAACATCAAAACCAATGTAATCATTAATTAGTCTAATTTTTTGAATAATTATACAAATATACCCTCATTAAAAATGGTGAAACATTAAATACACCTACTAATATTACAAAGACAAACATTAACTAAGGCGTAGAAAAGTCTTTTAAACATTAATTATACCTTAAAGTTGTGACTTTTTCTTATAAATATGACCAATGTTTTTTTTCTGAAAATTTCCTTATATATAAGACTGGAGGGAGTATTAGTTTAATTATAAATAATAGGCTAAATATCACTTTTGGTCATTTTAGTTTGACAGAATTCTCAAGTTAGTCCTTTTAAGTTTTGAAAGTTTTAATTAGGTCCTTTTAGTTTGACAAAATTCACAAGTTAGTCCTTTAAATTTCAAAAGTTTCAATTAGGCCCTTATGATGAACTATTTTACCATCACTGTTTCAAAAGTTTCAAATAAGTCCTTTTAATTTGAAACTTAAAGGACTAACTTGAAAATTCTGTCGAATTAAAAGGATCAAAAGTGGTATTTAGCCATAATAATAATATATAAAAATTAAATTTAATAAAAATCCGCTAATAAAACAAAATTAATAATGGAGTTCCAATTTTATTAAAAAAAAACTAATAATGGTGAACATCACAATTTACAACTATGTATCTTCCAACACTTAGATATTGAAAATATAACACTTAGCTTAGATATTCAAGGAACGATAAGAATAAACAAGAATATTCAAATATATACCATTGCCATTGCTAGCTAGCTCAAGAAATAGAACTAAATTGCCTAGCTAGCTAAGAACTATATATTTCTGATCTTCTTGCAATGTTTGGTTTGCGAAACACAAACACAGAAGCCAGATCGTGAGGAACTTGAAAGAACACTTGAGATGGTAGAGCTGAATTCTTGTTGCGTTGTGTTACTCTTGATTTCTTTGGAGCTGGTGGACAAACTAAAAAATTATGGCTACTTTGACCTCGTGATGAAGTTGGTGTGTGACACTCTTGTTCATTCTCTCTTAGAACCTTCTTTGTTGTCTCTACCTCGGATACATGTTTCAATGTTTTAGTCATAGGAGCAATGGTTCTTATGGGAGTAATTGGTAGAAACTCTTCTAACATTTCAAGACCCATCTTCTTGGTTAGCTATGGCTTGTATTACAATGTAGGAAATTCTCTTAAAATAGAACCAACTTTTTTTTTTTTGCTTCTAGAAAGTGTGTGGTGTGTGAGTGAGAGAGAGAGAGAGAGAGAGAGAGAGAGAGAGAGAGAGAAGGCGTGCAGAGTGAAATTGAGAAGGTGATGATGATTAGGGGTGCTGAAAGAGAGACAGATATATGAGAGAGACAGGGTGTGGAGGAATTTGGTGGGGATGTTGCTTTATGGGGTACACATGGGATGAAGGGAATGATAAAAAGATGAAAAGGGGTAATAATAAGAAAAATGAATGATAACAAAGGTAAGAGAAAATGAAAATTGCAAGAGAAAAAAGGGAAAAGCTAGGAAAAGCAAAATAGAAGTTTGTACTCATTGTAGTAAAGCATCAACAAAAAATTCAGCAAAAAAGTGTTTTACTATAATAAGTGGTATTTAACTTTCTCTTGGTTTCTGAGGTAGTCTCTAAGGCACACCTTATGCGTTTAGGACTACCCTATTTCGTATATAATTTCATTTTGGTTTGTTCAAAAAAAACATTGAAATAGAAAAATAAACAAATTTTTTAAATAGACGAAAAGACAATAGTCATTAGAAACTTTCACATAAATGAAGTAGTCAAAGTTAAAACCCCAACCACGGCATCCGCTAACATTTTTTGCAAGTTGAGTTATTGAACACATTGGTAATGCGTAATTTTATGTGTTCAAATGACTTGAATTTGTAGTTGTGACAATGTAAGAATTATTTGCAAGACTAATATCTCAATATAATTAAAATTTATTTAAGTAGTTGACATCTCTTCATAAATGTTCATCTAAAAAAAATCTTCATAAATGCTTTTCTATATGTAACACAACAGTCATAAGTGAAAATCTTAATCAAATATAATTAAGAGATTCAAACATCTAAAACCATAAGATTATGTGTAGCACACCATCACAATATGATCCATTTCTTGAATAGATGGAGAATTTCATTTATGGAAGAGAAACATACGTTAAGAAATTTGGTGGATTCACCAAATATTGGTCCTATAAAAAATGACATCGACCAAACTTTTTAATATGCTTTTGTCTTTCATTTTTGGAGTCCTCCTTAAATGTTTGTTTGATATTTTAAATTGAATTTCTTACATTTTTGTTGTTAATATTTTTACTTATCTTATTATATAAAAAAAAGTCATGCAGGAAGGAAGCAGAAACAGCACAACATTGCATCTGACACAAGGCACATGATGGGGTAGGTTTAGCTGCGGAACATGTGGTCGCTTCCACAATAGTGGTGAATTTGTTTTGTCTTTTCCTGATCTGCATGTCTCTCATTCCATTTGCCTTTGCTTCGCTGTTCAGATTCAATCAACCACGTTCTTCTTTTTTATACTTTCCCTTATCCTCAGGTCAACTTAACTTACTATTGCTTTTCACGTTCTTCTCTCACTTTTCTTGCACAATCCCTTTTGCTTATTCTTTCGGAATATACTGTTTTCAGTTCTCATCAATGTTTGTTTGATCTATTAATAAGAGAACTTATTTCTCTAAATCAAAATTTAAATGTTAAATACTTTTGATTTTTTGTATTTTTAAATGTGCTCAAGTTGTATTACATAAGAGAGATAGACATATGATGTAGAGAGGTGAGAGAGAGAACAAGTAGACGACTGTGAGAAAATAACAAGGTATTTCACTTATGAGAAAGAATGACTGATTATCAACTAGTGGATCGAGGAAGAAGATATCAATGTGGAGCAGAGACGTAGTCAGGAATTAAGCTTAGAGGGGACAAATAGAAAATATGATTTAGTGAAGAAAAAAATGAATGTTTATATGCACAATATTTACAAGATATTTAAGAAATTATAAGATAAAATTATAAAAAAAATCAAGGATATAAGAAAGATGAGAGTGTCTTGAGGCTTGTCTGAGAATGATAAGGCTAAAGCAAATTTTGAATATATAGCAGCGAAAGAAAATGTGAAGCAGCAAAAATACAATTGTATGAAGATGAATTTATGATGAAATCGTAACCAATGAATCAGTAGTGTGCAACCAAAATTGTAGACGGTGATTCAATCTTTGTAAACGAAACTGCAATGAGAAATCTTATATTGATATTCTAGTATAGTATTAATTAGGGTTCTTCTGTAAACGAAACTTGCTTTGGTTCTTTTTATTCGTTGTTGTTAAGGATTTTAGTTATTAGTGCAATAAACGCAGGTGTTAAAAACCCAATCTATTGAGTCAAAATAGAACCATAATACAATATCATATAAAGTTCACAAAAAATATGTGTATAAGATTATAATTTTTTTTAAATGTTCGGGGATCGTGGTCTCTGCTGGTCCCCTAGCTCCATGGAGTGTGAGTGAAAAAGAATGCAGGCTTGATGTGGGGTTGGAAGGAGGAAAAATAAGGATTATTAGGTGGAGTGGTCAAAATTTTAACATGTTATATCATTAAAATTAGTCACCTGAGTGTTTTTTGGTCAAAATATGCATCGGACTAAAGAAACTGAATCTATTATTGAATAAATTTAGAGCAATGATACATGAACACACTAAGGTGGCATACACCCTTATACCACCACATAAAAATGCAACACGTGTCCTTCTCTCTCACAATTCAGCCTCGTCACTTCTCATTATCTTTCTTCCTTTCTCCTCACCGCACCCCTCCCCCTCCAGCCTCTGTCACCACCACTGCCACCGCCACCAATGTCACCATACTTGTCCATAGAACTCACCTCTGCCCTCGTCGTCTGCCTTCTCTCCCCTCTCTCTCAACCTTCGCCGTCCTCTGTGTTGGAACAAAATGTGTTTCACAATGAACCTTATTGAGTTTTGATGATAACAAGGTATTAAAAATTGTCAATTGGTTATTACTAATAATTGTTCAAGTGTACAGGACCAAAGGCTACTCAAGTTATTTCAATAGGTCTTGGAAGAACAATGGAAAGAAAAAGAAATTCTGAGCATCTGAAGAAAACTGCTCCTGAAGCTGAAATGCTTCTGAAGTAATGACGTCATCAGAAGCAGAAGGTCATCAGAAGCAAAAGTTTTCATCAGAAGCAATATCTTCACCAGAAGCTACGTTTGATCCTTTAATCAAACTGAAGATTCAAAGTAGCTGATTCTCAATTCAGTCTTATCCAAGAAGAACGAAGAATTGAAAGGAAGGTATCAACGGATATATTGGATAGTGATGAGATAAAACCGCAAGTGCACGGTCTTACCGAAGTAATATAAAAGAGTATCGTTCCGACAGGGAGTAGTTCAATTTAATTAACCTTTAGAGATGATTAGAAGAGAGAAGAGAATTGTAAGTTGGGGGTTTTTAAACGGTTAAAAAGCAATATAATAAAGGAGCCTTGGGATCGTTGGTTTCATCTAAATAACAAGTCCTTCTCAAACCAAAACCATAAGCTTATAATGTTATGTTAGACCTAATTTCTCAAGACAGTTTCTCTTAAGTTCCTCTAGCAACCAAGCCTATTTCGCTGACTTGATTACTATTGGATTTTGGTTCCTCTAACAACCAAGCCTATTTCGCTGACTTGATTGTTATTAGTTCCCTTGAAGATCGAAACTATATGTCTCAAAGATTGCAAAGCCTATTTCGCTGACTTTGCAATCCTTGTCTGAATTCACTTGTTCGAATATCAAAGCTCCACTTTCGTTTTATGAATTGATATTTGGAATAATGGACGAACAATTATCAAACCCTCCACTTTCGTTTCCACAGTTTGATAATGGTTAATCCATGTTAAGACGGTGAATTCAGATAAGAAACTAGGGTTACATAAGATTAAGGCTTAGGGCTTGGTTTGATTAGGATTATGTCATTTAGACTTATCCAACAATCCCAAGACAAGAAGAAGTCTACTCACTCATGTTCATCGTAGACATGGGGGAGAAGAGAGAAAGCATGAAAGTAAAAGACAGGAAAATAAAGGAAAGGAAAAGACTTTATTTAGAAAAGCAATTGTCACTTATTGTATTCCAAGTAAAGATGAATATTTAGTGATGGCTAGCTACTCTATTTATAGTACACAATTGACTTAAAATCTAAGCAAGTATATTCCTAGAATATTCCTCGGTAGATTGTGCGCCAAAATAGAATAGCTTGGAGTCAAAGCAAAAGCAGCAAAAGGCATCTGGAGGGTGGCACGGCCGTGCCAAGGCTAGCACGGGCCGTGCCAAGCTTCTGACTTGTGGGAGATATATTTTGTTTCCCAATCTTCATATTTTTGTGTCCAATCTGCTCCAAATCCCTTTCTTTTGCTCCAAGACTCTCTCCATCCAATATTCTTCCCTGAAATATAATAAATTGCATTTTAAAGTAAACTATCCTAAAAAGGAAATAATACTAATATAAAATTATATAAAATCTAATTAAAACTAAACTAAAAAGCATATTAAAATAATATATAAATGACTCATCAAACTCCCCCATACTTGAATCTTTGCTTGTCCTCAAGCAAAAGGCATAAACATAGTAGCATCAACAGTTAAATCAAATGACAATTAAATTAAAGCACATGTCTCCTCAAGGGCTTAAATCCCAAATGTACACTAATCACAAACTCAAGTATTTCTTGAAATCTTTATTCTACCCAACGATCAAGTTTTAAGTGAGTGTGTGTGTGAAGTCCAACCCTTTTCTTGCTCCTGTATAAGATAGGCATTATGAGGAAACATGGTCTAATCCTAGCACTAAACTAACCAAGAAAGATTCCTTCTACAATTCATATAAGAGAGATGGGAGTATTTGAGAATCTTTGTTCTTTGCCATATGCACATTTTAAGTTCTTTATTTAAGGAACAACATTTTCACGTAGGAGGTCGGAGGGCCTACCCCCTTCCCCAATCTAGATTCAATGGTATCCCTTAAAACATCGTCTTCACGTAGGAAGTCGGAGGGCCTACCTCCTTCCCCAATCTAGTTTCAACGATGCCTTTTAAAGTTTTTTCTCAAGATAACAATCACCTTCACGTAGGAAGTCGGAGGGCCTACCTCCTTCCCCAATCTAGATTCAGTGATGAGATCTTGGAATTTATTTTGCTTTTTAGCTTTTTATGATCTCCCTTATACTCACTTATACTACTGGCGCTTTGAGAGTCCTTAAAGGTTAATGCACCACTAAGATTAGAACGCGTTTCCTTAAAATACCTATTCATACATTTACTCAAGGGAAGCAACTTTGTGTTTTTCTCATTGGAGAATCCTATTCACTTTAAAACAAGATGTGGTTATATCAAGAAGGCTTAAAACACAAGAGTTTGCTTTTATGTACAAGAATCAACAAAATAAGAGGAGACAATGAAAATTTGTGTGTCATGATTTTTTCAATAAAAATTAGCTACTTAACTATGCCTTTTTACAATAAAACAAAACAAAAGAATGAAGTTCAAGGGAGTTTGGAAACACTACGACTAAAGACACTTTATTAGGCTCCCCCCACACTTAGGAGAAGCATTGTCCTCAATGATTCAAGATAAAAGAAAAATAAAAGAGAAGGAGAGGTAGAAGAAGAAGAAAGAGAAAGAAGGGAAGAGTGGAAGAGGAAAGCTCACATTTTTATCATTGAGGTCCATATGGAGGACCTTGGAGGTGAAAGTGGTGCATCATGTTCCGAATCATTTGGTTATTTTCTTCGGATATGCGGTTGCCCCTTTGGACATCGTGTCTTATGCTCATGAGTTCAACACCTTGCCTTTGTTGCTCGGTGCTTATTCTTTCGACCTCGGTAGTCATCCATGCCCATCTTGCATCTTCATTTGTTTCACCTTCATTAGGGTCATGGTGTTCCTCATCATGGTGCAGTTGAGCACCTTCCTCTTCTTGATGCAAGTGTGCACCCTCTGTTTCTTCATTATGCTGTTCTATGTGCACCTGTGGGTCATCATCAACATACAACAAATTTGCTTCCACCTCGGTGTTAGTTCGAGATGGGTTAGGCAATAAAATCAAGATGGGCACATTGAGTTGGAGTGTATAGACAAAAGGGACTCGAGTTTTGATGAAATTCATAGAGATGAGAGTTTCTATGTTTAGTCTATTGTTACCCTCGATCTTGTTTATCCCTAGGTCTTCACTCACACCGAATCGCCCAGCTATGTATGTTATGATACCACCAACTACTATTTCTCCCCTACTATCGGACCTATTTCCTATAAGGGAAAGGTAGTCAAGCAAGTAAAAACAAGTGTTAATGGGTTGGTTGTGCAGCATAGCCCAAAGCATGAAGAGTTCATCATTCCTAGTGTTCCCTAGTTCTTTCCGTCCCCTAATGGTGCAAGCCATAACCCTTTGAAGGTACCTAAGTACGGGGTTGTGAATGTTGCTAGCTTTGTTGGCACGTGTGTTAAATTGGTCAAGACCGGTGATTTGCTCCCAAAAGGCGGCGGGTTGATAGTCAACCGGTTTTAAATTTTGATCCCAAGAGTCGTGGATGAACCCCGCATTTGCGAAGCCCATCTCATCACAGAAGTGCTGAAGAGACATCTCGTAATCAATATTCAAAAGCCGGAAAGAAACTCTATGGTTAGGGTTATCAAAGTTCAACCTATCTTTCGTAAAAACAATAGAACTTAAAAATTCATAGGTGAAATTCTCATACCCTCGCATAGGTCTCAACATATCAACCCATCCTAACCTTTCTAGCAGATTCAACACATTATCTTTAATACCTAGCTTATTCATGTCATGGTTATCAGGGTACCTGCAAGGTTGTAGAGGTTTAGAGATTAGAAGTTTGTACATATCCCGTTGCTTGTTGTCCCGGAAGATGATGCCATGATTTTTGGCTTGTGCTTTCTTCTTTTGGGGAGGTCCTCCGGAGGAGCTTGCAACTTCCTTTCCACTTCTCTTTGAAGTCATTGCCTTGACCTTGCCTTTGGTGCGGTGGAAAAGGTTGGATTAGTGTTGTGGTGAAGGTTTAAGTGAGTTTTAGGGGTTGGGTTATGAGATTGGTGGAGAATTTTAGGTTTTTGGGTTAGGTTTATGAGGGTTACGAATTTGGGTGATGTTGTTTGGATGGATGAAATTGGTTTTTGAATTGTGGGTTATGATTGGAATGGTGTTTGTGATTGATTGGGTGGAGAAATTTTGGGAATTGGTGAGATTTGGGGTGGGTGTGGAGGTTTGAGGTTTTATGGTTATGGAGGTTTTAGAGAGAAGGTGAAGGTAGAGAGATGTTTGTGTTTGAGAGTGAAGGAAGAAGATGAGGGAAAAACAAGCAAATAGCCTACCTGGGTCGGACACGGCCGTGCCAACCTTAGCACGGGCCGTGCCAACATTCTGGAATTTTTGCTGGTTTTGGGTAGGCAAGGTCTGGCACGGCCGTGCCAGTGTGAGCACGGGCCGTGCCAAGGTTCTGGACATGGGGCCTCAAAATTTTTCTCGTTTTCTTGAATCACCTTCGGACAATTACCTACAAAATAACTTAAAAACAACAAAAACAAACAAAACGAAAGCAGTTAAATGCGTGGGTTGCCTCCCACGAAGCGCTCTTTTAGTGTCATTAGCTTGACGTTAAGAAAGTGTCCTTAGAAAGGATCAAAGAGATCATATTGTGTAGTTGACGCTAGGAAACGTTCTTTCACATTATGTACTTCAATCATGTTACAAGAATAAAGAGCGGGACCTTTCATAACATTTTCCAACTCGAATCCAATCATCGCATCACTCGCTTGAAAAACTATCCTACCACTCTGAACATCTACTATAGCACCTGCAGTAGCCAGGAAGGGTCGTCCTAAGATTATAGGGACATCATGGTCCTCCTCTATGTCAACCACCACGAAATCAGTCGGGATATATATCCCTTCTATTTTGACGGGTATGTCCTCGATGTAGCCAACGAGAGGGATAGTAGAACGATCCGCTAACTTCAAGATCATCTCGGTAGGTTTAAGCTCTCCTATTCCCATCCTTTTGAAGAGGGATAAGGGCAACAAACTTACACTAGCCCCTAAGTCACACAAGGCCTTGTCAACGGTTTCTTTCCCTATAACACAAGGGATGGCAAAACTACCTGGATCTCTAAGCTTTGGGGGTTGCTTCTTGACGGTTGCACTACTTTCCCTAGTTAAAGCTATTGTCTCTTTGTGATCCATAGCCTTTTTCTTTGAAAAAATTTCTTTTAAAAACTTGGTGTATAGAGGCATACGAGACAAGGCTTCAGCAAAGAGAATCTTAATGCAAATCCTTTTAAGTATGTTGAAGAATTTAGCAAATTGGGCCTCCAAGTTGAGCTTAGTGAGCCTTAATGGGTTAAGGGCCGTGTTCTTATCAAGCGGTGTCTTTATCGCATCCTTCTCACCTAGAAGCTTAACACTCTCTCCCTTGACACCTTTGGCTTTGGTAATGGTCTATTCTAACTTATTGCCCCCAAGAGAAATGGCATTGACATGGGCTTTGGGGTTTGTTTCAGTTTGACCAGGAAAGACTCCTGGTGTTTGAGAAGAGATGGCCACTTGTTGGGCCACTTGGGGAGATTTGGGTTTCAAGCATTTTGGTGTGTGTGGCGATGGAATCAACCTTGGTATTGAGCTTGGAGAGAGAGTCGTTTAGAGATCCTGTTTGGTTTTTTAACTCCTGAAGTTGTTTGTTTTGATTCATCATGCAATTTTCCAACAGTATTTCCAAACTAGATTTCTGAGCTACTCTCTGGTTGTTTGTATAGCCAGGTGGTGCTGTTTGCCCATAGGAACCTTGAGGATTTTTGTAAAAATTTTAATTTGGCCTCATTCCTTGGTTGTATTGAGCGTAATTCAGTTGCTCAATATTGGCAGCACTACCTAACTGACAATCAACACCTGTATGACCAGTTATACCACAGACTTCACAAGTAGGGGATGCAGGGGAAGGTTGGGCAGCATTAACATTAAGTTTTTCAATTTTTTGTGTTAATGCCTCAACCTTAGCAGCAAGGTGGTTATATTCATAGACTTCGTGTATACCTGCCTCTTTCTTAGAGGGAGTAGGAGTGGTGACGGCTCTTTCGTTGGTCCATTGATAGTGATTTTGACCCATGTCCTCAATCAAAGCATAAGCCTCCGTGTAGTTTTTGTTCATTAGAGCTCCACCTGCAGCTGCATCAACAGACATTTTAGTGGTATATGACAAGCCATTATAAAACGTGTGGACTATAAGCCACTTCTCTAGGCCATGGTGGGGACAAAGTCTAAGCATTTCCTTGAAACGCTCCCACGCCTCATAGAGAGACTCCCCATCTTTTTGATTGAAACGCGTAATTTGGTCTCTAAGCTTAGCTGTTTTAGATGGGGGGAAAAATCTGGCGAGGAATGCTCGCCTCATATCGTCCCATGAAGTAATGGAACCGACTTCTAGGGAATGGAACCAAGCGCTAGCTCTATCCCTTAAGGAAAAGGGAAAGAGATGAAGTCTTACGGCTTCTTGGTTCTCTTTTATGGTGCCACTGAGTCTAAGGAAGGAAGAAATATGGAGATTTGGATCCTCAGTGGGTGATCCAGAAAACTGGTTTTGCTGCACTAAATTGAGTAGTGCAGGCTTGATCTCGAAGTTATTACCCGCAACCGTTGGGTACACGATAATAGCTTGTGGCTCTTCCGTTGAAGGAGTAGCATACTCTTTGAGAGTGCGTTCAGCCATAGCAGTATTATTTTGTGCCTCTCTCTTTTTCTTATGCAAAAATCTTTCGATCTCAGGAATAAATTCTCCGAGACTTTTACTTCTTCGCATAAGAAACCGAGAACCCAAGAAGTTAGTGGTAAAACAAAAGAAAGAAGTAGAAGAAAAGAGGAAGAGAAAAGAGTTCTAATCACAAGGAAAGAGTTAATCAAATTAGTTTACTCCCCGGCAGCGGCGCCAAAAACTTGATGAGATAAAACCGCAAGTGCACGGTCTTACCGAAGTAGTATAAAAGAGTATCGTTCCGACAGGGAGTAGTTCAATTTAATTAACCTTTAGAGATGATTAGAAGAGAGAAGAGAATTGTAAGTTGGGGGTTTTTAAACGGTTAAAAAGCAATATAATAAAGGAGCCTTGGGATCGTTGGTTTCATCTAAATAACAAGTCCTTCTCAAACCAAAACCATAAGCTTATAATGTTATGTTAGACCTAATTTCTCAAGACAGTTTCTCTTAAGTTCCTCTAGCAACCAAGCCTATTTCGCTGACTTGATTACTATTGGATTTTGGTTCCTCTAACAACCAAGCCTATTTCGCTGACTTGATTGTTATTAGTTCCCTTGAAGATCGAAACTATATGTCTCAAAGATTGCAAAGCCTATTTCGCTGACTTTGCAATCCTTGTCTGAATTCACTTGTTCGAATATCAAAGCTCCACTTTCGTTTTATGAATTGATATTTGGAATAATGGACGAACAATTATCAAACCCTCCACTTTCGTTTCCACAGTTTGATAATGGTTAATCCATGTTAAGACGGTGAATTCAGATAAGAAACTAGGGTTACATAAGATTAAGGCTTAGGGCTTGGTTTGATTAGGATTATGTCATTTAGACTTATCCAACAATCCCAAGACAAGAAGAAGTCTACTCACTCATGTTCATCGTAGACATGGGGGAGAAGAGAGAAAGCATGAAAGTAAAAGACAGGAAAATAAAGGAAAGGAAAAGAACTTTATTTAGAAAAGCAATTGTCACTTATTGTATTCCAAGTAAAGATGAATATTTAGTGATGGCTAGCTACTCTATTTATAGTACACAATTGACTTAAAATCTAAGCAAGTATATTCCTAGAATATTCCTCGGTAGATTGTGCGCCAAAATAGAATAGCTTGGAGTCAAAGCAAAAGCAGCAAAAGGCATCTGGAGGGTGGCACGGCCGTGCCAAGGCTAGCACGTGCCGTGCCAAGCTTCTGACTTGTGGGAGATATATTTTGTTTCCCAATCTTCATATTTTTGTGTCCAATCTGCTCCAAATCCCTTTCTTTTGCTCCAAGACTCTCTCCATCCAATATTCTTCCCTGAAATATAATAAATTGCATTTTAAAGTAAACTATCCTAAAAAGGAAATAATACTAATATAAAATTATATAAAATCTAATTAAAACTAAACTAAAAAGCATATTAAAATAACATATAAATGACTCATCAGATAGCACTGAGCACTTGTCTCTCGTTAATAGAGTTGACAAAGTACAAGTGTACAACCACTACCTCCACTACTCTGTTTTCTGTCTACGCTACAAGACAAGACAACAGTCATGCCTGCAGAAGTTGTACGTTCAAGATGGGAATGAATTTGAAGCTTATTCTTCAAAGGACCACACCCAAATCAGGCAAAGTATTACTGGTGAATAATCAAAGGATTTCAAACGACTCTTTAGACGTGCTGATTATCTCAACGTCTCTTTCACGCCTTTATATAAAGGAGTGAAGACTTGAAGATAAAAGATAGAGATACATAAGTTCAAAAGCGTCAAAACTCTGTCAAATTGATTCTACAAAGCACACTGAATTTCTGCACTGATTTGATACATCTTAGAAATTCAAAGTCTAGAGTCTTTATTGTATTGTATTGTGAACACCACTGATTGTATATCAAGTGTTCAAGTCAAACTCAATTCTCTGTATTTTTGTTTGATCAGAAGTCTCTTGCCTGCGTGCTTGAGCATTAGAAGTCTCTTGCTTAGTGCTTGAGCATTGGAAGACTCTTGCGTGTGTGCTTGAGCATTTTTGTGAAGTCTCATACTTAGAAAGTATTGAGCATTTGTAATCTTTGTGATTATAGTGAAATCTCCTTGGAAGTGCAAGGGGGACTGGACTACTTCCGTGTTGTGGAAGGAACCAGGATAACTGCTTGTGTCTTTGTCTTTCTTTTCTCTGCTCTGTTCTTTTCCGCTGCAATCTGACTCTGATCATTTCATCAGAAGCACTCAAACTGCTTCTGAAGTTTTATCAGAAGAAGTATTTTTTAAGAGAAAAAGAAAACACAATTCAACCCCCCCCCCCCCTTCTTGTGTTTTTCACCTTCACTCTGCTCCACCATAACCGGCCGTCTTCTGTTCTCGACGGCGACAGCGACAAAACTTCGTCCTCACCGTTCTCATCTCTTTCGTCCCTGTTGTCATCTCTCTCTCCACTCGCCGTCGAATTCCTCTTCCTCTCCTGTCTCTATAATTTTAGATCGGTGACGGCGACGTCGCCGGAAACGCTAGTCTGAACCACCGACTACGGTAGTGGCTGACTAAGAGAAGGATGAGAACGATGGTGGAAGTGGTGGTCGGTGATGGGGGAGGATGATGGTGTGGTAATTGATGTGTCGGAGAAGAAGAGGAACGAAAGAGAGATGGGATAATGTGAGAAGGAAAGGACATGTGAAGTCTCAATTTTGCCCCTGCCTATTTAACGAAATTACAAAACTGCCATCCACATGGGCAGGTGTACAAGAGTGGTAGCAGGAAAAGAGTGTCCATGTATCTTTTTCCATAAATTTATCTAAGTACAAGTTATTTACATATATGCTATTTCTAGGGGAAACTAGCTAACTGGTTAACTTGTCTAGCAAGTTACCGGTTGTAACTAACTATAACTAACTAGAATGTAGTGTAACCATATTCCTGTGGTGGTGATGAACTGTCCATATGACTTACTATAGCCGGTTGAGGAGTGGAATCACTTTATCTTGTATTACCAAGCATACAAGTCGAGTTAAAGAATTTGGTTTAGGTATCTTTAATTATGAATTGATTCCTATATTGTTGAACCTCCTCGCAATCTAAACGCATTTGCACGATGGTTTAACGTTATATCTCACACGAGCAATATATCAAGAGAGATTTTATAAAAAAAAAATTAAGAATAATACGGTAGAATAATCACTCTTAAATTTTATCAAGAAATTATCCTGAAATTAATGTTAGCCAATAAAATCTCAGTCTGGCCGGAAATCATAGGGTGGTGGGTGTTATGTATTTTTATTTTATTTTATTTTATGAAAGGTTAATAAATGAGACTGAAATCTAAGAGTGATTATTGTGTCATGTCATTCTTGAATCTTTCTTGATGATCTGTAAGGTTTTCAACATTGGAATTTTGCTTCAGGTCAAAAAGGAAGAGCAAAATCGAAAAATCATAAAATCGCAATCAAAATTGAAGGATTTTACTTCAACATTGGAATTTTACTTCTTGAATCTTTCTTGATGATCTGTAAGGTTTTCAACATTGGAATTTTGCTTCAGGTCAAAAAGGAAGAGCAAAATCGAAAAATCATAAAATCGCAATCAAAATTGAAGGATTTTACTCAACTACTTTTATAGAATCGATATAAGAAATCGTAAAATCGCAATCAAAATCAAAGGATTTACCAAAACAAAAATAATGCTAAATATTTGTTATAAATTGTATACAGTCATAAATGACTCAGTTTAAAGTCCACAAAAAACTTAACATAAATGACTGAAAAAGAGCAATTTTGATTTCGATGCGATTTTGTAAGATCTTGTATGGATTTTCTGATTTCGATGCGATTTAACTAAGATCTTGCTTATTTTAGGATTCTGCTATGGATTTGATTCGTTGAAGGTGAATAAAATCGTAAAATCCTAAATTTTAAGATTTAAGTCAAAATTTTGACAACAATAGTGAACTCTCACTACATTTTTAAGCAAGGAACCATAAACAAGCTTCTAGAGAAATTCCTGAATCCGAGTTGTTCCCTTTGTGTCGAACCTGATCAAACAAAAGAGTGAGTATAAGTAGTATCATTATCAAAACCACTAATAATATTATAAGCTGTTTTTAAACTAAAAATTCCAATAGTGGAGAGATCCCATTTGGGGACACTGTTTTCATTGGCTGAAGCATTTAACTTAGCTATCAAGCTGCAAATAGAATCAGGAAGAAGGTTAGCAATCATATTCCAATTTCAATCCTCATTTTAAAATTAACAATATGGTAGGAGGTGGGATTTGAATGCTCATTTGTGTCAACGGAAATCACAAAGTTCAAATAATGCTACAAATGTACGTGCTTGTTTGGTTTAGCTTTTTTTGTTAGTCTAGAAGCATTTCTCCCTCCTCAAAAGTGAAAAAGAGCAATTTCACACATGTTTGTTTTGGCTTTTCAAAAGCAATTCTCTTGTCCAAAAGCAATTCTCTTTGAAGTTGGGAATCCTAGCTTTTGAGTTTGGTATAATCAATTCTACATTTAATTTTATACTTTGGTTATTAGAGCTCACTACTTTCCAACATTGCCCTTCATCAATTCTTATTTCCTTCTTTCGCCTTTCACAAATTATGTATTGCCCAACATGAATTTTTGATGCGTCTATAATTTTGGTTGGACAACCGTGTTGAATAAAACGAGTCATATAATCCAGTAGTATGAACGCTAATTTTCTTGTGATTTTTTTTCTGGCCATTATTTAACTAGTGATTTAATAATCGTATTTATTATTTTTTAAATTAATATATAAAGAATTATTTATTAAATTAAATAATATATCTACATTTAGTATTGATCAACATACACATTTTAGTAATTATACATTCAAAAGCAATTTTGATCAAAACTATCCAAATAACATTCAGTTTGTTTAATCAATTCTACATTATTGTATCTAAACATAAATCAATTCTCTCAAAATTAATTCTGTTAGAATCAATTCTACCGGAATCAATTATATTCAAAGCTGACCCAAACACACACGTACTATTCCTTCCGTCCTTGATTATAACCCACACATGTAATAAAATTTATCTCTTAATAAGTCCATTTTTAAATTATTAGATACATATATCAGTTCTTTTTTAAATAAACATCTAATTAATATCACTAATAACTATGTGTCTTAGAATATTAAAAGTTAAGATTAACTATATACATCAATAAAGAGTATATATTAACTATCATTTTTCATAATAACGGTTAAATATGCAATATGAACTTATATTTAAGGATGTAGAGTTTTTTTTATTTTAAAGAAGTATAAAGGGTATATATAAAAAAAAATCAACTAGAGTCCGACTGCAAGACAAAGGGGTGATATGCCCCACACATTGTGTCAGTTGTGATGACTCCACCCGAATCTTACTCATGTTTTCTTTCCTTGTTTGTTTGCAATTCAAGTCTGGCAAATGGTTGGCCTTTGGGATGCAGTGAAGCATGCAATTGTTTCCAATGACTCGATGATGGAAGTCATTTTCTCCTTGCTTCACAATTTGCAAGCAGAGCTTCGTCATAGGATGGTTGTGTTATTGTGGAGCATATGGAAACATCGTAACCTAACACTTCTCCAATTTACCCTGTTGAAGTGGGTGAAACGCTTGGTTTGTTCCATGCATTACACTAACTGCATGACATGCAATTCGATAACCTAGTCAATTGAAAAGATCTTCTAATCAATCCGAGGATCATATAAATTCCGTTAATTTTGTGGTTGACTCAAAGTTAACGGTTGATGCTTTCAACTCCAATAGGAGCGATATGACAGATTTTGGTCACATCATTACAACATGTCACGATTTCCTTTCTTCACACTTTACAAATTCTATTATGGTAATAGACGACAAGCAAATGTGGTAACTCATGCTCTTGCAGGTGAGGCCATTTTATCATATAGTCCCACCATTTATTTTGATATTCCCAATTGACTAATACCTCAAATTCGTCCTTGAATTTTGAGAAATCGGCCAATTTCGTCCCTGAATTTTGCGAAATATCAAATTAGTCCCTGAATTTACAAAATGTCAATCAAACCAGTCCCTCCGTTAAGTTGTCTGTTAACGGAGGTGACGTGTAACGTTAACCTCTGACAAAGCTTACCATGTCAGATGTCACGCAAGCAGAGACCAAACTGATTGATTTACACAAAATTTCCAAGGACCAAATTGATGGATTTACACAAAATTTCTAAGGACCAAATTGATGGATTTTCAGAAAATTGGCAACGGCTCTTTCCCTTCTTTGTGAGTAACGACTCTTTCTCCTCTTCCTCATTAAGGGCTATTTCTTCCCCAAATATATAAATTTGGAACCCTAATGTTATAATTCCTTACGTAGAGTTCAAAATCCCCAAAATTTCTTCCATGAATTGATGTCAAATTTCTTCCCCAATTCAAAAAACTTAGAACCCTAATTTTTTTGATTAAATTCGAAATTCATAAATCAAGTGGTCTGCCTTGTAGATTCGGTGTTCAGAAATGCAAGGTTGATGGAGAAGCCAAATGATAGGGGCAGAGAAGAGGTTTAGAGGGCAAGGTTGATGGATAAAGTTGATTGTGTAGGAAGTGAACTTAGGTTGATTAAGATATTGATAGGAGTATTTTGTTTGACTGAGTTGTTTAAAATGCTATTGTATTGTGCCAAGTCCATGTAATGTTGTAATGAAAAGAGGTTGTCAATGAATGAATCAAACCTTTATGTCAAAAAAATTCAATCACATTGGTCCTTGAATTATATGCATATCCATCATTTCGATCCTCAAATTAGTGAAAATACCATCAAATAGGTCATTGAATTTACACAACAGATATCACTGTGATCCTTGGTGCATACATTTGCTGAACAGAGTAAAAAGTAAAAGATAGACACTTTGATTATAAAAAGACACACATTTGCATACTATCATAAGTCATATATTTGATGTTCATAAGTCACTACATAGCCAAAAAAAAAAAATAACATTACATAGCCATCAAGCCATCAAATCATTTGATGTTCTTAAGTGATTACATATCCAAAAAAGCATAAACTAAACAAGTCCAAAAAACATTAATTTAGTCCAGGAGCAGTTGGATTTTGTGGAGCAGGACCCCTCAGTGGTGTTAGTTTATGCATGTCATTTGAAATCACTAGTCCTCTCATGCAATATCTCCTTGTACTCATTCTCTGCAAATAAAATCAATCATATCAGCCCTTAAATTATAACAAAATCCATCAAATTAGTCCTCAAATTATGCCAGTAAGTCTCAAATTGATTCATATTTTAGAGGGGTATAATTGGAAACACATGAAAAATTATACTGAAAAGTTAAGTCTCGAATTTTTACCATTTTCATCAATTTAGTCCTTGTACACGTGGCTGCCTTGTTGACACGTGTACAAGACAAAACAACATGCAAGGGACACGTCATCGCCACTAACAGAGATTTTGGACGGAGGGACCATTTTGATGGACGTCTGTAAAATTCAGGGACTAAATAGATATTTCGCAAAATTCAGGGACGAATTTGACCGATTTTTAAAAATTCAAGGACGAATTTGAGGTATTAGTCATTCCCAATTGTATTAACTCTCTTATTATAAATGAAATGCGATAAACATTTTTTTCTTCAATATAATATATATATATATATATATATATATATATATATATATATATTAAATAAAAAAACATTATATATCATAAGTCATATTATAGTATATATATTATCCACTAGCAAATAAGTCTTGAGCACCTGTCCTCTGAGCATAGCTCAGTTGGTAGGACAATGCATTTTTATATGTAGGATTTGGGATTCGAACCCGAACACCCCACTTACATTTCTGATAAGGTGAATTTTAACCACTAGGCTACCTGACCAAAAAAAAAATTTAAATGGGTCAAATCCTAGATAAACATTCGTTTACAATAACAATGCTTTGTTCCCTCAAAAAAAAAAAAAAAAAACAATGCTTTGTTGATATTAACATCTAGAACCAAAAATCTTTTGGCAATCTCGTTTTCCTTCATCATGCCATTTCCATCCCCGACAAGATACTATTTGACTTGCTTACTTTATTTTTCTGTTACTCTTTCTATGAAAAAAATATTGTTCTAATCCAATGCTTATATGCACTAACAAGGAAGGATCAGATATTTATAAGATTTCAACTTTCAAAGCTGGATTCCTTAAAAATAAAAAAAAATAAAAAATAAAAAACTTCCAAAGCTGGATATATCTTTCTTCAAGAAGAGGATTTATATCAAACTGATAAGAAGATGAAAGAAAATAAAATTGATAATATTTTATCAAAATAAAAAAAGAGATTTTATATTATTTGTTTTATTAGAAGAGATTTTTTGTTCACAAAATATTACAAGAGATTTTATATTCTATACATTAAAAAATTGGTGTAGTGTGAAGCATAATACGACATTAAGACTCACATCCGTTATATTTGCAGGTTCAAAGTTCCACTTATTTTTTAAGGTAAGGTAAATCAATGTAGTTTTCTTTGTAAATATGCACTAAAAAAATCGTTTCTCTACCTTATATTAGATGGAGGTAATATCTCTACCCTTCACTAATTTAATAATATATACAAATTAAGAGGATTTAGATCTTCTTATTCAAGTCATTTAATGAAAAAAAAATCATTTATTAAAGAAAGTAACTATTTTTTGAAGTTTTAATCTGTCTGTCAAAACTAAAAATTGCCTCAAGTTAGAATTTTGAGTAGATTCTTAAGAAAAACATTTTCTATAACAATTTTCTTTTAAAAAAAAAAGTATTTTTCGGATATGCTTATACTTTTTTAAAGATAAATATATCAAAATAAATCTCTAAATATTTTTTTTACCAAAAAATCTCTAAATTAAAAATATCAAATTACTTTTTTCAAATCTCTAAATACACTTTTTTGACCAAAAATATTAAAATTACTTTTTTCATAATCTCTAACAGACCCTTTATATATCCTTCACATTATTCATTTAGTACTTACATTTTCAGATTAAATTAAACACCATCAACATTTCACAATCTCTTACAGTTTCATCTCATATACCTTTTTCTTTAAAGATCATCTCATCTCATATACCTATATTCTATACATCAGCTATAAACCATGATCAAAGGTAAAGATGTATACAATATTCTTGAGAGTATTATGCCCCTATATGTAGCCATGATATTAGGCTATGGGTCAATTAAATGGTGGAAAATCTTTACACCAGATCAATGTGCTGGTATAAACCGTTTTGTGGCAATGTTTGCAGTTCCTACACTTTCTTTTATTTACATATACCCAATTAACCCTTATCATATGAATTGGAGGTTAATACTAGCTGACACACTTCAAAAAGTTGTGACATTGGCTTGTCTAGCTCTATGGAACATTTTCACAAAACGTGGTGGTTTAGATTGGAGTATAACTCTTTTCTCACTTACCAATTTACCAAACACACTTGTTGTTGGGATCCCTCTTTTGAATGCAATGTATGGAGAATTTACAAAACCACTTTTGACCCAAATTTTGGTTTTGCAAGGTGTTGTATGGTATACTATTTTGTTGTTGATGTATGAATATAGAGCTGCTAAGCTTTTTATTTCTCAACAATTTGTTGACACTAATGAAGGGTCCCACAAGATTGAAATTGAATCATCACTTGATGATGTAGAATTGAGAGAAATTGGTAATAACCTAAGTGTCAAGTCTCATTCAACACCTAGAGTGCCAAATCTTACTAGGGTTGAGGTACATTCAAGCTACACAAATAGTCCCCAAAGTAATGGTTTTGAAGACAATATATTCAACATTCATTGGACAAGATTTAAGAAGAGTAGGAGTTTGACCAATGTGAGTGCATTTATGAAGAGCAAGAGTTGCACTACTATGGGTGCTAGGGTTTCTCCTTACCCAATTCTAAAATCAACTTTTTCAGAAAAAATCATTGATGACCAAAGAAAGTTCAATTTCAGTGATGGCTTAGACATGCCACAAGAAATTGAAGCTTCAAAAGGTACTCTCACAATACACATTATATACAATATATTTGGTCATGTTTTTTGTTGACTTAGACATTTATTTATGAATTGAGTTCTAACAAGATTGAAAAACCCTAGACTTTTATATGAAACTTTGATTACAAATATTTTGTATTACATGCAGGTGTTCATGAATTGATTGGCAGAAGTACTTCTAGTGGTAAAGTAAGTGGAGACAATGATCATGAGAGTGAGGAGAGGAAGAAGGAGCTGGTGGAGATTAAAGAAAATGTTACCAATGAACATCAAATGCAACCTGGTCATGGCACGATGACAAAGCTCATTCTTTTTAGGGTTTGGAAGAAGCTATCAGTAAATCCTAATCTCTATGCTTCAGTTCTTGGCATTGTATGGGCTCTCATATCAGCTAGGTATTTTGCGATACTCTTGCATCCTAAACAATTTTACAACTCTCTCAAGCTCAAATATATATTAATCCATTAGATTAGTCTATTAACTGTTAGACTAATCTAATGAATTTGCGTTGCAAAACAATTCACGCGAACAATTTAAGATCTATATATACTAATGCATTTTTTTTCCTCAACCAACAATGCATTAGTCTATTAATCTTATGTAATCCAATAAATTACAAGGATAGTTTGACATAATTATTCATGATCTTTTGTGCACAAACCTTAAACGACGGTTATTTAATCGCAGGTGGAATATCAAAATGCCTTCAATCATACATGACTCGATTACAATAATATCTCATACTGGACTAGGAATGTCCATGTTTAGTCTAGGTATGTTTGGTCTTCACTCTTCACACATTTTATTTGTCCTTTCAATATATGCCAAACAAACTAGGGATACTATTGGTGTATGTGCCATGAACACTAGAAAATGGTGCTTGTTTGTTTTTTATGTCTCATTCTTTAATTATTAATGTTTCCTTAAATAGGAATATTCATGGCATTACAACCTAAGATCATTGCTTGTGGAAAAACTCAAGCAACAATTTCTATGGTACTTAAGTTCTTGGTTGGTCCTGCATCATTTGGTGCAACCTCTGCTGCCGTTGGTATTCGTGGAGTTGTTTTTAAAGTAGGAATTATTCAGGTAAAAATAAAAATCCACTTGTAAATTTCTCAAAAATTAGCTCAATGTCATGTGTATAGCTATGCTTATATTTATATGACTCCATATTTAATTTTGCAGGCTGCTCTTCCACAAGGTATCGTTCCATTTGTATTCGCCAAAGAGTACAATCTCCATGCCGAAATATTTAACACAGCGTGAGTGTTAAAATTAAAATACAAATGTGCATTTCAAATTTGTGCATTGTAATTTTTTTGGTCGAATTTCGTACCAGATGTTAATTATGTGACATATCAACATAATTTTTTATACTTTAAATTTTTTGCAGGGTTTCTCTTGGATTGGCAATTGCGTTTCCTGTAGCAATACTATACTATGTTCTACTTGAGCTTAACAAATCTTTTTAACAAGTGAAAGAGAAATGAAGTTTGCTATGTCTGATTTCACAAGTATACACTCTCAAGCATAGATGGATGGAAGATAATTTTTTATTATTAGTTTAGGCAGAAGAGAAATAAAGTTTGCAGTAGCACAAGTTTTGTTTTTGTTTTTGTTTTTGTTTTTAGTTTAGGCAAGACAAGCATTTGGTTTCACTGAAATGCACAAGTTTGTTAGGAAAAGATTGTCGTGAAATAAATATACATCATACATGGATTAAATATATTATTAAAGAAGCAATTAAAATGCTATAGTTTGTTATGTGGAGCATAATGTATAATATTTGCTCGTGTAACCGAGACAAATTCACTACAATGCTTTTTTGTTTCCACAACACTTCGTAGTGTAAGTTTAGAATAATGATTTTGTTAAGTTTTAAAGTGCAGCTTTTATCAAAATTACAGTATCACACTAGCACAGTGTAACTCTACTAAATTTACGGCCAATTCAATCATGAATGCAATCATTTCCCAAGGTTAATACATTTATCTGTCTTAATCCCCAACCGTGAAAGTTTAAAATACTTCAGTTCAAAAACATGGTAGCCGAATAGGCTCCATAACGATATGCAGCAAATGGTGACAGCCATAAAAGGGTATAAAGAAATTTTGATAAGTGTTGACAAACTTTTTCGATTGCTGCTTCAAATTAAGGCAAGTGTAAACAGATGTGCCACCGCTAGCTGTGAATGCGAGGCAGATACGGGTGTGCCACATATACTGGTTGTACTGAGATTCGATCCAAAGAGATAATAGTTTCCTAGATGAAGGATGCATGTCTTAAACTCCCTGAGGACTACGTGTGAGACAGCAGATTTAGCACCGTAAATTGCAAACTTAATAAGAGACAAAGTATAAAGAATAAAACCTTCAATAGACAAGTGAACACAGTGCCATTTCATCCAAATCATAGCATTGTTATTGGCACATTTAACATGTTAATGCTCAACCAAACAACTTATACTACTCCATGTGGGACTTGGGAACCCCATAATACTCGTATGAGTTCTCCTTTGATGCATTGATGTTCAGATGACTCGGTGGCAAACCAAGTTCTAGATCAATTTTTGGCATACTCTTGCATGAATCAACTAACTAACCTATTACCTTGTGTCCTCATATTTCATTTAGCAGAGTCGATGTATTTTCTAAATTCCATCGTCATTGTCCTCTTTTCTCCATATTGTTCATGTCTCTTCATGAACATTCTTTCCTCCATATTTTTAGATATATCACTAACAATCTTACTTGACTCTAACTCAGGTATGCAAATTTGTGTCACTCAGAGAAACACATAAATGTAACTTTTCAACTCACCGCTATTATTTCAAACGCAGGGAGTGGATTCAAGATACTTGACTCGTTTGCATGTATATATGTGAGGATTACGTTACTTGACTCAATTGCTGAAAATCATGCCCAGTAAAAACAATCATTATACAGCTCAAGACAAAAAAAACAACAAAAGTCAAATCCAATAAGGTAATATTTCAGTGATTGTATTCAGGATAAAGGTCGCCAATGGCGGAAGACGAGGTGGACGGTTGCCTGCTCTTGTATGTAGTAATAGGGAATGGTATGGCGTAATCTAGTCCCCAAGGATGCGGAAGGCAACGTCGATGGTTGACTCATTTTGAATGTTGTAATCGGCAACAGTCCGGCTGTCATCTAGTTGCTTGCCGGCAAAGATCAATCGTTGGCTCTGCATCGAGTACTCTGTCTCATCAAGAATCTTCTCTTTCACACTGCATATCGTGTCTAAACTATTAACCTCCAAAGTGATTGTCTCTCCAGTCAGTAAATTTACGAAGATTCGCATCTGCACCACAGTTGACATTAAATCAATAAAAGAAAAATTGAGACTGATATTTCAAGAACTGGTCCAAAATTAGAAAATTAGTAGACACTAACAATCTTAGTTTTGCATGCGAAAAAATGATGAATTTGAAATAAATTGCTAGAGTATAAATTCAAAACATAAAAGATAATAATAAGACTTTAATAGGAAAAAAACAAAGCAAAGAAAAGGAAATAGGTGGTACCGTGGGGGTTGTGGGAGTTATGCAAATTACAAGCTCGAGAGGTTCAGAAGAACCAATTGGAATCACAAGGAACTCTGATGAAAGAGTTGCTAAAGTAACTTGATGCAAATTCTTTGCAAACGAGTGTAATTTCAGTTTGCATTTCTGAGACCTAGCCGATATATCATAACTATACTCGGACACAGAAGCAGTTGGACCAAAGCAACAAATATTGACTGCATTTCCCAAAAGCATAGTACTGTAATTTTTTTTTGAATAAAGCATAGTACTATTATTGAGAATAAATACTTTGCCACTACGTTTCTCTTGAAGAACAATGACTTCATCATCAGACTTCAAGGAGACAAGAAAAGAAAATCCATAATAAAAATTGATTTGAGAATCCTCGTGTTTATGGCTGAAATGGTCGGACAACACCTCTGATGAAGCAACAAAGTCACAACCTGAAAGGGGGCAATAACATGGCACATAGATGCATTCTTCTTCATGCTTCCTCTTCTGAATGTAATCGATTGTCTCCTTGCAACCATATTTTTCATTCAGACATGGCATTTTGATATATTGCAATAGATTCTCAAAGGCTCTACAACGTTTTAAGCTAATGCATTTTGAGCACTTGTCACACTTGTTCCCAAACTTAGAGCAGCAGGTAGAGCAAACAATATGACCATTATCACACTGAATTTCAACATAATTGTATATCATTAAATTAGACTTTCAACCATTTGATGAGTAAAATAAAGTAAGAAGATTCTTGTAAGGCTTGTTAATATGTTATGCAACCAAAAGTATAACCATCGTAAATAAATCAGCAATGTTATATACAGCGAACCATATGTTCCCGAAATGCATTGTGTTATAAATCAAACCACTTCAATCTTTGACTTAGCAAAAAAACACAGCAGATTCAATAGCCAAACAAATTGAATCGGGATGATTTTTCACGGGAAGTTTAGCATTTCCCTAAATATATAATCATCTCAATTATTTTCTTATCAAAATCTATGTAGTCGGTGGATGAGTACAGCTGGAAAGTCGCCAAAACACTATAGCTGTATAGCAAGTAACCGTCTGATAAGTCGCGAATAATAATCAAAGTTCATTGTTACAAGTATTCAAACCCTAATATGGTTAAAGTAACTCATCCAAGCATTTAAAATAAATAAAAGTGATTCCTTAAATAAAATTTCAATTTGTAACAACTTATAACTTATTCATCAACATCATCATGATCACTACTCCTTCAAAAAAAAAAAAAACATCATGATCACTATTTTCACTACTAAGCCTCATTTGTTATGTATCCTCGTCCTGTTCTGCCTATGCCACGTGATATTGTTGACTACAAAATATATAGCTTAAGATATACTCTTAAGTATAGTATCATTCAAGGATAATAAAAAGACTCTTCCCATACTTAGAAAACAACTAAAAGAAAGGTCACTTGAATACATACCTGAAAGATTGGAAAGCTTAAGAGTTGAAAACAAATGCTGCAGTCGAACACTTTAGGGTTTGAAATCATCACAGAAATGGAGCTATTCTTGCCAACATCTTTTGCTGCATCAACAGGCTCCATTGCACCGTTTTTTGTGACTAAAACAAATTACAACTTCATTATATAATCAAAATCAAAATGTTCAAAAATTAAACATTAATAATATTACACACATTTAGGAAAATACTGACCGAGAGATAATAGAGTCAGAGGTGTTGGCTTTTGGTCTTCTGGTTCTGTATTGGATGTTGCTTTTAGCCTTGCTGCCTTTCATTTACTTATTGTCCGCTTCCAATTCCACTCATGTTTTCAAGGCAATCAATTCCACTGATGTTGATTCCCTATTAAACGTTTATACTTGCTCTATATGGAAAAGAAATTGACTCTTGGTCAGAAGAACGTTTATACTTCCTCCTTTGATTTTTTTTTTAGGGTTTTTTCTATCATGTGCAAATTTGCAGAAGTTTAAAATAGAAATTTTATATTGGAACTTGCACATTTAATATCAAAAATATAAAACTTTTGAATATATAAATGTTGTTTTCCAAAAAAAAGTTACTACTATTAGTTGTTTTAACATTTGCAATGTTGCACATGTTAGACAAACCCTTTTTTTTATTATTTTAAAATTATTTTCTCACTTTAAGTTTAATATTTTGTACATGTAAAAGAAATATTATTTTTGATGAAATTATTTAATTTTTTCATAAATATTCTTAACTATTTATTATTTCATTCCACAAATTTATTTTCAAAATATCAAATTTATTTGTCAAGTAGTCTAGTGGCTAGAGCTCTCACAATTAAATTGTGGAGAAGTTGAGTGTTCGAGTTCAAATTTATAATTTTTTATTATATATATTAAAGATAATAAATATGGTCAAAGTTGTGTATTGGCATGTATGTAGTGGTTGCCTGCGATATGTATTTTAAAACGTATGAAGTATTAACTAAATAATAATTTATTTATCACCACGATACTCTAAACACCCTAAGAAAATATAAAATTCTTCTTGATATATCTTGATCTAATATGTAGATCTTGAAGAACTTAAATAAAACCATTTTTTTGAGTTCAGGAGGAATTCTTGCACAATGTTATATTAGAAGAGTAGTGATATATGTACAAAGAAAAAGTTGTCAAAAAGTTGTTAGAAAATTGTTGTATAAATATCATTTCTCTATTAGTTCCCAAAAGGATTTCCTAAAGACTTAATTTTATTGTTGGATTTGTTGTATAGTTCCTAAAGGAGTGGTTTTCTCTATGAATTCAATAGCCATGCATATACGAAGGATTGCATAAAAATTGGAAAATGCTGGTTATCGCCAAGCGTTTAACGAGGTCGTCTCGAATGATCTGGCACCCGCAACTACTCTATTTTCTTCTTTTGAGCGATCCTCAACTACTCTTTTGTTGAAACTTGCATCTGCAATTAACAATGACAGTCGGTGTTTTTTCAAACTCAAGTGCATCAAAGTGAAATATATTTATTGTAGGATGTAGATTTTACCTAATTTTTATTTATGCTCGGTGGTTTTTTGTGTTCGATAGTGGAACATTGTGGATTGGCACCGACAATTGCGTTTCCTATAGCAATAATATACTATGATCTTTCCTTCAAAAAATATATATATATATATACTATGATCTTCTTGAGCTTAACAAATCTTTTTAACAAGTGAGAGAAATGAAGTTTGCTATATGTGAATTCACAAGTTACACTCTCAAACAAGATGGATGGAAGATAATGTTTGATTTGATAGGACTTTAGAGTGTTTGTGTAACCGAGACACAAATTCACTACAATGCTTTTTTGTTTCCACAACACTTCCTAGTGTAAGTTTGGAAATAATGATTTTAAGTTTTAAAGTGCAGCTTTTATCAAAATTGCAGTATAACTAGCACAGTGTAATTCTACTAAATTTACACCCAATTCAAACATGCACACAATCAGTTCGTAAGGCCAATACATTTAGCTGTGAATGCGTTGCAGACACGGGTGCGCTGCAGATATTGGTTATACTGAGATTGGATCCAAAGAGATAATAGTTTCCTCAAAGCAGAACGCATGTCTTAAACTCCCTGAGGACTACATGCAAGACAGCAGATTTAGCGCTCTAAATTGCAAAGTCAATGAGAGACAGAGTATAAAGAATAAAACGTTCAATTAAATCAGACTCTATTGCATGTCTTATTGTCAATTCACCACTATTATTCCAAACACAGGGAGTGGATTCAAGTTAATTGACTCTTTTCGATTAAATCAGACTCTATTGCACGAGTCACTGCATGTATCTATCTATGTGAGAATTAAGTTACTAGCTAGTTCAGCTAGTGTTGAAAAGTAAATATATTTTTTCAATTGCTGAAAATCATCCCTAGTAGAAACAATTATCATACAGCCCAAGACAAAACAAAAAGAACAAAAGTAAAACCATTAATAAGAAATGCAAAAGTCAGAGACTTTATGGCATAAAGGTCGTCGACGCGAAAACGGGGTGGACGGTTGCCTGCTCTTGGATGTAGTAATCGAGAATGGTGTGGCGTAATCTAGTCCCCAAGGAGGCGGAGGGTGAGGTGGAGGGTTGAGTCTTTTTGAATGTTGTTATCGGCAACGGTCATGCTGTCATGTAGTTGCCTACAACAAAAGGTCAATCGTTGGTCCTGCACTGGGTATGTTTTCTTGTCATGAATCTGCTCCTTCACACTGAATATCGTGTCTAAACTCTTAACTTTCAAAGTGATAATCTTTCCATTCAAGTCCCTTACGAAGATTTGCATCTGCACCACAATTGACATTAAATCAATAAAAGAAAATTTGAGACTGATATTTCAAGAGCTGGTCTAAAATTAGAAAAATAGAAAACACTAACAACCTTAGTTTTGGCATGTGAAAAACCGAAGAATTTGAGATAAATTGCTAGAGTATAAATTCAAAATGTAAAAGATAATAATAAGACTCTAATAGGAAATAAATCAAAGCAAATAAAAGGAGATAGTCAGTACCACGGGGTTTGTGCAAGTTATGCAAATTTCTAGCTTGAGAGGTTTGGAAGAACCATTTGGAATCATAAGGAACTCTGGTGAAAGAGTTCCTAAAGTAACCTGTTGGACATTCGTTACAAAAGAGTGTAATTTCAGTTTGCATCTCTGAGACCTGGCCTTGATACCATAACTATACTCGGACTCGGAAGCATTTGGACCAAAGCAGCAAATATTGACTGCATTCCCCAAAAGCGTAGTGATAGTACTATTAATGAGAATAAATAGTTTGCCATCATATTTCTCTTGAAGAATAATTGCATCATCATCAGACTTCAAGGAGACAATGAAAGATTGACCATAAGAAAATTTGATTTGAGAATCCTCGTGTTTATTGCTGAAATGGTTGGACAACACCTCTGATGAGGCAACAAAATCACAACCTGAAATGGGGCAATAACATGGGACATAGATGCATTTTTCTTCATGCTTCGTCTTCTGACTGTAATCTATTGTCTCTCTGCAACCATATTTTTCATTCGGGCATGACATTTTGATATATTGCAATAGATTCTCAAAGGCTCTGCAACGTTTTAAGCTAATGCATTTTGAGCACTTGTCGCACTTGTTCCCAAGCTTAGAACAGCAGGTAAAGCAAACAATATGACCAGTTTTACACTGAATTTCAACATAAATGTAAATCACCAAATTAGACTTTGAACCATTTGATAGAGTAAAATAAAGTAAGAGGTTTCATTGTAAGGTATTGTTGATATGTTATGCAAACAAAAGTATAACCATCGTAAATCTATTCATCTCAAATATTTTCTTATCAAAATTTATGTAGTCAATGGATGAATGCAGCTAGCAAAGTCGCCAAAACACCATAGCTGTATAGCAAGTAACCCTAAAATGATTAATAAATCAAAGTTCATTGTTATTTGTTACTAGTATGCAAACCCTAAAATGATTAAAATAACTCATCACAGCATTTAAAATGAATAAAAGTGATTCCTTGAATAGAACCACTGTTTGTAACCTTATAAAACTTATTCATCATCACCATCATCACTGTAAAAGAGTATCATTCAAGAGCAACAAAGGGCCCATTTGTTATAGCTTTTTTAAATTAGATTTTTGTAGTGTAATATGTTTTTGTTGTAGTAATTTTTTTAACAAAGAAATTTTCAAGGAAATCTTCAAATGAAAAATTCGTTTGAATAACTTAACTTAAAATGCCATTATAATTATTTCATCATTTGGTTATAATTTCTTTTGTATACTAAAATTTTGAAAAAATCTCTAAAAAAAATAGCTTTTCATAAAAATCATTTTTGAAAGATTGTCATTTTGAGAAAATATGTGATTTTTACTATGTAAAATCTCAAAATGTTAGTGAAAATCAAAATCTATTTTTTAACTCATATAAAATGAGTTTTTTTTATAGTGATATCAAATGAGTTTGAAATAACTTTTACTATTTTAGAATAAATTTAAAAAAAAATCATTTTTAAAAATACAAAGAAAAATCCATTTTTTTTTAAATTTAAAACAAACGGGCCCAAAAAGACTCTTCTCATACTTAGAAAACAACTTAATAAAAAAAAATATTAAAAAAAAGTCATTTAAATACATATACCTGAAAGATTGGAATGCTCAAGAGTAGAAAACAAATGCAGCAATCGAACACTTTAGGGTTGGAAATCATCAGAGAAACGGAGCTATTCTTACCAACAGCTTTTTCTGAATCAACAGGCTCCATTGCACCGTTTGTGACTAATAATATTGATAAAAATGTTATATAGTCTAATCAAAATCAAAATGTTAAGAAATCAAACATTTAGGAAAGGAAAATACAGACCTAAAGATAATAGAGTCCAGCAGCTTGAGGAGGTGTTGGCTTTTGGTCTTCTGGTTCTCTATTGGCTGTTGCTTTTGGCCTTGCTGCCTTTCTAAGGGTGTACATGGGTTAACCCAAAAAAACCCATAAAACCCCACCAAAAAAAACCAAAAAGGTGGGTTGGGTTGGGTGATTGAATATGGTTTTAAAAAATGAAAATTTCAGGAGCATTACTTTTTCCACAAATCCCCTAAACACTCTTTTTCAAGGTTCGGATTATATAATTCGAACTGTATCAGCATAAATTCTAATATGTTTGTAATATGGATAGTCATTTTAGGAACAATATTAATCTTCTAACTCTCATCCTTCTGTTTTGGGTCATTGTTATCTGTTCTTAGTAAAAAATCGGATTTTCGGACTACTTGATCGGATTGTACCGAAACTTCCCCAGACAATCAGAAAAAATTCAAGGACCATGACTTCCTACAGGACTCCGCCCCTCAAAATCCAAAATTCCATCGTTTAGACCCATTTTTAATTTTTTTTAATTTTTCATATTCTCAAAAAAATCTGAAAAAATTTGCATTAGTTTTATTTGATTTTTAGAATTTTTTGGTGTTATTTTTATGATTTTTATTTGACAATTTTTTAGCATTTTTTTACTTAGTTTTTTGTTGTTTTTAAAAGCAAAACTCAACTTTTGAAATGTGAGAAAGTCTGATAGCTGATTATACATAAGAATTGTCCGGATTATAAAATTCAAAATAGTAAACATGAATCCGGATTTTAAAATCCGGAATGCAAAATAGCAATTTTGAAAATTTTACAGGGCGCGGGAGAAGGTCATAGGGTGGGAAAGGTAATAGTCAAAATTCAGTGTTTCGAGTAAAACCAGACACAGACCAAATAAACTCACTTATCAAATAATGTTCATAATTTTATTTTTATTTTCATTTTCATACGGGACAATAACAAAGGTTTGGGTCATAAATTAAGTCTAATTTCTAAAATTGACACAACACATTCTCTATATTGAAAATCAAAACATGTTAGAGTTACAAATTATGATGTTTAGTTATTTTTATGCTAAAACAATTTTACGTCATCCAACTTCAATTTGTTGCAAGTATTTTATAATAATATTTGTTATTTAATATCATAATTTATTATTTTATGACGTTAAAATATAGGGAAAATAGTTTACATAATTTATTAAGAAAATCAAAAGTTGAATAATTTTTATGAAAAAAAATAATAAGAGAACTCGTCATTTAGTCATTTAATATTAACAAAAAAAAAACAGAAAAATAATTTGGTAACCCACTGCCCAACCCAAACCCACTTATTAATATAACCGATGGACATTTTACTTCACCAAAATGAATTATTCTATATGGTTCGGGTTTTGGGTTTGGCCAAACTCAATCCAAACCGACCCATGTATACCCCTAGTTTTAAAGGCAATCAATGACACGCATACTCCAAAAATTATTTACCTAATTAGTTTTAGGGACTTATTTACCTAATGTTAATATTCCGTCCATTTCTTTTTGACGTTTACACTTCCTCCTATTTTTTAAATATATATATGTATATTGTTTTTATTTTTTAAAATTATTTTCTGATTTTAAAGTTCAGTACTTTGTACATATAAAAATTTATTTAATTTTTTCCAAAATAGTCTTAACTATTTATTATTTCATTCCACAAATTTACCTTTCTGCAAAATAAATACTTAAATGAGTGTATTATTAACTAAATAATAATTTATTGTAAAAAATATATAATAATAATACGTTATCGGCACGAAGCTTTAACACCTTAAAAGTGTATATAATTCTTTTTAATCTATCTTTCTCTAGCATGATACCTGTGTCACATAAGAAATTAACATACTTATAAAATTTTAATAAAAATATATTATAATTAAATTAAATTAAAAGTTAATTTACCCAACCACACTTCACCTTCATCCACTTCCACCTTCTCCACACAAAATTTAAATCAATTGTTACTGATGTAACCACGACTTTGTGGTGGTGTGATCGACCATCAAGGTTGGGTCATCATCAAACCCCAACTAGCATCGCTCAACGTAGCTCAATGCTACAACCGTGCTTCGTCTAGGTTCTATGTGTGGTGTTTCTCACATCTAGGTTTGTTATTATTATTAGTCCTTTTAGGGTTGCTCGCCACGCTTTTGACATTCATCTGATTTGATCTACTCCTTCTAGGGGTTATGCGTAGTGTTCGAATCTCGGTTATTGGAAACTACAATATTTTTACCAACTGAGAGTTATGCTCATGAGGTCTTTATGAACTTATAGACAACTTTAATAAAGCATTGATTAATCAAACCAATTGTTTTGGAAAAGAAAAAAAAAACGTAACACATGTATGTTTTTTAGTAGACGAAGTGGCAAGTACAACCTGAAACTCACACAATTGATTAACTAAACCAATTGTTTTGACATGTTGATATTTCATCATAGTCTAAGTCTTCAGAGCTTCTCTTGAGTACCAAATGCATTCTTTTGCGTTCAGATCATGGTGTTTCAGAACCAATAAATTGATTTCAAGTCAAAATTTGATTTTATGGTTCTACACATTTGAACACACATTAGAGTATTCAACTGTTCTTTCATACATTATTATCATCAAAATCTTAGAAACATTGTTCTAAAACCCATTTGGTTCATCAATTTCCTCCTTTTTTATGATAACAAACTTATGGATTTAAAGAACAATTGTCTATTTTAATAAAGACATTTTAATCAAATAATACTAACCAAGCAATCAGAAGAAGTTAAATCCAGATTGTGCAATATAGGCAACTGTTAGTAGAGAATTAAATATGTCTTCTAACGGCACTCAATTTGTAAAAAATTTGATCATATAGGTGTATAGCATTGTTGAGAAGGTACTATAGCAAGCATTGTTGCTTGTGATAGATTCATTATTTTGAGGAGGTGTAGTCCTTATTTTCGGAATTTTTTTTATCATACATTGAATAACATACTCCCAAGTATCCCGTTTCATTTAATTGGGAAATGCTCTACAGATTTTTGCAACTTTGTTTGCTTGAGAAATATGTGAGCTAGAAAAGTTGTGTTTGCATCCCAAGTAGGACACACGAAGTTGTGTTTGAAGTCGAGGATTGGCTTAACGGTAGCTACTTGCAACTATAATAACTCAATTTGTTGTTCAGGATGCTAAATCCAACAACAACATTATATGGAACTAGTATATTGAGTATTGAGTATAGAATATTGAAACATAATAGGAACCTGAACCGACAATGATGTCGGCGTTGTCGGGTTGATGCGTTGAAGCACTAGTCGAGCTTATAAGTCGAAATAACATATATTTTGAAATCAGTGATGTGCAACTTGATTTGGCAACGCTGTGCTGGTTTTTATTTTTAGATGCTGGAGAGGACGCTGAAGCGTTTTGAGGTTGCTATTTTCGGTGAAAGGATATGGGCTGATATCAAAATGTAGTATCCCGTTTGAAGCGTTTTGTGCAGTCGCTCACGGCATCTTGATGAGGAGTATGTGCCTCGATTTGTCCTTGGTTGTTTTTCCTCAGATAGTTTTACTGAAGGTATCAGAACAAATTGGCTTTGCCGATGGTACTGATGTTGTGATCGGATTCATATTTTGTATTGAAGACGAACACATTTTGAATGGTTGTTCCAACAAACTTGATTCTATAGTGACCGCGAACGATCACAAACTACCTTGTTCAATTTTCAGTTTCAGCTCCTCTTTTGGAGTGTTGTGTTGGTGTATGCCATAGTACATGTTAAAACTATAGCATCAACCGAACTAAATTTGATTCAATATTTTACCTCGGATAGTTCAACTTTGGCGACGAAATCTGTCGATGTCAGTGAATTTGGAGTCCATCAGCCTGCGCAATTTCATACATTGCAAGCAAAATGAAATATCAAATCTATCATAAATTTGTGTTAGATAAGGATAGTAGGAACTTGAAACCATTTTGGCATTGCTCTTTCAGAGAGTTATGTAGCCTTTTGGGGCCATAGTACATGCAGTTTGGAGTGGTTGATGACAATGAATTTGTCATTTATGTTACTTACCATCTCCTATTTCGATGATTCAACAAGTAGTTTTTTGTTGCAGACATGTGCTTAAATGATGATTAAGCACATTAAAGATTCTATCTAAATAAGAAAGAATTAAATATATATTCTCTGAAATATATTAAAAAGTCATTACGTTAAGGTGAATATTATCATATTATGTCTTTATTGGTGATCCGTTATCTCTTGAAAGGGCAAGAATCAAAGTATTGTTGCCAGATCAAGTGAAAAAACAGAGAATCAACCAATGTCTTCACCAACTTGTTAAGTTATATAGCTCAAACAAGTAACAAGTGCTTAAAGAACTGAGATTTAAATGTCTCAAATAACACTCATTTGTGACATTTGCATCTGCTTAGTAGAGACGCACAAATTCACTTCAATGCTCCCTTGTTTCAACATTATATAGTGTATGTTTGGATCGGCGATGGGTTTGGCAAAATCATGACGCTACCATGTTGTTGTTGAAACTCCAAAGTGTAGTTTTTGTTAAAATCACTGGAGCACACCGTATTTTGACAAATTCATCGCCAATCCAATCATGTAGGTAATCAACTTCTAAGGCTAACACATTTATCTGTCTTAATCTCCAATAATGAAAGTTTAAAATAGCTTAGTTCAAGAATAAGGTAGCCATAACGAATTTCAGCAAATGGTATTGGTGGGGACAGAAATTTTTGTTTTCTATTGCAACATAATGCAGCTATAGCACCTATTACAAAATCATAAGATGAAAAGAAAGAAAAAAAAAACTAGTTTTCATGAGGAATCCACCAAATCATTCATATACAATTGCTGTTCCAAGTTTTCAAGAGCAGTAGCTGCCATGTCGAATAGATTCATGGGTCAGTATCATAGTTCGTCTCTGATCATATATTCTAGTTGACACATCACCATCTAACACCTCAAAATGGTTAGATGAGAATCATTAAACATGAGAAAAATAAATAAAAATTGCTTGGTTAATTGGTTATATCACAGCATTGTGTAGGTTTAGGCATCAAGTTATACAGATTCAGCCCCATAATGTCCATCATTGCCATTGGTGCTGCCGTTTTCTTTGCCAAGTTTTGATTTGGGTAAAGTGGAAGGCTGTCGAGGAGAAACCTTGTTTGATTGCTGCTTCATATTAAGGTAAGTGTAAACAGATGTACCGCCAATGGCTGTGAATGCGCCGCAGATACTGATTGTACCAGGATTAGATCCAAAGAGAAAATAGTTTCCTAGAAGCAGGATGCATGTCTTAAACTGCCCAAGGACAACGTGCGAAACAGCAGATGTAGCACTGTAAATTGCAGGGTGGAAAAGAAACAGCGTGTTAAAGAAGAAAACCTTAGATAAGTAAACACAAACTTCAACAACGATCACATACAAGTGGAGTCTATGTAAGTTGAACAGAATAGGTTCTATTCATTCTACACAAAGTCGAAATTCTTTTACCATGTAAAACTATTCAATAACAAAAATGGCACTTACCCTAGTGCCAAAGCACCAGACCACTGCAGCAAGAATCCAAGAACGGCTGATCCGAAAATCACCAAAGTGTTGCTCAAGTTCCAATCGAATGAAAGTACACCTGGAGGGTCTAAGCAGGGTAACATAGCAGCAAGGAAAATCAAAGTAATCGGTGTTGTTTTCCACATCAGCCTGTCGATCAATCCACAAATCAGACAAACAGACAAAGATACACAAATAGAATCGATATAGGAGATAAATCGTAAAATGTAAAGATTATTATGTATCGTCAGTGTACATGTCGTAAAATATCTCATCAATATGGAACTTGGCTATGTTAGTTCCTACGGTATCTCCGCAACTATGAGAGAAAATGTGATTGGATGCATGAGTAAAACGTTTTTACACCGACAGTGCATACCAATTAAACTACTTGTAATAAATACTCACGACAAAGCTGTCCAGTTCTCTTGCTGCTGCAGTCTAGACCAGAGGATCTTATTTACAGCACTCGGTATGATCCATGCCAATGCTACACAAGCACCAAATAAATGGAACTGCAGATCAGTCACTGTAGCCACCGCAACGCCAATAGAT